>NC_133005.1:18943863-19246893 GCF_048564905.1 Vicugna pacos
TCTGCAAAAGAATGTTGCCTAGAGCCCGAAATAGACAGGGTAGCCCATTCTCAAGGCTCTGATCTTTAAGGGTATGACACATTTCCATTCATATAGAGATAAAATGTTGCAGAACAGAGAATAACATTTGTCCTGTAGGAGGTTTACAGGGACACCATGACCTGACCTAGGTGGACAGCTGCGAGAACAAAGGATTCCGACCCCAAGAAGTTTGCAGTGACCAACCAACCCCTCTTCCATTTTCAGTAGAAAAGGAGCCTGAATTCTGACTTGGGGAAGATGGTCCCCAGGACATAAGTCTTCCATGCTCTCAATCTGCTGGCTTTCTGGATAAAGTCGTTATTCCTTGCTCCAACACCTCGTCTCCCAATTTATTAGTCTGTTGGGCTGCGATCAGAATGAGTTTGGACTCAGTAACACCTGGACCCCCAGAGGTTTTTTTAGAGGGGTTTTCTGGCTTATTGGAACAAAGATCTGAGCCATCTTTCAGATGGGAACCTAAGTTAGGAACCTGTGATTCTAAGTCACTCCTACTTCCAGTTTTGAGAGTAATCTAGGTCTCGTCTCTGCCAGTCTGGAATACCAAAGGGAAGCCTGGTTTTCAGGAAACTTCTGTTTGTGTGAAAATACAAATTCATCATTTACAGATGGGATTCAAGCTGCACTCCTACTCCAGAGAGTCACCTTCCAGAAAACTGAAATAGTGATTGGAAAGTTGTTTTGGGAACGCAAGTCAGGAAGCAGCGGAAGGAACAAGCCTAAACAGTTTTGAGGGATGCTTAATTAATGCAGACCATGACATAGCTCTGTTGTAGTAACAGGAGTTATTGGCAATAGTTATTCTTTTTCCTAAATTTAATTCTAGTGGAACAGCAATGATGATAAGATCGAATATTTATAATCAGAGCTTTCCTGGAATAACAGGGATATACGTGCTTCTTTGAAAGTAAACGAGGAAATCCTAGAAATTTTACAAGAAAATAAGGATGAATTTTTAATAATTTTGGAGTGGGAAAAGTCATTCTAAGTCAGACAAGGAATACAGATGCCATAACAAAAAAATAATACTAAATCTGACAAGCCAGTAAAAAATTATTTACAAAATTAACAAAAAATTGTATCACATTAAAAATTAAAATCAAACTGCAAAAAAGAAAAAACTCTATGTAAGCTGTGACAGAGTTGCAAAATTACTTTCACCATGCTAACATTTTATCCATGCTCCTTACACCCACTGAATGCCTGTAAAACACATGACAAATAGCTAATTTCTAGAACTTACACAGTTCGCCCACAAATCGGTAAGAATGCATTAAGCAGTGATCTTTAAAGGATACCCAAAAAAGCAACTTTTGTAGAAAAAGAAATACAAAAAGCAAACACAGCTATAAGAAGATGCTCAAAAGCACTTATTTTTTTAAGTCACAAAAAAGCTAAAATTTTTTACCAATAAGACTGGCGAAAAATTAAAATTCCTGAGTTCCGGTAGTGTCGAGGCAGTGTTCCGCACTGCTGGGGTCCCTGTAAATGGTACGGCATTTCTGGAAGGAAATGGGACAAAATTCCTTCCAAATGTGCATTCTCTTCAACCTAGAAATTCTCCTACTAAGAGCTCATCAAACAGATACAGTCACAAAAGTATCCATATATTCATATATTTTCATTTTAGCATTGTAAAAATAGCACCCCCTCAAAATAAAATGTTAGACAAACTGAATATCCAGCAACTGGGAATGACTTGATACCTTGCTGTATATTGTTGTATAAGGACCACTGCAGCACTGTTCCAAAAAATGAGTGACATCTATATCCTAAGATAGATCATATCCCCAAATCAGCAAATTCATATGGTTCAACCTAATGGAAAAGGTGTCCCAGATGTATTACTGGAGCGGGGGTAGTAGAATGTATTATAGAAAATGCAGTGTAAAGTACTGTATACAGTAAGAGCTGCATAGAGGCATGTGTGTTTATCCTTTCCCCCCAGAAGTATACAAGAAAGAGTTAAGAATGATGATGAGGTTAGGGGTGCAGGGAGTGGGTATAATTACTATTTTTCATCTTGTACCTTTCTGTACAGTTTGATGTTTTTAACATTCGTCTATACTACTTCGACTGGAAAAAAAAATAACAAAAATAAAATTCCCCGGGCAACCTTGTTGAAATGCTGTTCAGTGAGAAAGAATTAAATCAGCCTTCAGCTTGAAAGAGCTGTCTTCTGGTGACTGGCAGGGCCACAAAAGAGGCTCATTACCATCTCCTTCAAACCCAATGAAAGGGGTAAATTTGGTCCTTGAGTATAAACAGTAATTACCCATGCATTTCCCTTGCAACTTCTTTATAAAGATTTCAAGAGAATGAATTACAGTGGATTGAGTTTCATGTAGCAGTGTTTGCCCAATGCAGGTGACATTCTTTGATCCAGGTGGCATAGATATACAAAAACCACAACAGCCAGGACATAGAGCTCCTTACTTCATAAACCTGCCAAAATAAGGAATTTACCAAGGGAGGTAAACTTTCCAGGTGATAAAATTCCCTCTCTTTTCCATGTCGGGGAAGAATGCCCTGACTTAAACAAGAGATGTTACGAATCCAAATGCATATGCAGGTCTTTTGATTTTTAAACTTATTCTCAGGGTGGAGCTTTGCTTTTAAAAAAACTTTCAGGATATTTTTAAACTTTTATTTAAAAATAAGTTTACACTTCTAGGAAAGTTGCAGGAAGAGTTAAAGAAAACCCGTATAATCTTTATCCAGTTTATATATAGTTTGTATTTTGTTTCACTTGCTTAATCACGTCCTCTTTTATGTACGTGCTTTCTTAATTCCCCTCTTTGTCTTTTCTAAAACACTTCAGTGTAAGTTGCAAACATCATGGCCCTTACCTCCTAAATATATTTCAATGTGTATTTTCTAAGAATGAAAATATAAAAATATTCTCTGACATAACCACAGTCAATTACCAATTCTAGTAAATTTAACATTGATACAATCCTCTTCCTCTTTGATCACCTGTGTTCCAATTTTGTCAACTGACCCAGCCATGTCCTTTGTAGTATATTTTTCCGTCCAGTTCAGGATCCAGTCTTGGATCACATATGTTGTGCTTAGTGGTCAAGCCTTCAGTGCCGTGCTGGTAAATATTTAACAATCAGCACTCCAAAGAAGGTAGGTAAATACCTCCATTTGTAACAATTGCCATTTCTGTGATGTTAACACTCTCACCGTAACCAATCTCAAGCTGTCAAAAATGGTATCACTGAACATATAGTTGGAAAGAAATTTGCAAAACTGGCCCTTTCAAAGTAGTGCCGGCTGACTGGAAGTCCCTTCAGTCTGCTTTAATCTGGAACAGTTCCTCTTCAGTCTTTATCTTTAGGACAGACATTTTTGAAGAATATGGTCCTTTTAAAAAACAATTAATGTTCCTCCTTTGGGGCTTCTCTGTTTCCTTGGTGTTGCCATTCAGTTTCCACATCCCCGGGTACAATATTGCAGCTGATGTGAATCTTTTTTAGGATGTCACACCTGGAGGACGTACAATGTCCACCTGCCTACAATATTATTTTTGATCCCTGGACCAAGATGTTCACTGATTTCTCCCCTTCGTACTCAGTATTTTTCTCCTTATCTAAAGGAGAGACACTTTAAGAACATTACTATCCTCCTCCTCCTCATTAACTTTTCCCACTAGCTTTTGTGCTTAAGTATTTAAATAGAAACATCTTAGAATCCAAGAGAATTTTTTGATCAGAATTACATGGTGTAAAGTGTAAAAATTGGTAAAGGTTTCCTCTGAAGAGAAACTGATGGATATAGATTAATATCCTAGTAAGAATCAGAGTTGAAAAATGGCAAAACCCAAAGCAACAGATTTTCAGTATGTTTGTGTTTTCCTTTAAATACTAAGCTGTAATATCACTTTTTAAAGTGAAATCTGGTTTATTTAGAGAGATTCACACTCCATAGACAGTTAAGTTCTGTGCATTTTATTCTTGGTAAAACATACTTCAATAAAACCTGTTTAAAGGGAGAAAATAACAGAGAAGAAGCAACAGCCATGCTGGAGGGTAAGGTTAATATCAAGCTTGTTAATTGTTGGAAATTTCATATCAATAATAATCTTTTGTTGGCTTGATTTATCAGTTTCTGAACAAAGTGTGTAAAAATGTCCTTCTATCATCACATGTTTGTCTGTTTTCTCCTTGTAGCCTCCAGGGAATGTTTTTCTATTTCTGTTTTTCCATCTGTTTTATCATTTCATTTTATGTTTGTCTCTCATAATATATATTACTAACTTAGTCGACTTTTATTGTTGTTATATACTTGTTTTAAACAGTGAAGCTAATAATTTTATGTACAAGAGTTTAGTCTCCTTACATTTATTCTGGATCTTTAGTTTGTTCCTCTGTCAAAAAGATGATAGCACAACCTACCTCAAAATTATGGGAGGAAAGACAAATACTGTATGATATCACTTATAGGTGGAATCTAACTAAACAAAACAAAAAACCCCAAACTGATAGAAAGAGAGATCAGATTTGTGGTTACCAGAAGCAAGGGGTTGGGGAAAGGGGAACTGGATGAAGGTGGTCAAGAGATACAAATTTCCAGTTATAAATGTACCGTATGACGACTATAGTTAAACCTGCTGTATGTTATATCTGAAAGTTAAGAGAATAATGCTGGGGGGAGAGTAGAGCTCAGTGGTAGAGTGCACGCCTAGCATGCACAGATCTTGGGTTTAATCCCCAGTACCTCCATTAAAATAAATAAACAAACCTAATTACCACCACCCTCCCCCCCAAAAAAAAACAATAAAAATGCTTTAAAAATAAAAAAAGAGAGAGAGAGAATAAATCCTGAGTTCCCATCACAATGAAAAAAACTTCTTTTTCTTTTCTTTTTTTGTATATATGTGAGAGAATGGATAGTAACTAAACTTATTGTGTTATTTCACAATATATGTAAGTCAAATAATTACCCTGTTCACCTTAAACCTATACAGTGCTGTATGGGAATTCTATCTCAATAAAGCTAGAAAAAATAAGACTTAAAAAAAAAGTAAATACATACGTTCAATGCTGCCATGATGTACAGCTTCTGTCTGACATATTGCCTATAAAGACCCCAGAGTTTGTAAAAGCAGTTTACGAGAATACGGTTGTTGAAGACTAGCCATTGAAAGCGTCACTGAAATTACAACCCAGCAGGGCTTTACCATCAGTGGACCACCTTCCCCCACCACCCCGAATCCAGTCATGGCCATCAGCACAATTACAGTAGTGTAAACAAATGAATACATTTTAAGAGTTAATCTTTTGGTAATAACTACTACAAATCAGTGACTCATAACCAGCACTATAGCACTGTTCATTTATTGACCTTTCACAATGACTATGATATGGAGCCATAGAGCAATAAGACAAACCCTATAAGCTACCATTATTCAGTTTAAATATTCAAGGGAGTGCTGTCCTTCAAATTAGCTGCTTGGAATTATGTGAAATAGAAAATGAATAATAATTACATGGTATATGATATTAAATAAAATATATTATGATTAGTTCTAATATTAGTTCTCTTTCCACTTGTTCCAAAGCCTTGAGAGACACTATCTTTGAAAATTATCAGAACAATTCTAAAATCGAGTAACTACCACCTTGGGACAGCATAAAATAAACTGAATAGAGTAATAATGGATTATGTTATCATTTTGGCCATTCATTCTGCCGTATGTTTTGTGCCTATTTTATGCAAGGTCCTATTGCAGGGACTTTAGTTAATTATCAGTACAGCCCTGAACAACAGTAATGATTATCCATATCTTACAGAGACTCGGAAAAATAAACCTACCCTCCGAAACCTCATAATTTATAAGTGACAGGACTAAAATTTTTCTTATTGTTTAACTTAGCTTATGGAACTTATTTCAGTGATACTGTCTCTGAGTCAGATATTTTCAGTATTGCCTGATCCAGCTACAGAATAAAATTTGCTTTCTTACTGTCAAACTCTTCTTTGGGCCTCTCTTTCTTCGTTCTCTTACACATTGACTCTTTGCAAGGGCGCATGGTGGTCTCTCTACCATCCATTTCATGCCTCCCAGAGGCACAGACTGAGGGTGGAGAAAATACGCTCTATTGCTCTGAGCACAGGATTGATCTGGGGGTGGGAGCAGAACTTAAGTCTATCTAATCATAGGGAACTTCTGGGACTTCTCTGAGAATTCTGGGACAGTGCCTCTTCTGCTCCGGGTGATGATGCAGGTTGTGAATGTGGTGCCATGGTAGCTCTTTTAGCACCAAGAGTACAGAAGCAACACACAGACGAGGACTGAAATGAGAGAATCACTGAGGCGAAGAGCTTGAACACTGAACAAACCAGGCTTGCAGCTGATGAACTTTCCAGATGTGAAAACCAATACCATATTGTTAAAGCCAGCTTGGGTTGGGTCTTCTCTTAATTGTAACCAAAAGCATCCTGATCAACTCTCTTGCTCTTCCGTTCTGCATGTAATCATCTTCTCTTTCTTCTTTGTTATAAAAGAGAAGCTTAAACCACATTCCTGGCGACCCCAAGAAAAACGTTATGTAAAAGCTGTGGTCCCAGGAAGGAGGGGCTGTGGGTTATGACAGTCAGACAAGCACCACTAAAGCTTCAGGATGTTGTGTGTCCTACAAGCAATACAGGCTGAAACTCAGATAGAAATTTCAGCTGCCAGGAGTCCAAGGACTCCAAGTTAAAGTTCGCTGGCACTTGTTTGTTTCTTTGAATATCTTTCAAAAAATTCTTACTCAAAGCAACCCTTCTTCCACCTCGCCCTACCCCCAAATTCTCACCATTGGAAAGCAATGCTGAAGCTCAAAATTCAAGTCTTGAACTTTGTAATTCCCCTGAAACCTGTTGACCAAAGATTGAAAAGGAAAATGAGGTCAAAATCTAGGTCAGGGTAGAATACTGCTCCCAGTCCCATATTCTAAAACCCGGGGCTTTCTGCAGGTCAGTAGTCAAGAATTAAAAAATAAAATCGAGAAGATTTCTGTCAAACATTTTAATAAGTTGGAAAGAAAGCATTGCTAGAAACCCTATTGTTCCATTCCAGAAGTATCTATGGCAACCATTTTGAGCCGCTAACTTTACGGATAGTTATTTGTGTCACCAACTGACGGCGTTGTCCAGCCACTCCTTAAGATTGTCTAGACACCTTTCCCTTGGATTTCCTTCAGAATGTTCCCTGGCATACTTGCCTCGTAAATTTCCACTCTTCCAACTTCGATTGTGCTACTTTCATTAGTTAAAGTACAGCTTTCCCAGCAAAGGGATCAGCATGGCATTTGAGTCCACTTCCCCCGATCATTCCAAACAGCCCAAGCGCCAGTATGATTTCACGTGGCCACCTAACTTGATTGTAACCTAGTTCTCTGTGGCCTCAGTCGTTTCTTCATTTTGGGAAAACATGCTCTAATGCCAACGTGGTGCATCTTCTGAGGCACAAAGGAGTGGACAGACCCCCACGAGGACCAGAGTGGAAGTGTCTCAAGGGCAGAGATGGCTTCGCCAATGGGTGGCCTGAGTAGGAGACTGAAAGGAGTAATTATCCCTGCAATCTCCTGGTGACTTATTTTGGGCCAGCTGTGTCATTTGCTGTGTCAAATTGTGTCACTTGATCCTTTTCACGCAGCCCTCTCTCCTCCATTCTGATAGCTGTATCTTTTTTTGCTTCTAGAGTCCTGGATTAACAACATAGACCAAAGAGTATTGCACAAATCCGACTGCCTTTATACCCTGCCTATACCTTTATAAATAACTCTTTCACCAGACTCTCCTCAAATGAGCCTAAACTGAGTGTATCACTTGTTTCTCTCTGGGGAAATAGTAACTACTTTTTATGCAGCATGATTATGCAAGGAAGTCCTAGCCATAGTAATCATGCAAGAAAAAGAAATACAAGGGATCCAAATAGGAAGAGAAGAGGTAAAATTGTCATTATATGCAGATCACATGATACTATATAAAGATAGTTCCAAATAGTGACTTACATTCTGAATATAGGTATCTGGGTAAAATATACATTTTAATGCAGAAAATAAATAAAGCAATATGCAGTGCAATGTGTTCTGGCATCTAACAGAAAACAGTGTATTCAGTGGATCCACATTCTTAACTGGTATTTCTTGATGGTCAGTTTTGTGAATTGCATTGATCTGGGCTCAGGCAGGAATGGGCTGCAACCAGCTTGCATCTGGGGAGCTGGTGGCACAGATCTCATAGACTCTGAGTTTAGGGATAGCATGTTGGTGGCTAGAAATTGGCCATGATGGAAATATTTACACTACAGAACTCAGCAAATGCTAAAAATCAGGGGATTTGGGGAGGGGGAGCTGAGAATGAGCAAACCACTGCCTGTGTGATTCATATAAAAGTTACAATACTATCCATGCCCTTGCTTGTGACCATCTGTCTTAGTTTTGGTTCTCCCAAAACTACAGCCTGAGATACAGACTTGAGTACAGGTAGCTTATTAGAGAGGTGATCCCATAGGAAGTAGGAATGATCCCAGGAGACAGAAATAAGGAATGAAGGAAAGTGAGTTAAAAGCTGGTGAACTGATCTGTTTACACCGATGCAATGAGGTTGCATCTTGTGGGGACCCTCTAAGGAATGGCAGAGAATGTGCCGCAGCTGAAACCCAAGGTCTTCAGAGGGAACGTGGGCACAAAACTAACTCCTACACATTAGCATCTTCCTGGACCAGAGACAACATGAGTTTCCTAAAAGGACACCCATCCCTGGAATATGGAAGCACAAGGCCAGGATGGCTTCATCCAAGAAGATGACCTGTGAATATTCCACGTGAGACCATGTGAAGCAGGGGATGCTGGGCCTCATTTTAATGCCTTGCTCTTTCTCCTGAAATTGTGCCTGCTTGGAATTTCACAATATATCTGTTAGTGAGGAGAGGAAACCCACCTCCTAGGGCCTCAAAGGAGAAAGGAAAAGTGGTAAGTGGATGTCACCAAGGTCAACCATCTGCTTATCAAAGAGAGAGTCAGGTTTCCTTTGTCCCCGGGAAGCTGTAACCTGGCCACGTCCACAGATCTCGCCAGTGAATTAAGTTCTGCTTTTCCTTATTTAAGGGGGTGAGGGGTGGGGCAGGTCTCTAGTCTTTGGACATTTGAAACAAGAGGAAGAAGCCTCCCCAACAGAGGTTAAGGATCTCAAAAGAACAGTGCCTGGTTATAATCTACATTACTCTAAGCGGGAAATATGGGAGAGGCAGGGGGCTGGGAACATTTTGCTTGATTTTTATGCCTTAGAATGCATAGTTTTTACCCACTGCCTTGGGAAGATCCAATTTATCAATTAGAGAATGACTAAAAGAGTGTATTCTTCCCTGATATATTCACAAGAATTTCTGATAAAGAGAGTTCTTATTCTGCGGTCATCACTAATAATTTTAAAGAAAGAAACAAAAGAGATGTCGGAAGATGGTTGCAGGGACTGAAAACTTACGGCCAAGGGCCTGGTTTACCCCAGCGATGTGCTGGGGATGCAGTAGGGCTAGTATATCTTCCTTTCTTCCAGTAAATATTTTTGAATATTTACTACATGCCAGGCATTGCCCAGTTTCTTGAGATGCAACAGTAACTAAATATGTACGTGAACTTTTTTCATCTTTTATTTTCTTCTGCCGGGATACCAAACAGACCCGGATTGCGCTTAGGGCTGTTTTTGCATTTGCCTGGTGTTCTCAGACCCCCTTCCTGTGCCTCTTCCTGCAGTAAAATCACCAGGTAACCCTCTCTGTTGCTCACCTGCCTCTAGCCTCCTTCCTCCCTCCACCCACTTCTGCACACTGGCAGAAGGATCCATTTCCCCAAAGGATGGCCTCTGTCAAGTCTTGTGGATCTATAATTAATATGAGCCCATGCAATTTTCAGGGACAAATCAATGAGTGATTGAGAGCTTCTGTTGACATCAGAAGAGCATTAAGAAAAGAATGACAGCCAAGGCAAACACCTTGGGAAAGAGCTGACAGTATTATGGACCAATATACTTTTCCATTTTGCTTTTGGGAGCCTGAAAAATATTTTGAAGACTATCGTGAAATAAATAGAGCAACAGTAATGACACAAATTAGCCCCCTTGGGGGAAGTGCGTTCTAGCTGGCTTCCTCACGGGCTGGCCATTCATGTCTCCTTCCGGTTGGGATGCTGTTCTGAACCACAGCTCAGACAGGCTCCTGATCCTGACTGGTCTCTGGCCCAGGAAGGCTGGACTGCAAACGCTGGGGGAGAGCTTTCCCTCCACATGGATGGACTTTGCTTATGGTGGCCTGGCCTTGAGAACTGCCTCTGCCCATAGGTTCCTAAACCTAGAACGTCTCCTAACAGATTGGCTCCTTGGGCTACTGAGGACTGTCAGGATGGTTAATATACCACCCTTCTCTCAACCTAGATGCCCTCCAAGTTCTTTGGGGACCAGCCCTGAAGAGCAGCTGTCTTGCTATCTTTCATCGTACCCTCCCTGAAGACTCGTTCCCTTCTTTGAGGAACTTCTTGCCTCTTGACAACGTTAAAGCCTCCCGGAGGATGGCTGTGATTGAACTTGGAATTCACACTTGCTGCTTTCATCCCTGATGCGAAGTCTCGCAGGGGCCATCCATCATTTCTTCTAGGAGTCTGAAATGGGCCTAAGCACAGTAGTGCGTCATTTCCTTATGTGGTAAGTTATTAGAAAGTTAATCTAATCCTGGGCAGAGTTCCAGAGATTTTTGCTTTCAAATTCTGGCTCTGGGACAAAGCAGATGCTTCAGAAAAAGTGAGACAATGGCTATTCTCTGTGGGCGGTTTTAAAATCAGTGGGTTGCACTATTTGATTGTTAAGTGTTTTTCAAACTCTTTGGCTAAATCCAAAGATGAATTTCTAACATATATGTATAAAAAATAAATATATATATATGTTTTTGATCAGTTGCCTATTTCTGAGATGTCACCCTAAAATTTAGTAGCTTAAGACAATAACAATTATTTATTTTGTTCCTGAATACACAATTGGAGATGGTTTGGTGTGGACTGTTCATGTCTGCTCAATGAGACTCCACTGTGGGGCTGGAGGAGGCCCTGGGGGGGATGCTGACCCCCATGGCTCACTCAGTTTGTGCAAGCTGGTGACTGGGATCTTAGCTCGGGGCTGGGGGCCATGGTTCATCTCAACATGGGCTGCTTGGGCTTCCTCACAGCACGGACATCCCAGATGCTCTGAAGTACACATTTTTATGCCATAGCCTCAGAAATCACAAAGTGGTTGCTTGCATGTTATTTATTCCTTGAGATGATTACAATGGCCCATCCAGATACCAAGGAGAGACGATGTCAACTTCACCTCTTGATGATACATTGTCAAGATTCCAGAACATGCGGGATGAGAAATATCTTTGTTAACATTGGTGAAAAAATACAACCTGCACAAATCTCAAGTGATTTTTTTTTTTATGAAACCTGATTGCAAAAACTTTGACCTATGATATCAGTCACAGACAGGTATTTCCAGACGAACTAAATGAGTAGCATTGCTCAAACACGGTTGAAGATTCAGAGCAGAGATGTGGGTTTTCCTCTTTCGAGATCCATTAAATTGTTGCAGAAAAATTCTTGCTCTTTGAGTGCTAGGGGATATCTAGAAAGATGAACAAATAACTCAAATTATCATTAAGATAAGAAAAGGAATACGAGGACATTTGAATATAGTCAGCAATTCAAAGTATGCTTCAGTTCTCAAAGGAACCTGAGGAAGGTATGAAGGGAAACAGAGAAGAAAAAGGAAGAAAAGAAGGAAGGAAGGAAAAGAAGAGAAAAGAAAGAAAGAAAGGAAGGAAGGAAGGAAGGAAGGAAGGAAGAAAGAAGGAAAGAAAGAAAGAAAGAAAGAAAGAAAGAAAGAAAGAAAGAAAGAAAGAAAGAAAGAAAGAGGAAAAGAAAGGGAAAAAGAAAAGAAAGAAAAACTGTATAGCAAGAGGGAAGGGCAAGAAGTACAATTTTATCAGCCTCACACAAGGATTCCCCAGGTGGTTTTTTAAACAACTGACCAATTCCAGGCACCAGACATCCAAGACATTCTCACTGTCTTTAACATGTGCCACCCAATTTCCCAGAATCCTGAGAAAGGAGAACTGGGCAGCCAGTAGCAATTCCTTCTCTTGCTCAATGAGGGAAACTCAGTGACACACACACTAATAGTTTCCAAGATTTAGGAAAGTGAAAAGTAGCTCTGTATTAAAGTACGACTAAGGAAGTGGGCACCACGTGATGTCCAATAGCCACTCACTCCAGGAAGACGCCACATGATTCTAAGAATGTGCGTTGACATGAGACATTCCAGCAGACCACATCTGCATGTAACAGTAGCTTTTACTCTGAGTGGCATGAGGAGACAATGGAAGGTTTTAGGCAGAGAGGGATAGATCTAACTCAAGTTTTCAAAGAATTGCTCTGCAGGGGGAAAATCGATTTTGATCAGAATAAGGGTGAAACAGGAAGAGTACTTAAGAAGCTCTTGCAATAATCTAGGCAAGAGGTGATGGGGGCTTAAAAAAAAGATGGTAGGATGGCCCTGGTGAGATGCGATTGGATTCAGGATTTTTTTGATGTTGCTCTGGATCCATATTATATTGACTTTTTTTTTTTAGCATCATTTGATTTGCTCTCTCTAGGAATTTTGCCCCCTAAATATCAACAATGGAAGCAGAATTTAATAGCAGCTTAAGGAGAATGAACTAATTCATGTTTCTCAAGCATCACTGTGTCTACAAATCATCCGAGGATCTTGTTAAAATGTAGATTCTAATCTTGCAGACCTGGGGTGGGGCCTGAGCAGCTACATTTCTAAGTTCCCAGGTGATGTGATGGTCCAGAGACCACAAAATAAACGACTAACTTACTAAATGGCCATTGGCCACATACAGTCTGGGACCTCCGGGGTAGATACTAAAAATCTCATATTCGCTTGTGACTTCATCCAAAGTCTCTGAGGATAAATCATGAGGACGTTCTATTTGTGCTCTTTACATTTTCTGGAGTAGGCAGATTTCTGTGGATTCCTATTTTTCTCCTATTAAAGGCTGATTTTCAATCTACAGAGGCTGACCCACGCAAAGATTTCTTACACAAATTAGTAGCAGCAAGTGACGTGAGTTGAGTGCGCAGACTGTTGTACGACATGGCAAACTCCAAGCTGTGCGTATTTAACCCTGAAAGATCACAACACGAATGTGAAGTCAGAGCTCATTAAATTAGAGACTGATTTAACCAAACGATTTGTGCAGCCATTACACAGGTGTTCCGTTTCAGAAAGTATTGGAGCACAGAGCCGGGGGGCCTCAAAGCTAATTTCTAACCTAGACTAATCATGCCAGAAATAATGACCCGCTGTTACTGCCTTGTGAATCAGACCCTATGATATTTAAAATAATTAAGATCAAAGCCTCAGTAGAAGGTCACTGAATTCAGCAGTCATAAAATGTTAGCACAAAACTCTAGGCTGTGCTTGTTTGCTTAACAATCTTTAATGCTGAGGTTATAAAATGGCACAAAGAGGGACACTAGTGTCATCTTCCAAATTGTTGCTCTGCCCAGAGGAACTGCCCACAAGCAAGGGAAGCGATGAAATTGTTATTCAAAGCAAAGGTGTGACTCAAAAGCCATTACAAGCATGAAGAGACCTGGTCACTGAAGAGATGGATCTATCTGCTTCGCTGGCTGTGTTCCCAACAGACGAGGTGTGATAAAGATTTGCTTCCCAGCGGTAGTAAGTTGGGGGGAAAAAAAGTGTGAAATGAATTGGTCTGCCTGGGCTGAGTTCCCAGGAAAAGGGTGTCTTTCATACCACAAGCTCCCACCCAAACGGGCTGGGGTGCTTCAAGCCAAAGATTTAGACAGTCAGATAAGTGCTAATTGTGTTAGAGGTTTGGTTAGGAAGTGGGTTGACAATTAAGAGCAGCTCAGGACCTTCAATGGCCCAACCACTAGGCTTGGGAGGCTGTGGGATGGCACACCAGAGCAGAGGAAGGCTTCCTAATCCACTGCTCAGACGTTGACGGACTTTGGCTGGAACAAGTGTGAGACGGCAGAGAGATAGTGGCCCTCGGTGGCAGAGGCAGAGGAAGCTATAAGGCTGATAACTGAGGTTGCATTTATTCACAAGATTGTGCTGGAGATACACAGAGCTGCAGAGCCACAGCAGGGAGCTCCAAGAAAAAGAAGCCCTGCATCTTTAACAGAGGGCGGCATTCGTCAACAACGTTATGCTACTGTTTTCCGTGGGCAAGTTCCCAGCAAGTTGCACTCCTAACACAGTATTTTCATTTAAGCGACACTTTTCCTCAGGCTGATTATTGCCGGACCCTGTTCTCATCGCTTTGCAAATGTTACACCACTTACAACTCATAACCACCCTCTGGGGTGGATAACACGATTATCATCAATTTAAAAACAAGGAAACAGGCTCAGAGAAGCTTGAGGACTCATCAGTGGTGCCCCTTGAGTTCAGGAACAGTGCAGGGGGAGCATCTGGGTGAAATGGATGAAGAGGACGTTACCGGAGAAGAAAGGAAGCCTATTCTTCTTTTTTTTTTTTTAAAGTAACTGTATGTTTTATGTATTATTATATTATTTAATTATTTTATTTTGGTAGGGGGTAGGTAACTAGGTTTATTTGTTTTCAGAGGGGTTACTGGGGATCGAACCCAGGACCTCATGCATGCTAAGCAAGCGTTCTACTGCTTGAGCTGTACCCTCCTCACATTTTTTATTTTTCTATTTGGAAGATGTATTAAAAACCCAAGAGAAAATTTAAGAGGCCTCTTCCCTGCCCTCTTCCCACAAGTGCCGAAATCAAAGCCCATTAATGAAGCTTAAAACTGAAACTTAGTACAGATAAAAGCAACCCTCATTACCCAACGTGCAATTACTGGAGAATTCACAGCTGGGGGACATTTCTGGGGAAGGATGAGGCTTGCCGACTCCGGCTGCTGATTTCCAACCAGGCGTTAAAACCGAGCCCCCATATCTCTCCCTTTAACAGGTTGTAGCGTTGACCGCTCTGCCATAGACACTGGAAAGAAGTCTGAATGTGGAAAACAGACCCTAAGAGTCTTAAGGATGAAGGAAAGTGGAGATCAAACGTGTGTCCCCCTACTAAGCAACAGCTGTCCTTCACAAGTTCACTCCTTTCCCCTTTGCCACTTTCCCAAGGGAAGACCAGTCTCCAGCCACTTGTGGGCAAATTCAACAGCAACATCCTTCTTGGTCCTCAGCGCCTTCCAACCTCCTGCGAAACTCCCTCCCCACAAAGCCTCATGACACCTAACTCCATCACTCCTCATCCCCCAGCAGGGTGGATACTTATTGGCTCCCAGGATACTCTCTCTATCCACTGAAGTCTTTAGTACCCGGACCGCAGTCTTCTTAAATCAGCTGGCAACATGCAAGTAAATGACGCAGCCATTATCAGACACCCACGATGCTCCACCTGCTTGAATCCCGTGACTTAAAGTTCTGCTGCATTTGCCAATCTATTTCCATGACCAGAGCCTGAATTTCAAGATTGCTCCACTTCTGAAATTTTACTTCCAAATACCCTTTCTTCTGAACCCATTCTTCCATCTTCCTCAGTCTTTCCTCCAGCCTGGTTTCTCCCCGTTCCCTGCCTTCCAAGAGCCTCCTCCTGGCTTTCTTTTCCAAGCAGCCTAGCCATCCTGGTTTGGCTTTTCAGCTTCCACTTTACCTATTAACTCCTTTCTTGCCTTGTCCTTTTTTCTGCACCTCCAAACCCTAGATCAATCCAACCAGACGTTCCTCTCCTTTGACACCCAGACAGTCAAATACTGGTGGAAAAATACCATGTAACTTTGCAGATGGGTGACACAGATGAGAGGTACAAGACTTTGAAAACAGATCTATGGAATTATACAGTTTCTTGGAAACTTGATTTAATCCCTGGCCTCCTGCAAGAAGTGACTAATTAGCTCAAGACCCCCTACCTCAGTGCCAAAGCTCATGGGAAGTTAGGCTCAATCCAGGTGGATAACAGTATTACACTTCAGATAACTTGGGCACAGTCCAAATTCTCTTATACAATAAACTCTCAGGTTTAACCAAGTTATTTTATCGTTCTGAAATTTTATTGTATGCAATGCCGTGTAAAATCAGTGACACTTGGGAATCTTTGTGCATTTTAGTGGCATTTGTTTGAAAAGAATTTGACCTATACTGCTAAATAATGTGTTTAATGATGGGGTCCAGAAGTGGTAATGAAATGGAGGTAAAAGACATGCATCACATAGCCGCGAGCCTAAATCACAACTTCAAAGGGCTGGGGCACATTCTCAAGGCTTACGTTCAAATGTCCTTTTACTTAACAATATTACTTTAAAAAAAAAAACAAAAACAAAAACCCTAGGCCTCTATTAATCACTGTCCCTTTCCAAATTTGTCTTCAATTTCAAATCCAAATTCTTCATGCTCCACTAAATAGCTCATAGTAATAGCTCAGGTACCCAATGTCATTCTATTTAGTAATTTTTCCACCTAACTGAAGATTTCTCTCTATTAGCATCATTGAAAGATATACCTGTTAGCCATCTTTCTAAAACTGGTTAAATTATTCTCTTCCATCTTAAGGATAATGCATAAACATGTAGCTATTTCTTGAATTTGCAAAATCCTCTTGTTAAAACTCAATTATAGAACTTGTAACATCTGTTTGGCTGCTGCAAGAGTTTTTATGATTCCCTCCGGGTTTTTGTTTTTGTTCCCAATGTTGAGGTGGCGAGAAAATATCCTACAGATAAATTTGATGCTAAATTATAATAAATATGTGCTGTGATCTCAGAAGTATCAGGAAGTTTAATAATGGCCTCAAAGCATTTCCCTAAGAGATGTCCCTCTCTAGTTAATACCAGAAAGAGTCTCTAAGCCCTATGGAGAGTGACATAGTCTATCAAATATATGAGGAATAACTTATTTGTGATTCTTAAACCGCCTCCCATCACTTTTGGATTCAAAGTCACCAGCTGTTAGCAGAGCTAAATGGCTTTATTATTCTGGGGTTCAAGTACCTCAGCTCTCAACCGAGACCCCATCTTCTCTGCTCCACCAGAGTCCGTGGTTCAAATACCACAGTGTACATGAAAGCACTTTGAACGGAGTAATGGGTGGTATCAGTGGCAGAGCAAAACCATCTGAAATCGGGAGAGCTTTTGGTGACTGGCAGGCACTTCCTTCATCTTTTACCATTTTCTCACCCGCAGCGTGTATCATGCACTCAGTAAATGTTTAACGAACAAACGAACGAAGGAGTAGGCTTTGAGAATTCTCTGCTGTAAGAGAATTAATAACACAAAACAAGTTTGTCCCAAAAGCTAGAAATTCCTTTTTCATAAAATCTGAAGCATGTCCAAATCTGACTTGGTCACCAGCTACCTCTTCGGAAAGCAGAGGGACAAACCCTCCGAATTGTGCCAAAGCACTTTTCCTTAAGAAAGTCTTCAAGTTCATTGAAATTATCAGCTCCACATGTCAACACATTCATTTTCAGAGGGAAACTAACTTTTTAAAATTATTTGCTCATCTATGTGTAAGCCTAGAATACCTATTAAGATAGATTATCCTGAAGACATAGCACTAGACTGTGACCGATAGACCAGACTTCAGGTGTTTGAAAGAGAAAAGAGAAAACAGTTGTGACCACGTCACATGAGAATTTACTAAAGAGACTAGGGTAGGATTAGCTCGTAAAAGAAAAACCAAAAGGAAAAATATGGAAACAACGTAGTCCAAGTCAATTCTCTCTTAATACTTAAGAGAGAAGAGATTCATTCTGATTAGCTCCAGGGGTAACAAGCAAATATTAAACAGACACAGATATTAAGAAAGAGCGTGGTAGCCACTGGAATTCCCTATGGATGAGACAGGTCCTTGGGAGCACTGAGCTTCCTTTACATGGTACCAAATCACGAGGAAAACGAAGCAGCCAGGTGGGATTCCATAATACAGCCAACCTGAGGATTTTCCTTCAGAGCATTTGAAAAACTTTCTCCTCATTTATGACCCAGGAAACGAAGACGACCCATGTGACATGCCACATGACCGGTGTTCTCAGAGTCCATGGTGCAGACATTTCTTCATTTTTTAAAACTGACCAGGTGAGAACCAGTCGGCAGACACATCAGGAACTAATGGGGGAGGGCTCCAGATTTGCGGTTCCATAGCCTGCAAAACTAAAGCCCTTCTCTGCTCTAAGCACAATATATACTTATTGCATTAAAACATAAGCATAAGCCAAAGGCAGGCAGAGGGAAATTGTGAGAAGTGCCCTCCCGGACATTTCTAAATATGCCAGAGATACTTTCAACCGCATGTTACAACTTTACAAACTGTGTGTAAACTTGACCTCTGAAAAAATGCCAAGGTCGATGATGCTGAGAGGGACTTCTTCAGTGAATCATAGCTGGGACAGTCATTTTCCAACTCTGCATGCAATTTTCCACATCTTTTCCGAAATAAGCCATGTAGTGAGTCCACACACAGGGCAGGTTTCCTCCGCCGGCTTCCTGTCCCCCAATCACACATCATTTCCCTGGTGATAGTTCTCTCCCTTGGCTCAGGATGTCCCACCCTAGCATTCTTGTTCTTTCTTTGTACTCTCTTTCCTTCACCACCAGAACTTCTCTAAACCATCCAGGCAAGTCTATAGGCAATTTACAAATGGGGAAACAAGGCAAAATCCTACCCACTATTTCATGCTGATTTTAATTTCTACCTCTGATATGCTGACCCCAACAAATAGAACAGTCTTGGGCAGCTCGGTGAGAATACCTAGGCTTTCTTGCCAGAAATATTTTCCTAGTAACGTAACTACAATTTTTAGATCACAGATTTGTTTAAGCAACTCTATAATATGGATTCTATTAGGATTTTTATTTTAAAAAATAAGGAAACTTTCCCAAAGTTCCTCTGTTTCTAAAAGGAAACAGAGGAAAGTGAGGTTTATCCCATTTCATGGTCCCTTCCGTATAAATGATTGGAAAGTTTTGTTTTTTCCTGTGAATTTCTTAGGGACTGTCTCATCTTTGACAATTCCACCATCATGCCTACTCAAAACATTTTAATAATTCCCTGTGGACTCCAGAATCGAAGTCTACATTTTTTTTTCACTGTTGCTTAAGATGCTCAACATTACAGTCTCTCCACAATTTAAGAGTTACTTCCTGCCATTTTTCTTGGGTTCGGGTGAACCAACTTTGTCAGCCCAGAGTGGAGATGCAAGGGCTTTTCCTTTTTATTGATTCACGAATTAATTTGGATGAAAAGACAACGAAAGGGAATATTTGAAATTAAGACTGGCCCCACACATCTGGGATCTGAAGCAATCTACTCACTCTCTGTAGAACATGCCTCACCCTCAGCCTTCCCACTCATCATCTCTCTCACTGATGACGCTGGAATCATACCATCATTCAAAGTCTGGCCCCTTTCTCTGCTCACGTGACACCATTGCTGATCTTCTAAGCAGAAATTATTCCTTCTTCTCACACTCACTAAGGGTCAAACACACTACTTGCTCAGAGCTTTATATGTATTAAAATTATTAGCAAACGCTGTGTTTCTCATTCTGGGTGGTAAGCATAGAGGGGAGTTAGATCAGGCCTGTTAGACTTTGGTTGCCCTTTTTTCACATACCATGGGCATTCAGTGGGTGTCCCTGAATTAATAATTTAAAGTATAACATACTGCTTTCAGGTTTGGAGTCATATTAGAAATAGCTAGACGTTTTAAAGAAACACATCTAATTTTCAATTTTATTTTTCAGAAGCTGCACTTTATTGATTTTTCAAGTCAGTACCAATTTTGATTAGAATACTCACTTCCACAAATCCCATGAAATAGTGAAAAGGTCTTGGATATTTCAACGTGTGGCATTAGTCACAGTGGCTAATGAAAACTCCTGGTCAGAACACATCCCTTGACTTTGGGTTCAGGACTGAGGGCCCAAGTAGCAGGGTGTGCTTCCCAGGTGGTCATTCAGTTCATGAGCCACATTTCCTGCCTCTGTATAGACAGAGGCCCCCAGACAACAAGCAGAAACCCTCACGATTTTCAAGGCCTTTATCCAATATAACCAGCTTTCTGCCTAACTAGGCATTGATCGGCACCAGACCAGGAGCTGCCCCATCAAGGCATTCACAGTCTAACCTCTCATAAGGACCTATCCCTGAGTGTGGGGCCATCCTACCTGAGACTAGAGTAGAACACCCGTCTGCCATCAGCCCAGAGGGTCCTGGAGGATGACACATCCCCGCCCACCCCTCCACCTGCCTCTCCACTCCCCCTTCCTTCCTCTCTTCCCAGAGATGCTCCCAGCTTCCAGTAAGGAATAATTTTTGGTGAGTGAGTAGCAGAAACAGCATGGGATAAGATAAGAGTCAGAGAAACAGTCTTAGGCCCAGAAAATCACAGGGAGCACAGAACGTACCCTGAGCACAATCTGCAGACTTCCCACTCAGAGGACTGAAAATAAAACCTGAAGACAAATATGCTACTTAAGTATTTAATATTCATTTTATTTTTTAATATTTTTATTTTTATTCATTATTATATTATTTAATTATTTTATTTGGGCAGGGGGAGGTAATTAGGTTTATTTATTTTTAGAGGAGGCGCTGGGGATTGAACCTAGGACCTGGTGCATGCTAAGCATGCACTCTTCCACTTGAGCTATACCCTCCCCTTTCTATCTAATTTTTAAATATGGGAAAAGAAGAAATAACACTTGAATAAATTTGATATGCCAAGGTGGTAGCTTCCACTCCAAAGGTTTATGCTTGTACAGAGCAAGGTTCTATGACATCCTGGATTTTATTTAATTTCTTTTCTTCTTTGCACATTTGCAGAGAAATGGTGATCAGAGATGGCCTTCTGTCTGCGGGCACTATATTCTGTGGTTTGGCATTAAGGGAATGTGTGCACCTGCTTTGTATCGCATCTAATTATAGTCAGGTTTGGTAAAATTCTCTAATTCATCCAGGAATATACGTAATGAATCAGTGTTCCTGGATATTGCTCCAAAAGTCTGATGATGAGTATATAACACACTAATAATAAAAGCTATCATTCATTGAACGCTTTGTCTAAGGCAGGCACGAGTGAAGCCTATCATGTACATCATTTGTCTCATCGCCCTATGATGTAGTCAAGACTATGATGTAGTGGAATCATTACCATCCATCCTGCAGATGAGGAAACGGAGGCGCTGGGAGATGGAGTGAATTGCCAGAGGTTGCTGAGCAGTAAGTGGCAGAGCCAGCCCTCTCACCCAATCAGAATTCAGAGCCAGCGTAAGTAACTAGCACGTTATGTATCCTTCTCAAATGAAAATTACCAAGTGTTTAAAAATACCAGCTGTTAAAACAAACAAAGAAACCCTGTTCCTGGTGGGGATTGGAGCCAAAAAAAAGTACTCACATCGCTCACGGAAATGTCCCTTGATGGAGATATCTTTAAAAGCCATGCGACAATGCTTATTAAAATTAGTAGTGCACATAGCCTTTGACCTTGCAGCCCTTCTCCTAGGAATTACTCCTGTAGGTGTAAAAGCATCGTATGCACAAGGGTATAATGCAAATTCTACTCCGCATGGGGGAATGTTGAATAAACCAGGGCAGAGTCATCCCATGAAAAACAACACAGCCATTAACAGGGGTGAGACAGAGCCACCCAGCCAGGTGACTCAAAGCTACTGAGAGAAAAGCAAGATGCAACATAGATCCAATTTTTGTCAACACATGATCAGAGAGTTTAAGGCAGTGAGACTCTTCGATATGCTACCATTGTAGTAGATACATGTCATTCCATATTTGTCAAACCCCAAAGAATGTACAGCACAAGAGAGAAACTAACCATGGATTTCAGTTAGTAACAATGTATAATGATGTACTGGAGCCGACTCCTTATTTTAACAAATGAACTGCACTCATACAAGATGTTACCCACAGGGGAAAGGAGCTGAAGGATATATAGAATCTCTGTACTTTCCACTCAATATGTATGGAAACCTAAAACTACTCAAAAAAGTGTATTAATTAAAACAATATTAGAAACCACTATTTATTTAAATATACATTCAAATATAATAATGAGTATAGTGAATACTGTATGTTGTTAACCTCAGTTGCAGGGTTAAGGGGCAGAAAAGACATGGATAAGGGAGTTAAGCCGAAGAAAGAGGCAGGTTTTTTAAAATTTTTATACTTACAAGATAAAAACAATAAGCACTCTATTCTACAACTGAATTCATGTCAAATTGTGTTTGTGTGTGTGTGTTTGTGCAGAAGGGGAGACACACAGCTGGACAGACCCAGCTGGGATTTTTTTCTCCAAGTACCTTTAGATGCCTGCATTCTATGATTTCATAAGTGGTTCTTTCTTCATCTCACCTTCAAACCATGACATGGGAATAATAATCGGTAAGAAACTTATCATCCCATGAAGAGATGGATCTTCAAACTGTGCTTTGCCTCAAACAGAATCAAATGTGAATTTGAAGTTGGTAGTAACTTAAATCATGTTTTTGTTTTCTTTTTCTTCCTCATTCCAAAGCCAACACAAAATAATAATAACTACAAGGCAGCCTTAGAGCTTCTTCCCGTGTTCACTCAGCAGAGAGTTCTTCACTTTAGATTTCTTTCAAAAAAGATTTTAAGATCTTTGTTGGAGAGTCTGTATCGTGCACACACATATACACATACACAGCAAGACACCAATGCACTAAAGCAAAACCCCCACCAAAATAAAAACTTCCCCTGTATAGATCTACAGTAATTCACATATTTGAAGAGTGAAACGCTGAAATCTTCTAGCTGAATAATCAAACAGAAGCCCCAGAGCTCCCGAGTGTAGCCTTCTCACTAGGGTTGTAGCAGGAGGTTTCACATACCTCAAGGGACAATTTCCAACCATATCCTTCAAGGCATATTTTCCTCTAATTAAACCTAATCCCTATTACCTCCTGGTGGCCTCTAAGGGTTCAGTTTTCAAGAGCCACTGTGTCGTCTGGTTTGCCTTCCGAGATGGTTACAAATGCTGCTGGCCCCACCCAGGCTCGGCCTGCTGAACCCTGAAAACACCTGAGCAGGAAACAGCCAGGGCCCCCTCTGCAGGGGTTACGTGATGAAATGCAGCTCACAATTAGTTGCCCCTGCAATTTTCACACCTGGAGCTCTTGAGCTTTGAGGGTGCAGGTGGCCTAATGCAGGAGTAATTAGTTCCATGTCATTAATTATTTATATGGAGCTTATCACCCTGGGTTGGCGATTTTTGTTGACTCAGAACTGCAGGTGCACAAAGGAAAAGTGCATTTTGAATGCTTGGCCTCTTAAAAGGCAGAGGGAAAAAACGATGCTCTTTGGGGCAGACTATCTCCGGGGCATGCTCCAGGAAAGGCGCTGTCATTCATAGCAACCACAGGGTTCTGAGAGTTGACAAGTCATTTAAAATGGTGACTCACCACACCATTGCTCCAGTTGCAAGGGTGATTCTACTTGCACAGAATTCTGTTTTTAACATGTATTTTCCCATTTTGTTGTTGTTAAAGAAAAGCAGGGAATAAGAATCTCCTGTCTTATCATTTGGATCTAATTATTCCTGGAAAGCTCGAAGTACGTGAAATCACACTCCCAGAAATTCTTATTAACTCCAACTTCAGAAGGTCCTGGTGAGTCTAATTTCAGTGGTGCTTATCAATGCATAACTTCATTCTCACCAACTGGATTCCTCCAACCTTGGCTTAAGCAGTTGTTGAGACAAAATTTTCCTTGACTGACATGATGCATTCCTTATGATTTTAAACTCATTGACCTTCCTCTATTTTCTTACCCTGTTGTTAGTTTCCCATTTATTTCCAGCTAGGTATTTTTTTCCAATGAAAGAGGGTGGTGCAGGTCATCCCTCCCCGGAAGATTTCTGGTTCAGGTTTTGATTGTGTGATTAAACTGCAGAACTAGTTCCGATCAATTGCTTGTAAACTTTAATCTTCCTTCATAGTGGCTTGAAAACAGAGACTCTCTGAAGTTAATACCTCAGTAGGAAAGGCTTTCTTGATGCCTCCTCCATATCATGGTAAACTTTAGATGCCACCTTCCATCTCAGTTTCTTCTGCACTCACTCACTGTAGCAAATTAAACAGGATCGAGTTTGGATGCTCTCATAGGAGCTCTGGCATCTCCGGACTGTGTTTCCAGCAATCTCCAGATGACGCTGATGGCGAACGGCATCAGTGTGACAAGTTTAACCCTGGTCGGGAAGTTAGAAGGATTCATCTCTAAACTTTGTCATAAACTTAGTTTGATCTCATTAAAAACTTGTGCAGCTCTTTCAAAACTTAAGGTTTAGTTCTCTCATTATTATATAATTTATCATTTAAACCAGGAACTCTGAGAGTAAGAGGAGGTGCTGTTATAATTACATAGGGATGACAGGCATCCATTGGGACTGACCTAGGCAAACTGACACATGGTCCTAAGCAAACTGAGACTTTACTCTTAGGAAAATAAAGATTGGTTTGGACAAGACAGAGGTGGCTCAGGCATCTTCCAGGTCTGAAATGTTTATATCAGAAACTAAAATTTCCAGGCAGGAACCCACGTCTATTGTCTTTTCTCAAAACTCTGAAATAGAGGAATTAATGCACCTCTCGATTGGGTCAGCACCTTTTTAATCATCTCAAAAGTGTATTTGAAGCTTCAGGATAGCAACCTATGGAACAAAGTGGTCAGGATAATGTCTGCAAATCCAAAAGTCTCAAAGTCCTGGGTGCAAAAACATGCCATTTCCGCAGCTAAAACATCCCATTAACCGTGTGTTACTTTGGCTTATTTAGAAATAGCAAAGAGGAACATTTGGTCTAAGTATGCTGTGTTGATGTCTCGTTAGAGGGTTTTGTATTTTGGTTTAGCTTTTCCCTGTTACACAGCAAGGGTATGTGATACCTTGTTAATCATTGCTAAGTGTTCAGCTATTTCTCAAAGCAATCCAGGATCTGGAGGTCAAATGAGGATCAAAGACGTTGCCAAGGTAGCGAACTTCCTCTGCATCCCCTTGCTTTTGATCAGTTTTAAAAAGTTGAGGCATCCCAACTAAGGGTGAAAGTCATCACCACTGACAGTCATGCAGTCCTCTGGTGCAGGCACACACACTCCACTTGCCTTCCCTTGCAGTTGTCCATGTAGATACAAAGATTTGGGCTTGGTTCTTGGCTAGATGTGCATAGTATTTGAATAGGTTCTTGGTCAATCTGTACTTCAGAATTCTCCTCCATAGAACAGTAGAAGCAATGATCAGGCTGAGGGATGTTTTGAGGACCAATGAGGTCAGTAAGAATGTCTAGAATCTGACCTGAAAGGGGAAACAGCAGTAACCGGGTGCCCGCATAGATTTCACCATGAGATAGTCTTGTGCCTCATTGTACAGATGATGGGTGTCCCTGAGAAGCTGCCTGGACAAAAACCTCTGCAAAGCAAATTCCTCTTCCTTTTCCCTTTGATTTTTTACCAACTAGAGAATTTTTCTTGCCAGAGGCATGAAGTACAAAATCACATGTAAGAAAGAGGTAAACCACCAAAAAATGATGACATGAACTATTGTGTGTGTGTGTGTGTGTGCATATAACTAGTCACTTTCTTTTTCTTTCAAATAATAGCTGATTTACAGTGTTGTGTTAGTTTCAGGTGTACAGCAAAGTAATTCAGAATATATAGATTCTTTTTCAGATTCTTTTCCATTATAGGTTATTTAAGTTAGTTCCTTGTGCTATAAAGCAGGTCCTTATTGTTTATCTAATTTTTATAGAGTAGTGTGAATCTTTAAATCGCATACTCCTAATTTATCCCTTTCCCCTTCTCCCTTTGGCAGCCATAAGTTTGTATCCTGTGCCTGTGAGTCTGTTTCTGGTTTTTAAATAAGTTTGTTTGTATCGTTTTTTTAGATTCTACATATAAGTGACATGATATTTGTCTTTGTCTGACTTACTTCACTTAGTATGATAATCTCTGTTCATGTTGCTGCAAATGGTATCATTTCATTCTTTTTATGGCTGAGTAGTATTCCATTATATATCTATCTTCTTTATCCATTCATCTCTCGATAGCCATTCAGGTGGCTTCCCTGTCTTGGCTACTGTAAATAGTGAAGAATATATGAACATCAGCGTGCATGTATCTTTTCAAAATAGGGTTTTTGTCTCTTTTGGATGTATGCCCAGGAGTGGGCTTGCTGGATCATATGGTAAGCCTAGTTTTAGAGTTTTAAGGACCCTCCATACTGTTCTCCATAGTGGCTGCACCAATTTACACTCTACCAACATTGTAGGATGGTTCCCTTTTCTCCACATCCTCTCCAGCATTTATTATTTGTAGACTTTTTTAATGATGGCCATCCTGACTGGTGTGAGATGACACCTCATTGTAGTTTTGATTTGCATTTCTCTGATAATTAGCAATGTTGGGCCTGTTGGCCATCTGTATGTCTTGTTTGTAAAAATGTATATTTAGGTCTTCTGACCATTGTTTCATTGGGTTGTTTGTTTATTTTGGTATTGAGTGGTATGAGCTGTTTTTATATTTTGAAGATTAAGCCCTTGTCAGTTGCATTATTTGCAAATATTTTCTCCTATTCCATAGGTTTTTTTTTTTTTCATTTTGTTTATGGTTTCTTTTGCTGTGTAAGACCTAATAAGTTTAATTAGGTCCTGTTTGTTTATTTTTGCTTTTATTTCTTTTGCCTTGGGAGACTGACCTCAGGAAACATTATTACAATTTACATCAGAGAATGTTTTGCCTATGTTCTCTTCTAGCAGTTTTAGGGTGTGATGTTTTATATTTAAGTCTTCAAGCCATTTTGAGTTGATTTTTGTGTATTGCGTGAGGAAGTATTCTAACATCATTGATTTACATGCCGCTATCCAGTTTTCCCAACACCACTTGCTGAAGAGATGGTCTTTTCTTTATTGTGTATTCTTGCCTTCTTCGCTGATGATTGACCATAGGTGTGTGGGTTTATTTCTGTGCAATGGCCATATTTTTAGAAACATATTGATGGAATGGATATATTTAGTTGGGGGAAGAAAAACCTAAGGAATAATGTCACTCTTACTTTATTGAGAAAAGGATCTTGACATGTGGGGAAAGAAAGAGGTAGATAGGACCTTATTACATCATTAGGTAGATGAACCACCAATGGGGGCAACCCCAGGGAGTTAGATGTTAGCTGTAGGTGAGGAAGAACTTTCTAGCACCTGTACATAGGCAATTGTGTAATGCCCTGTCTGGCCAAATAGGCCTTGCGAGAGTGATCCAGCCAGGGCCAGACGGCCACCCTGAGGCAGCTGCAGAAGACACAGGAAACTCTAGAACCTTTCTCTCCAAGCAGGGGAAGGGGCAAAGCACCCAGCGAAAGTAGCTGGGCTTCTTAGACACAATGCCCAGCTACAAACCGAGAAAACCAAGCCAGGTATCGGGTGAACTCAGTAGAGCTGACAAGTCCTCCCTCACTTCTGTCACCATTGCAGACAAAACAAAACCTACATTTTTGTGGCTCAGTCATTTTCTGAATGCCGTATTTGGAAGGATTCTGGATAAAAGACGTGTGAATATGAATAGGGCAAAAGTGACCACCAAAGCAAAACACCTGAGATTTGTATTATGAACTAACACGTTTTCAGGAGAAAAACAATATCATTAATTAAGATCCTTGTGATTTATGATTTGTGGCAATTCACAGACAACTTTGTCTGTTGTCTGTGTCTCTACAATGTACCTTTCTATTACCTTTCTATCATTCCTATAAAAACAGGGTGTTTAAACAAATGAATAATGCAAGCGAAAGTGGAGTGGGAGGTGTTCAGATTTCCTTAAGATAGCAAATTGTTTTCCAATACACTTATAACTACCCAACTGCATACAGTATGTTAATTATAGTTGACCTTTATGTATCCATTCAGAGTTTTGATTTGGAATAGCTTAATAGCCTGCTTACTATTACTTTGTATACTGAAAGCATTAAAAAACCATATTTATCTTGTGAAATAGCCCTATATTTTGATTTTTCATAGTCATACTGACAATCTCATAGTCATTTCATATTAGAAAGGTAATACTCTCCAAAAATACTTGCATTAAGTAGTGCACTTCTTCTGTAATACAAAAGTATTTCCTTTTACAAAAATAGTTACAGGGAGAAAAACCTAGCCACCTCACCTAAATGCATATTTAAGTAGTTTTATTTGTGCTACCTTTACAGTGGGAATACAAAATAAGTTATTTGCCAACTTCATCAAGATCTAAAACAAATCTAAGTCTTTTATGGAAGTGTGTGTGAGTGTGTATAAGTGTGTGTGGTGTGTGTGTAACTCACTGCAGGACTGCTGTATTGTCATCTACTTACCAAATATTAAATTGAATCCCTTTGTATGTGGGACACCTTTAAGTTACTTGGAATATTCCATTGAGAAAAAAATCAAACAAAAATTCTTGCACTCATAGAACTTAGATTCTAGCTGGGGAAGACAGACAATAATCATAATTAAGAAGTAAACATAGAACCAGACATGGGTTATCAGTAACGTTAGGAGTTTGAGTAAGGGCAGGATGCAATTTTTTAAAGTGTGGCCCAGGTAGACTTTTCTGAGAAGATAGCATTTGAGCACATAATGGGAAGTGGTGAGAAATTTCACCACATGCACATGTGGGGGAAGAGCGGTCCAGGTAGAGAGACCCCAGCAGACTCAAGACATAGCAAGAAGCCCAGTGTGGTGACATGTGACACGAACACGTGAAAGGAGAGTCAGAGGTCAGAGGTCAGGAAGCGAGATGGTACAGGACCCTGGAGGTGATGGTGGTGGTGGTACGCTGGCTCCTCTCCAAGAGAGATGGGTGAAGTGCCAAGCCACATGGTCCAACAATTAGCACATGAATAGGTAATGATCATAATTAGTTACGGTTATGTATTCTGTAGTGTGTCCAAGACAGAGTCATTACCTTGATATTTACTACTTGACAGATGACTAAATGGAAATGCAGAAATGTGATTTATAAGCAGTTTAAATGTCAGTTACAGGAAAACCGAAGCCATAGCTCCACCTCCTCTAATGAGTTTCTTCAGGTAGCACAGTAAGTACAGCCCCCACCTCCTTAAAAACATGACAAGTTGTTGGTCTTCAAGAGCAAGTGAAGTGGAAAGAGCCTTCCTGGGGGACTCGATTTGCATCTCAGGAAGCTACTGACGGTTCAGATTTGAAGTGGGATGGAGGCAAGAGGTTTCTACAAAATTGTCACACATCTGCTTTCAGGGAAACATGAAATGTCCTTTTTAGAGTTGCCCTGATAAGGCTGTGCCTGCAACCACATTCTCACATTTCTGTATCTGTTTCCCTTGATGCATTAGGATGGTTGAGGTCTCACTAACTTAGTAAGTTTATCACAATTTGGAGCTCACAGTAGGCTCAAGCACAGGGTGAGCACGCCCTTACTCATTATGGGTGGTCCCACCCACAGCCTGCAAAGGATGCCCTTCCCAGGATCTGCATCCTTATAGAACAGATGTTCCCTCGAGAACACTCACCCCCAGTTGACCTTTACTCAAATTACCTTGCTCCTTGGACCTGAGAGAGACCTTGAGCCCAATAATGTCCATTCTGCCATATTGGCTGTCATGACAATAGCTCTGAACTCAGAGAGGCCACTGCAGGGGTACAGTTCCCCCTCTCCGAGATGGTACCCATAAAAAAGTGGGAGCCAACGCCAGTGAACCCCACTGACCACAGCTGCTGCCAGCCTTAAAAACCAATGGATTCTGCTGTTCTTACGTATCGGCAATAACCCAGTCATCCCTTCCTAGCTCTCTGATACTTCACTTAACAGGGTCAAATTGGTTAGCGTTTGCTAAGTCTTCTAACTAGTACATTATTCTTTGCCCCTTGCTTTCAAAGTTGTTTTAAGAGGCCCATAGGGGCAGGCAAGTCAGAAAATGAGAACTCTAACAAATGCTGGCAAAGCACCCTTCCCTTGACATAAAGGGAAAGATCTACAGGCTGTTAAAAGAACCTTCCTCTGGTTAATAGAATAACCGAGCTGTGGTACAAATCTATGTTGATGGAAGAAAGAAAAATGGGCTTTTTGAGAGGAGGGATAGAGTGCTAAAACACATTTCTTACTAAATAAATAGCAGTCTTTTGTCTTCAGCATACAATGGCATGCCCCCCTCCCGGTTATCTGCAGAGATCTTGACCTGGCGTGGTTTTTCTGTTGTTGCTCTATTGCACTCGCTGTTGCCACCTGCTGGTGGCATATCATGGTTGACACACAGGGCATGGTGGTGGGGGTATTCAAATGGCAAGCTTAAGATGGAATCAGGAATCTTTGTACCCCGGGAACTCCTTCTTCCCTGAGATAGGAAAAGAACAGTCCTGAAAGCAAAGGGGGAAAAAATCCTATTCACACTTGACTTTCAAGAAGCCCTGGTATGTTTCAGTCCCATTACTTCACCAACACAAGGGACTCAGTCACCAGCCATCATCTTTCTCTCTGTGGGGTCTGATGGACATGCCTCCTTCTGACCTCCTTCTGACCTCCTTCTGATTCCTGGAGATATAATTTTGTATCTTGCTATATTAATTTTGCATCTTGAAGACTAAACGTTTTCAGTGCAATGGAACTTGACCGCAAATGAGATTGCATTTAGTTTTCCATAATAAGTAAACCCTCAAGGCAAAGGATAACCTCTTCTGCCTGTTTCCAAGGAGCCTGAGGGTGACAGGGTTCTGGAACACCGCATCATTTATAAAAAGAGTCCTCAGAAGTATATATGTATGTGAAAATACATCCAGAAAACTCAGAACAAGCAAGTTGTTTGACGTAAAGCAAATCTATTTTTAAAGGCCCATACCGAGCTATAATGTGCTGTATAATATGAAATGGAAGTCCCTTTCCTTAGATTCCTCCACACTCATAAAAAGCCAATACTATGGGACATGTTTCCTTGGAAATTCAGACCCACTGGAAGCCGCCAGGCACAGCTACACGTGTCTAACTTGTAAATTTATGGTCACACAATAGGAAGGCCGCAAATGAGAGTATGGCCAGTGTCAGGAAGCTGAAGAGTTAAGATCCCATAATAATCTTAAGACACCCCCACCGTGTACAAAAGCCACATCATAAAGAGAGTTAAAAGCTTTCTTCAGTAGGAATGCCCAATACTGAATAGGGCCCAGCATGGACAACTTAACACTTAACGTGTATTCTGAGTTTTAATTTGTTAAGGCGAGCTGTGTTTTAATAGAGATACTCACTTTTCATTCCCTGGTCAATGTTCACAATAAGAACAGCAATGTTGAGGGGTCCAAGGCCACGCCCTGCACCCTTCTCTTCTCTGTGCACTGGGTCTAAGTTACCGCATCCAGTTCCACAGCCTTTAAATGCCACCTATAGTCTAGAGATGCTTCAGTCTATTTCCCCATTTCCGATTTCTCCCCAGAACTCTAGATTCATAGCCAACTGCCCATCCGAGAAATAATCAGCATCCTTAACATAACATGACTCGAGCCGAAGTCTTAATTATGTTCCCCAAACCTACTCTTCTCTCTAAATTTCCTCTTCTCAGTAAACAGCATTAAAATCCCCACTGTTGCTCAAGGGAAAATTCTGGAAGCTAACTTGGATCGGACTCTTTACTCTCACTCTTCATATAGGAATTCTTGGCATTGATACAGGGAGAAAATGGGGCGTAAGAGGATGTCCGTGTCCCAGGTCTTGGTCGAGACCCTGACATGTGCCTCACCAAGAGAGGGTCCTTGGCTTCATGCAGGACAGAATTCAAGAGTGAACCATAGTTGAGTAAAGGTAGATGTATTCAAAGAGATACATACTCCATAGACAGAATGCGGGCCATCTTACTCAGAAGGGAGAGCAGCAGCCTCAGAGCAGAGTCAGCTAGGAAAGGGGAGATGGGCCATGAGGTGTGGGGGGTTGTTTTATGGGCTCGGTAACTTCATAAGCTAACAAGTGGGAGGATTATTCCAACTACTTTGGGAAAGGGGCTAGGATTCCCAGGAATTGGACCATCACCCACTTTTTGACCTTTTATGGGCAGCCTTAAAACTGTCAGGGAACCTGTGGGAGTGCCAGTGAGCAGCTGTTGTATTTCAGTGAGTGTTTACTGCAAGTCAAGGTCTACTGGGAGTTGAATCTTCCACCATCTTGGTGCTAATTGCTGTGTCGTTCTTTTAATGATTGTGCCCCGCCCCCCTTTCCTCCTGTCTCAGCATCAAATTCTCTAAAATCCTAATTCTCTCCACCTCCACTGATACCACCTTTATTTATCATCTGTGTGGCATAATAAATGATTTCAGAACATACTAAAATAAGCATTTATTATCTCACGTGGTTTCTGAGGATCAGGAATCCGGGATGGACTTTGCCGGATGGTTCTAGCTCAGGGTCTCTCATGAGGTTGCAAATTGTGGGCCAGGTGATAGTCACATCCGCTGGGGAAGAATGAGCTTCCGAGGTCCCTCAGGTAGTTGCTGGCGTGCCTCAGTTCCTCACTGGCTGCTGGCTGGAGGTTTCAGTACCTCGCTGCACAGGCTTCCCTTTAGGGAAGCTCACGACATGGTAGCCTGTTTCCCTCAGAGGGAGACATCCAAGAGAGACCAAGATGGAAGCCACTGTCTTTTATAACCTAATCTCAGAAGCAACAGAATATTACTTATATACTACATTCTACTGGTCACATTGACTAACTCTGATGAAATGTGGGAGGTGACCGCAAAAGGGTGTCAATACAAGCTTACCTGGAAGATTTTGTGGGTTTGGTTCCAGACCACCACAATAAAGTGACTCTCACAATGAGTCATGCAAACTTTTTGGTTTCCCAAAAATACAAGTTATGTTTACACTGTACTGTAGTCTATTAAGTATGTGATAGCATTAGATCTAAAAAGGAAACAATGTCCATATCTTAATTTAAATGCTCTATTTGCTGAAAAATGCTAACCATCATCTGAAGCTTCAGTTAGTTGTAATGTTTTTTGCTGGTGAAGGGTCTTGCCTTGATGTTCATGGCTGCTGACTGATCAGGATGGTGGCTGCTGAGCTTTGCGGTAACTGTGACAATTTCTTAAAATAAGACAATGAAGATTGCTGCGTGGATTGACTCTTCCTTTCACAAACAGATCCTCTGTAGCACACAGTGCTGTTTGATAGCATTTTACCCACAGCAGACCTCTTTCAAAAGTGGAGTTAATCCTCTCAAAGCCCATCCCTGCTGTATCAACTATGTCTATATAATATTCTAGACCATTTGTTGTCACTTCAACAGTCTTCACAGCATCTTCAGCAGGAGTAAATTCCATCTCAAGAAACCGCTTTCTTTGCTCATCCATGAGAAGCAACTCCTCATCCATTCAAGTTTCATCATGAAATTTCAGCAACTCAGTCACATTTTCAGGCTCTGTGTCTAATCCCACTTCTCTTGCTTTTTCCACTATATCTGCAGAGACTTCCTCCACCAACGTCTTGAACCCCACAGAGTCATCCATGAGTGTTGGAATCAACTTCTTCCAAACTCCTGTGAAGGTTAATGTTTTGACGTTTTTCCCATGAATCACAAATGTTCTTCACGGCACCCAGAATGGTGAATCATTTCCAGAAGGTTTTCAATTGACGCCCAGATCCAACAGAGGAATCACTGTCTTTGGCAGCTATAATCTTACAAAATGTATTTCTCAAATAATAAAACTTGAAAGTTGAAATGAGTCCTTGACTCACAGGCTGCAGAATAGATGTGGTGTTAGCAGACATGAAAACAGCATGAATCTCATTGTCCATCTCCATCAAAGCTCTTGGGGGAACAGGTCCATTGTCCATGAACAGTGCTATTTTGAAAATAATCTTGTTTTCTGAGCAATAGTTCTCAACAATGGGCTTGAAATATTAAGTAAACCACGTTTTCAACCAGCAGGTTTAAAATAGTCAGTAAACCACTCTATGAACCAGATGTGCTGTCATCCAGGCTTTTCATAGAGCACAGGCCGGGTAGATTTAGCATAATTCTAAAGGGCTTAGGGTTTTCAGAATGTTAAATGGGCACTGGTTTCAACCTAAAGTCACTGGCTATGTTAACCTCTAACAAGAGATTTCATCCCGTCCTTTGAAATTTGGAATCTAGGCATTGACTTCTCCTCTCTAGCTATGAAAATCCCACATGGTCTCTCTTCTAATAGAAGGCTGTTGTGTCTGAATTGAAAATATCTCCTGTGGAGTAGCCATCTTCATGAATGACCTGAGCTAGATCTTCTGGATAACTTGCTGCAACTTCTGCATCATCACTTGCTCTTCACCTTTAATGTCATGGAGATGGCTTCCTTCCTTAAACCTCATGAACCAACCTCTGCCAGCTTTGGACTTTTCTTCTGCAGCTTCCTCACCATCCTCAGCCTTCATAGAATTGAAGAGATCTAGGACATGAAAACAGCATGAATCTGGGTTAGGCTGTTGTGGGAATGTTGTGGCTGATTTGAGCTTCCAACCAGACTTCTAAAACTTTCTCTATGTCAGCAATAAAGCTGCCTCCCTTTCTTACCATTCATGTGTTCACTGAGTAGCACAGTTCATTTCCTTCAATAACATTTCCTTTGCATTCACAGCTTGGCTAACTGTTTGGGGCAAGAAGCCTCGCATTTGGCCTGTCTTGCCTTTTGATGTGTCTTCCTCACTAAGCTCAGTCATTTCTGGCTTTTGTTTTAAAGTGAGAGACATGCTACTCTTCCTTCTCCTTGAACACTTATAGGCCATGGTAGGGTCATTAATTGGCCTAGTCTTAATATTGCTGTGTCTCAGGGAATAGAGAGGCCTGAGGAGAGGGACAGATATGGGAAACAGATGACTGGTGGAGCCGTCAGAACACACACACATTTATTGATGAAGTTCTCTGTCTTATTTGGGTGTGGTTCGTGGGTGCCCCCAAACAGCTACAATAGTAACATCAAAGAGGACAATCACAGATCGCCATAACAGATGTAATAACAATGAAAAATGTTGAAATATTGCAAGAATTACCAAAATGTAACACTGAGACACAGAGTGAGCAAAAGCTGTTAGAAAAATGGTCCTGATATACTCACTTGATGCAGGGCTGCCCCAAACTTTGAGCTTGTTAAAATGCAATATCTGCAAAGGACAATAAAGTGCAGTAAAAGGAGAGATGCCTGTCCCCGGAGGAGGGGCTCACTGGGGGCAAATGTGGAGGCTGGCTACCATGTCATTCTAGCCCGCACCTCCACCCTCGACGGCCTAGGGGCCTGGAATAGCTTCCTAATCCATCTCCCTGCTTCTCCTGCCATCTCCATTCATTAACCACTCAGAAGCCAGAAGTATCTTTTTGAAAACCTAAATCAGACCTTGTCATTCTCGTGCTTAAAACCCCCCAACGGCTTCCCGTTTTACTGAGAGTGAGATCTAAACTCTTACCGTGGCCCTGCCGACCTGTCAACCTCATTTACCATCGTCCCCAGCCACCCTGGATACAATCCTGTTCCTCTGACATATCAGGTTGGAGGGATTCAGATCACCGCTTAAATGTCCCTTCCAGGAAAGCTAGCCAACACTATCCTATCCAAAGTCTTCATTCAGGCCCTCCATTGCCTAACTGCCAGCCCTGCTGTGGCTCCACGCACAAACACAGGTGCTCTTCCTACCTGCTAAAAGAACCCTGGCTGCGTGTTTAAGAGCAAACAAGGAGATCTTGATCTCCGGGAATGCAGGCTGCTCTCCTCTACAGGGATGCCATGTGATTGCTCTATAGTCAGCGTGGTGATCATTCCCTTTAAGGATGAAGCAAAAGGGTCTAGAAGTGTCATGTGGTCCTATACTGATTAGTGAGACGTGAAGGATGTCTACCGGGGGCTTCCCTTCTGAGATATATAGAGCAAGCTTGGTGAACACAGCATCTTTTTCTCCTACCACATCTTTTCTGAATGTGATTACCATAAGGATGTAATGTCCCAGAGCTACGAGATAAGCAACCACCTTGTGACTATGTGATAAGCAGCATAATACTGAGAACCTAGCACACTAATAGGAAGATGCGAATTGCCCCAGGACTCTGATCTTTGAACCATAACACCATTCTTGGTCTACCAACCTCTAGACTTCTCGGCATGTAAAATAATTCCACATCCTTATCACTAAGACCCTGCTGGTCGCATCTTTCTGTTACTTACAGATGAAAGCATTCCTAATTGATCAATTCATTCACTAAGAACCCTCCTGCTAAGTGAGATGGCTCACATATTAACATTCTTAGACTCTATGATGTAGCGTGCCCTGATGACAAAGTGTAGTATTTTGATGACAAAATATCTAATGACAAAGAACCGACAGAATTACTGAGGCCTATAATTTTCTTGCTAAACTTTCTTGAAGATCTTAAGCAGTAACAAATGAAGGCTGAAGTACAAAAGTAACTTGTTTTATAAGCCTTTCCATGGAAAAGCTTCCTTTGATAAACTTAAGAATTATAAGAATGGATCTTTAATGAGTCTGGTTACTCCTGAAATATAGTAGTAAGTGTTTCACCTCAGTGATCTGAGCTTGTAAATGATCTGACCTAATGAAAGACCCAGTATTATTAACCCCATTTCACAGATGAAGAAACTGAGGCTCTGGGAGGTGAATTTGCCTGAGGTCATCCAGCTTGCTAGACAGAGCTGGGATTTGAACCCAGGTTCACTGATCTGGTGTCTACCTTCCAGCCTCCAGCAGGGATGCTCAGCCCATCATCAACTCCCTTCCTTCATCTCTCTTTTGATCTACAGAGTCAGTATCTTGGAAAGTGTCTCACCTGAGTGACCTGTCCATCCACGCCTGAGGTGCACCTTCCCCCTTGATCATCTATTAGCATCTGTATCTTAAAGAGCACACAATGGAGAAAATTTAGATACAGTTGCTATTATTCACCCAGATGGAATATTTTAAACCTTCTAGAGCTTATTAAATACCCGGCATGACCAGGAGAAAGTCTTGTGCCTTGAAGTTGAAATTTAATGCCATAGCTCTTTAGTTCATGATAGCCTTTCCCATTCCTTGCCATTTGTCTTGGTCAGCATTCAGTTTGAGCACAATTCCTTGCCCATTTAGCCGACCTCCCTATTTGCACTCTCCACCCTCCCACCCCCCATCCCCACATGCCTCGACTCTTCACATAACAAACAGAATGATCCTTCTCAAATGGAGGACCTCATTCCTCTGCCCAAATTGTCCCCTGGCTCCATGTGCCAGTCAAGGTAAAAGCTGAAATCCTTACCATGGGCAACCAGGTCCTCTCAGATACTGCCCCTTACACCTTCAGACCTCATTGCCCAAGACTCTGCCCGTTGCTGGCTTCCGTTGGATAAACGGGCCTCCTCACTGTCTCTCAAATGAGCCACGTGTTCTTCTACCTCAGGACTTCTGCATATGCCTTTCTCTCTGCTTGGAGAGCTGTTTCTCCCACAATCCACACCTCTACTCGAATGCCTTAATATCAGTGAGACCCTCATTGCCCACCATATGTAAATTATCAACAACTCCCCTCCAACACACACACACACACACACACTTTTCTTCCCTTGTGTGGCCTTTTTACACTTATTATAACATGATACACTATAGAATTTATTTGTCTACTTGCTTTATTGACTGTCTTCCTCCCACTGTCACATAAGTTGCTCAAGAGCGGGGATTTTGTCTTGTTCAGTGTGTTTCCGGAATTCAAGCATGCCTGACATGTGGCAGGTGCTCAGTGAATACTTGCTGAATGAATACATGAAGAGTGAATGAATGAATTCCAACAAATGCATCTTGGGTAGTGAAGTCACATGACTGCTATTATTGTTCTGTGACTTAGTTTCCTCATCTATAAAGCAAAAGAGTGAAGACTTGAGGATCTCCATGCTTTTTCTTTGTTCTTTTGTACCACATAAACCTGCTTCCAGCTTGAGAACCAAGGAGACGGGCATCGGCCCAGAGCCAAGAATTCTGGGTCTTCTGCCTGTTGGCTTCCTGGGTGGCCCTGGACAAGTCACTTAACTCTGTTCTTTATGTTTTCCATTTATAAAACAAGGCTAACCCTTTACCTCCCACAGCGTAGAGCTTGGAGCATTAATTAATGCTTATAAAGTCATCTGGCCTTTCTCAATTCAAAGATTCAATTAGAGTAAATTGTTACTATTAGCTAAATGAAAACAAAATAATGAGACTGTTCTGGGCACTGGAATTCATACATGAAGTCCAGCTTTAAAAAATAAGAAGAAAACATTATTTTCACTTTAAAACAACCCACAAAATGTTCTACTCAAAAGACAGTTTTTCCAAAATTTTAATGGTCTAAAAAGAAATTCAGTTCCAAAGAGGTAACATGCCCACTTTTCCTAACCTACAATGCTTCCAGTTGTCAAAACTCATTCTATATATATGATTAAGATTACAGTTCAAAAATTTATCATTAAAGAAAAAAGGAATATATTTTAGCCCATTGACTAGTTCATGTATCTTATCATTAGAGGCTGAAGGGAAAATAAATATTTTAAGGCACAAAATAGTTCAAAGAAAATTTATTATACCTGTTCATATTTATGACAATATCCAAGATCATTCAAGAAATAAAAGAGCATTTTGAAATACCAACACTGTGAAATAGAGCTTAAACTCTACTAACTGGTTAATTTCAGGCAAGCTGAGGCTCTTTATTAAAAGAGCTGTATTAAATTCAACTTCAAATCATTTTAAATTTCCCCTGCCCAAAGAGAAAGCTTGCCCACGTCTTAGCTGCACTTTAAGCAAACATCCTTTTTTCCAGTGTTACTATCTTAGCATTCTCCATGCAAGAAAGCATCATGGCATTGCATGACCTTCCTTCACTCCTTCCTTCTAAGCTAACTTCCTTCCTCCCCTTCTCCTTTTCCTTTCTTCCTTTTCTTCGTGGACATGAAGGTCCGCCTGCCCACTGCAGGAAATCTGGGAGACGGCTTCCCATTTAAGGACCCAGTTGGCTTCCCCCAGGGAACAGTCATGAACATGGTGGATGTGAGGTTTGGAGGAGAAGGCCCCTCAAGTGTTTACCAGCTCAATAGGCAGGGAATGATGATGGACTGTGAAGCTAACTTACTCACATTTTCTTTAGACCTCACCTCTGAATCTCCGGTTTCCCCATTCTTCAGAGGTGCTAAGGAGAACACATGTGAAGAATTTTCTAAGTAGTAAAAAAATCTTCATAAGCCTTCAAAATGATTATCTACTAGGCCTGATTTTGGGGAAATGGACTTCTTTGGTATGCAGATTAATATTGTGGTCTCTCTTCCCAGAAAAATATGCACAGAAATGAAGAATTTTATATAGGATTTTGGAGTTTGGGGACGTCTCTAAGATTCATGAATCCCAGTCATGGTGGACAAAGTGAACCAGATTAGGAAAACTATCTGAGGAAGTCCACAGATGGGCTCAGTGGTACCATGACTTCTCCATGTTAGAAGAAAATTTTCTATAGAATATTTGGTGATCCAGGAAGCTTTTTTCCCAGCAATTCATGATGTGGGCAGCAACCAATGTAGATACAGAAAGGAGCTCCAAAGAGCTGTACAAAGTGAAAGATCTTTACTGACCAAAGTGAGCAGAATAAAGGAAGTTACAGTGGGCATGCGCCGACTGGTTAAAGCAGGGTTGTTTTTCCTCATACAGAGAAAAGGGAACCAGGTCAGGAGACTTGTGTTAATCAAGCAAGTGCTGATTGGTTGAACTGGGCAGTCCTTTTCTGGGGAACCCAATATAGAAACTTAGGTAAGTTTTGGTTTGCAAACATAAGGCTTAGCATGAGCATCTCCATCTCTGTCCTAATCTAGTTACTTTAACATCCAAAAGTGTGGACATTTTCCTTGACTTCCATCATGCTCTCAGTGGGGTTGGTAACCCACTCGACGTTAAGAATGTCTGATCTTGGGCTACTTGAAACCCTAACTTTCTCCCCGATCAGAGTCTGAATTTCTCAAGGAGAAGGACATGTGATCATCTTTTTATTATGCTTGGTATGTAGAGTGCTTAGTATAGATTTATGGAATGAATTAAGTCAATTAACCAACCAAAAGTCAAGCTGATTCAGTAGAATAGTTGTTGGCATAAAATAGAGGGAAAAGAAACATCAAACAGAGACGAAAAATACATGCAAATAATCTTTTCATTTTATTTCCTAGAAATATGCAGATATTTCCCAGAGTAGGCATTTAAGTCATGCGAAGTATATTTCAGACTTTATCAGCTCCATAAATCAATATTTCCATGTGCAGAAGTGCTACACCCTTCTCAGACATTAATGTGCGTACAGTTCACTCAAGCATCTTTTTCAAATGTTGGTTCCGATTCAGCCCTTTGGGGTGAGGGCCTGAGATTTGCATTTCAAGCAATCTTCCGGGTGATGCTGATGTGAGCGGCTTGCAGAAATCCCACCTGGAGGAGCAAACACATTGTGAACCAGGGAAGTGGATGCTAAGCGTTCTATTTTCCACTCACCTATTACTGTCTTTAACACCAGGCTATAATGACCACTTATGAACGGATTTAAGGCGAGGAAAAGATCCAGGACTGGGTAACTGAACAGACTCTCATGCAGAAATGCCGAGAATCTCCTCTATAATCCAGCTGAAAGCAAGACTGGATTGAATGCAAAGTGAGACGTGGATTGGGTTTTCCCACCATAAACAGGTGGGCTATTTATCTTGATCTAGAATAAGCAAAGATATTTCACTTGTATTTAGGTTTTCATTGACCGGAAACACAAAAGTCAGTCATTTGAACATTTTCTCAAACTGTTCAAGCTGATCAGATTGTCAAGTAAGGTAAACGTTCTTACCCAAAATAAGAATTCCAGGGCAGAATCATTTTATACATAATTTGGCAATGAATTGCCCTTCTTTTTCTTTTTCTTTTGAGCCCTGAGCCACTTACCCTGTCTCCTCCCCCTGGAAAATTACTAGCTGAGGTTCTATTACCCTCAACTTTCTCTTTATGGTTTCTCAATCTCCTGAAATGCGTTTACCAAGGCAAGGTGTTCCTTTTCATCTTATGTCCTCGTAACTCCCTAACATAACTTTTCAAAGTTCTTGAAAGGGCAGATTTTAAGAGCTTTCATGCTCTCTCTCCAAGTACACATGTTAACGGGCATCAATAAAATCAGAGTTCCAGGGGTTTTCTTCTACTTGCAGGATCTTTTATTGAAAATAAATTCCAAAGTTTCTCCTTCCTCCTCACCTATGGTGAATTAGTTTTCTACTGCATTTTAAACTGACAGTATTTTATTTCAAGCAGAAGGAAATTTTTAATTTTCCCATTGACAATGTTAGCCCAGTGGCATTCTTACGTATTGACCCTTTTTCCTCCAAAGGAGGTTTGGAGTGGGTCAGGTTTCCATGTTAGAGAAGGGAAATAAAAAAGTCAGAAATTCTAAGATCTTATCCCAGCCCTGCTTCAGAGCAGTCACGTAGAGGTGGTCAGAGCGCAGCTTCCGAGTCGACATGAACTCTGGCTGGGACCTTGGTCCCAGCTCCTACTCTGGCCCATGGGACTGTGGGAGGGTCGGTTTCTCCTCTGCAACTTCAGCTTCTTCCTCTGTAGAAAGAGGGAACTGTGCTAGTCAGTCTCTATTGATGACTACAGCTCTAAAAGTTGCTTCTATTAGAATCTGCCTGGGAACAATTCCAGAATCCGGAGCAGCAAAACCAGCTCAGTGCTCCTAACAAAGCTGTGGGGAGCTCAGTTTTGCCACCCTGTTTTATCAATTATTGGATGACAGTGCCCTTGGTAAATTTTGCAGCACACGTTCCAATGCCTTTCCAATGGTTACAGAAAATTAAAAACAAACGAACAAACAAAACGCTCTTGAATCGAACTTAAACTGAGTTTTCATCAAGGTAGAGGATCCAAGATTATTCAGAATTTATACTGCTGCTTTATCTCTGGCAGACCAAGTGCAATGTCTGTTGTTTTTCTCTGCAGCCATGTGTAAATGTCTGGTAACAGCACATCAAGAATGGAAGGCTACCATCCTGATGTATTGTCTAACTTGTGTCCATTTTGTCTCAAAAAAGGTATCTTTATAAAATAAACTATAAGGTAGATTATAAGATAAACAGTAATAAAGTGATGTTCACAGCTTTTCATGGTTTGTTTTAGTGCAAAAAAAATTATTCAATTCCTGTTAAGTCTATCAGAAAGACTCTGATCTTTACTCTCTTTTTAATAAATATTAACATGATGTCCACACAAACCAAATGAACATTTTATTTTCACAAAACCCTCTCAAATTCCTAATGATCAAATTTGTTTGGAAGCTGTAATCTAAGTTCATAGCTTGGTAGGTTGGAGGGGAATTAACAGATATTTTTAAAAATCACACCATGCATAAATTTAATGAACAAGAAAACCCTCCTAAACTAAATGTAATTAAAATATATTAATTTTGATGCAAAAAATCTCCTATCATAATAAAACAAGCCTGAACATTATGACTTTTTGTTCCTATGTCATGAAGATATTTTTTTTTTCTTTTTGCTTTTCTAGTAGCTAAAACTACACATTGCTACACTGTAACTGCATTGGAATAAGCTTTTCAACTAGTATCTATCTAGTGTTTAATTTTATTATCCTGTTACAGTATATTGGGCACAAGGGGGCACTGAAGGAGTGAACAATTCCGTCTACCATACTGGAACTGCGACACCTAAGTGTTCACTCACCTTACCCTCTGCCACATTGTAGCAGTAACTTTTTTTTATTTCTTTTTTCTCTCTTTCTCTTTTTAAATACTTATAAGGAATGCATCCACCTACTCTGGTTACATGAGGGAAAATGCAGACATGGACATTTTCTAGCCCATGGACAACACCATTGTAGGTGGCCTTTTTGAAGAGTATACGTGTCATGTCAAGAAACAGCATCATATTTCACTAAAATGCACACATTATGGCAAGAGTCTACCATTTGTACCCTTCCTTCTTACTACTTCTTACTATTGCTGGAAGCAGCTACAAACAACATTTCTCAGCTTCCCCTAGAAGATCAGTGTGGATAATGAGATGGAAGAGGAAGTGGCCATTGCGTGAGACATCTGGGAGAGTTATCCCAAGGGGGCTGGCTGAACCGGAAGGAGTCTTTTTCCTTTTCCTTCTTCTTCCTACCCAGAGAGTAAATGTCATAGCTGACGATGTAGCAGCCATCTTTCAACTCTAAAAAAGATGGCAGAACAGAAAGGAAGAACAAGCTGAAGACCATGGTAGAGCTATGGAATTTCCACTTCAACCCTGCACTGTCTCCTTCCAAACTGCATGTTACATGAAAGGGAAAAAAAAATCTTATCTGGTTTAATTCCCTATGATTTTTAAATAAAAGTATTTGAAAACTGCAATTCTCAAAGGATACATCTGAAAGTATCACGGTTTTGCAATGGAGATTCTTTAAGTATAAATAGAAAAGGAATTGAACCAAAGGAAATATTTTGCTGAGCTTCCATCCAGTCCCTTAAGAGATAACGCATGAATGTGAGAAAGCACGAGCTAAAAAATGTATTTTTAAACATTTTTAATTGGATAAATATAAAATATCAACTCATACTCCATATCAGAATCACAATAAATTCCAATTCTTCTCTAAATTACTGCTGTTTAATCTGCAAAGGCAACTGCCCCTGTTCTAATACCCACTCGACTCCACACTGGAGTTAATGCAAAGCTTTGTCCGTCTCCATTGCTCACTAGAATGGGCAGGCAATTGAGCTTTTAAAAATTTCCCCTCTCAGCACCCTGGTCAGCGGTCACACCCTGAACTCGCACCACTCCCAAAACCCTTAGCTCTCACCCTACACTTACCAGGGACCCTGTCTCCATCCTTCTGGTAAAAGAAGACTAGAGAAGTCAAATATCCAAAAGCAGCTCCTTTTAGAGAAATGTCCCATGTTTCTGAGTCTATTTTGCCCATGAAAGATAAAACTGTTTATTTTTATGACATTGGTAAACTGAAATTTTAAACTTCCTTACCATTTGTACTATTCTGTTATCTCCGTGAGTAGAAAATTTAATCTAGAATTTTTAAGAATGAGTATAAATATTTTTAAAATGTGAAACTTCAAATTATCAGAGTTTGATGATATGACTTTAGAGAGCCTGAAGGACAATGTTAATCCAAAATATTAGTTATTGTTTTACAGAATAAAGGAGGAGGATAAAGCTCTAATTATTAGATGTGTTCCAACAGAAGGCTGCCCTATTCTACATGAAAATGACAGTGCTTAGAATTATAAGCCAGAATATTTTTGATACAGAATTTGCACTATTTAAAAAAAATCCATTTGCAATCCCAAAATGCCTTGATATGTTGCAAGAAAATGATGTGGCTTATGGGAAATAAATCATATTCTACTTTGATTTCTTTAAATAGATTGTGGATTTATATACTATCTAACTCAGCTGAGTCTAGGGACAGACCGTTTTAAATTGCAGAGTAAATTAGACACAAAGAATTGGCTTTTAATCAAAAGAGCAATTAAGTACTGAACAGGCTATATTAAATAAAGTTATACAATTTCAGGTTGGGGGAGCTCTTGTAAAGTAGCAGCAACAGCCATCAGTCATAAACAAATAGCCAGGTGGAAGTTGGTTTCCTCACTGCAAATACTTCCACCTCTGTGTGTTTGTTTAGTCTTCTAAACCTGCAACTGAGATCTCAAATCTTGACATGAACAGTTTCAGTGCTGTGGGTTTTGTTAATGTTAAACAGGAAATATACATGTATCATTGTAAGAAATCACATAAATATCTCCTTCACATTAAAAGTACTTTGTACATCTGTTCCAACTAGCTTGTTGAAGAAATCTATTAACATAAAATCCACCCCCGCCCGCTCCACTGGCATTTGGTTTTTCAGGTGAAGAATCTAGAATAAAGGCATTTTCAGCTATTAGTACAAAAAGGCAGAGATGAAATTCCATGTCATGAGCACTCTTTTCTCTGTTCCGGTATCGACCCATTACATTCTGGCTTCTCATTGTATAATTTGCAGGCCAACAGCAGCAGTGTAACTTGGAAACTTAGGCTCCACCTCAGACCTACTAAATCTATAGGACCCCCCCCCATGGGGTTTATAGGCTCACTGAAGTTTGAGACGCACTCCTGCAGACTGCACCACCACCTGATTGAGTCACCACGTTTTCCTAGAAGCTGGGTGATAATGCGATCAGAATGTGTCACCTCTCCAAGTACGGATGCTACAACAATGCAAGCTAATGCCAGAAGTGCAAGTTTATACACCACACGCGAATTTTTTAACTCAGGCGCTGACTTTTAAACTTCACTCTCTGTAAGCTGACACTTGACCATTTATTTCTCTTAATCCTCATGAGCAAGCAGTTAACACAAATTAAAATTGAAGGTGCTTAATACTAAAACAGAAAGAAGTAAACCAGCAGACAAGAGCACATGAGCCCCCTCTACCCATCCTCCCTTCACTGCTAGAGATGTGTTAGAACACAGGTTTGACTGTGTTCTTTAAATTTGATTCTTTAATTTTAGCTGTAGCAAAGATTATTGTGTATTAAATACACACGTACACATATTCTTAAATAATGGAAGAGATTTTCCAATGGCCATTGTAGCCATTCTCTATTTTGACTTTAAGCACAAACTTGAGAACCTAATTCCATGTAAGGTGTTACCCACTTATCTTTTTGGAAAAGTTTACCAATGCTTTCCTATTACATGTCCTGTCCTAGATTGACTTGTGTCACACTGAGCGATAGTTTGGAAACATTTAAGCAATAATTAAGCCCCATGAAAGATGACACTAATGCATTATGAACTAATCATACAACTAAAGTGTGAAAGGAGAGTATGCATGTTTAAATAGCTTTGATCAGGGTTGGAGAGGAGGTGGGGATGCTGAGGAAGAAACACAGAATAAAAAAAAAGAAACTGGTGTGAGAAACGAAATATCAATGGAATGTTGAAATGGCAAATGAAACCCACAGAAGTCAGGAAATTCAAGAGTTAAGGCTCCCACTGCTCCCTTAATTCTGCCCCTGGTGTTGGGCAAATGCGTTGTATATGTATCTTTCATTACCAGATTCTGTAACACTTCGCAACAGAGCCCATTTAGGACGGTGATGAAGAGGCATGTGGCTCCTTATGAAATGGGCTTTAAATACACTGAAAGGTTAACAACTAGTATAACAAGGCAGTTTTTCCCATAAAAGTTTAATGTTAATTATAAAATCGGATAACATCGTTATGGTGTGAAATATGAAATAAGCAAGGCAGCCCTCCCCTGGGGCACAGCTGATGTGCACTGTGTTCACAGTGGAATTTCCCCACCTTCAGAGTATACAAGTGGTAATAATTCTTTCTCCCTGCAAAACGTATGAAAATTAGCTAATGTAGCAAAATTGCAGAATCTCTACTTTGCTTTACATAGTATAGTAAAGATAACTATGTTAATAAACCAATGTGGGGCAGGAGATAGGGGATAACAAGTAATTCCTTCCCCATCACCAAAAAATATATATATATTTCTGGTTGATTTGGGAAGGCTGTGTTAGGTGGTATGCCCCTTTAGATTTATCTTCCTAATAATGTTTATTCTTGCCAAATGAAGGCCTCTCAGAATGTGTTCAAGGTGGGAAAAGTGTCCCAGGAGTGTGTCTACTTGGAGATTGAAGACAAAGCAGTATAGGAAAAAAATTTGCACAAATTATTTGCAAACTGCCCCTCTCTCACGAAAGTAAACAGTGAGTGTAGAGTGAATTGTGGAGATGTAGCAGTTTCGTGGTTATTAAAGGAATTGCAGAAGCTTTTGAAGAGTAAATTAACCCTTCCAGGAGTAGCTATGTCATTTCTGGAGCTCAGTGCCAAGTAAAAATATCAAACCTATACAAAAAAGAAATTATTGAGAACTTCAAGCATCACCTTTTAGTTGTATGGACTTGACCACATTACTTAATTTCTCTGAGACTCGGTTTTCTCATCTGTAAAATGAGATGGGACAGGATTGCTGTGAGGATAAAATAAGATGATTCACGGTGTTTGGCCCATAGTGACTACTTAGGAATCATGGTTGTTCATAGCATTGCATCATTATAAGGTTGTCGTGAGCACCACAATGAGATAACAGCGAGAACGTCATGCTGTCCAGTGAAGGGTTGGTTGAAAATAGTATGGTAAGTTCATGCAATGATGTGCCCGTGGTTCTCAACCAATGGGGCACCCGCTGGCAACATCAACAGCACATGAGAGCTAGTTAGAAATGCAACTTCCTGGACCCCGGCCCAGACCTACTAAATCAGGAACTCTGTGGGTGGTGCCTGGTCATCTGAGGGGGTGGGGGGCAATCCCTCCAGGCGGTTCTGATAGTCTCTCAAGCTTGAGAACCACTGATTCACTACATGAGTTGGGTCTGAAAGCTGATGAAGAAAGTCTTCCACACTATATTCTTATTAAACTACAAAGCAAGGTGCTGAAGAGTTCCCAAATGGATTTCAGGCTTAGAGATTTTCCAAACCTGAGGCCCGTTTCACCACCCGGCTAGACACTCATGAAGGTGTTCCTCTGGCCAGCCTTGGATGAGCTGGTCTCACTCCTAAGACTTCTACCCATTTTCCCTTTTTTGGCTTTCTATACTGTTAGAATTGTTTTAACCATTTATATACATACATACGTGCATATATACACATATAAATCATGTCATATGGTTTTTAAAAAATATTACCTCTTTATTTTTTAACAAATATTTTCAAGTAAATAAACACATGCATCCTAAATGTGAAAAAAAAAATGCATGGCTCTGGTTAACTAGAATGAGGCCAGAATAAAAAGTGTTTGAAAGTCAGGCCAACTCGTGAGGGCTGTTTCTCTAGAAACAGAGAACCAGCCCCAATCTGTGGACCTCTAACCCACGGAGCTGAGCAAACCCTCCCTGACTGGGGAAATCCTGACAGCAGGGCCTCTAATTTCATGAAAGAAGCCAGGTTGACCTCAAAAACCGTTGGCAAGGAAATTACACGGGAGCCAGGGCACTTCACACGATTCTCTCTTTGGGTTTTCATTCTTTTAGGTTTGGTTTCCATGGAAATCTGCACCTGCTACTTCCCTGGGGTCTCTAAGCCTGAGGACTCTGAGGAAACAACGGGAAGAAAAGTGGGGACAGGGAAGATTTCAGAGGCTTCGCTCACTTAGTGTTTTTGCTTATGGTGTTCTCTGAAGCCTAAGTTGTGAGGCTGCAGAGAAATTCCATTTGCAGTATCCCCATTATTTACCACTTTCTTGCTTTCTGGAACCTTGAAAACGTAAGATAGTAAGGCTTCAGCACGTAGTTATTTTGTGTACAGATATGAAATTGGGTCAAAAGCCAGGAACAATACTGTTTTCCGAGTGTTCTGATAGCAATAAGAATCCTTTATATTTACAAACAAAAATCCTTCCCCAAAGAACCCAGGGCCCTTTAAATCTTTGAAATTTGCCTTGAGCCAGAGAAGTGAGAGCACATATTTCTACTACTTTGAATCCAGAGTGTTAAAGTCACTTCAGCAGGTGGTCACCAGCTGGGAAGCGGTGCGCTCAGCCAGGTGACCTCTCAAAGCCCCTTCTGAAGTAAGAATGTGTGACAATTGCACTTACAGACCAGAATCACCTCTGCTGACCCGTATGTGGAGCTTAGCCCTGATCAGCTACCTGGCTCTGTGCCCTCCCTCTTCCCCCCATAAGAATTTAGGTTGACAAAGGATTACATGAAGTTCTGCTCCCACTGGGAGGGGACAACAGGCTTTTTCAGGGATGTCAGTCAATATCCACTCAGTTCTGTTTGTGGATTCCTGGTGGGGGTGGTGGGGGGGAGCTGTAAGAAGGTGATAGCAAAGGAATAGAAGAAATTACCTGAAGAAGCTTACTACTGTTTAGGAAAACAATATATAATGCGTCTAGTATTTTCAAAGAGCAGGGTACGTGTGTTAATTTAACTCAGCAAATTTAGCCTTGTTTTCTGGGACACTATTTCTAAGTTGACCAAGAGATTCAAGGTAAGGTTGGTATTAAAAAAATTGATGGTATAATATCTATTTTTTGTTTCTGATTTGCTTGCCTGATGGATGATTGGTTTTACCTAGAATACCTTTTTAAAATTTTTTTTGAGCTATTGCTTACATGCCATAAATTGTCTATTTTAAGTAATTCAGTGAATTTTAGTGAATTTATAGAGTTGTGGTACCATCACCACAATCCAGTGTTAGCATACTGCCATCACCCCGGAAAGATCCCTCAGGCCCATTTGCAGTCAGTGTGGACCTCAAAGAACCAATGAACTCCTTTCTGTCCGTAGAGATTTGCCTTTACTGGGCATTTCATATAAAGGGACTCATACAATATATATTGTCTTTTGGCTGTGGCGTCTATCATTTAGCATAATACCTTTTTAAATTTACCCCTGCTGTAGCATGTATGAGTAGTTTTTATTGCTGAATAGTATTCCAGTGTATAACATACTACATTTTGTTATCCATTTAACAATTGATGGGCACTTGGGTGGTTTCCACTTTGGGGCTATTATGCGTAAAGAGCTACTGTGGGAGAACGTCTGTTTTCATTGCTCTTGAGCAGATAGTTAGGGGTGGAATTACTGTGTTGTGTGATACATTTATGTTTAACTTTTTAAGAAAGTGTCAAATTGGTTTCCAAAGTGGCTGCACCAGTTTAAATTTTCATCAGCAGTGTATGAGGATTCTAGCTTGTCTCCATCCTTAACAGTATTTGCTATAGCCTGATTTTTTTTTTAATTAACTTTTCCAGTGTTATCTCACTGTGGTTTTGATTTGAATGTGCTTAATGATTAATGATAGTGAACATCTTTTATGTGCTTATCAGCTATTTGTACATCTTTTTGGTAAAATAATTAGTTCAATTTTAAATTAGGTTGCTACTCCTAGTATTAAATTATAAGAATGCTCTTAATGTTATGGATACAAACCTTTTATCAGATATGTGATTTGCAAATATTTCTATCAAGTTGTGGCTTCTTTTTTCATTTTCTTAATTGTGTCTTTGAGGTGCAAAAGTTTTTAGTTCAAAGTCCACTACGAAATTTTTATTTTATGGATCTTAATTTTGGGGTCATATCTAAGAACTCTTTGCCTATCTCAAAGTCAAAAGTATTTTCTCCTTTTTTTTCTTCTAGAATTTTTATAGTTTTTTGCCTTTAGATGATATGTTACATTAATTGATTTCCAGGTAATAAACAAACCTTGCTTTCTTAGGAAAAATGCCACTTGGTCATGATGTATAATCCTTTATATATGATGCTGGATTTGGTTTGCAAATATTTTGGAACTTTTCATCTATATTCTCAAAGGCCATCAGTCTGTAGATTTCTTTCCTTGTAATGCCTTTGTCTGGTTTTAGCATCAGAGTAATAATGGCCTGATAGAATGAGTATTTTCTGGAAGAGTTTATGAAGGTTTGATAACATTTGTTCTTTAAATATTTGATAGAATTCACCAGTGAAGCCATTTGGATCTGGGCTTTTCTATGTAGGGTGAGTTTTAACTACTAAATTAAATTTAGTACTACTTAGTACTAACATCCTCTCTTTCATTCTTGATTTTGCTAAGTTGTGTCTTCTCTCTTTTTCTCTTGGTCAGGCTAGCTAAGTCAATTTTGTTGATTCTTCTCAACTTTGGGCTTCATTAATTGTCTCTATTGCTTTTCTGGTTTCTATTTTATTCATTTTTACTTCCGCTTTTACTGTTTCCATTATTCTGCTTGCTTTGCATTTAGTCTGCTCTTCTTTTCCTAGTTTCTTAAGGTAGAAGCCTAGGTTATTGATTTGAGATCTTTCTTCCCCTCTGAGCACTGGTGGGGCTGCATCCCACAACGTTTTGGTTTTCATTCAAGTCAAAGTAGTTTCTAATTTCCATGTGATGTCTTTTTTGACCCATGTATTATTTGAAAATGTGTTAATTTCCAAACTGGTGATTTCTAAAACTTGTTTCTGTTGTTGGTTTTAATTTAACTGTGTTCTAGTCAAAGAAAATAATTTGTATGGTTACAATCTTTCTAAATTTAATGAGTCTTGTCTTACAACATAACATATGGTCTATCCTGGAAAATGTTCCATGTGTGCCATCGTTGTGTGCAGTATCTACAGACTGTTACTTGAAGTCGATTGATAGTGTTACTTAAGTCTTCTTCACGTTTGTTGATTTTCTGTCCTATAGAATAACATTTTGTAAATTATTGAAAGCAGAATATTGAAGTTTCCAACTATTATTGGAAGGTCCGTATCTCCTTTCAAGTCTTTCAATTTTTGCTTAATGTACTTCGTGGATCTATTAATTAGTGTTTATACATTGATAGGTGTTATATTTTTGTAATAAATTTACCCTTTTATGTTACAAAATGTAAAATTTTGTCTCTAGCAACGCCTTGTTGTAAAGTCTATTTTTTTCTGATATTAGTAGATCCATTTGAATTAATCTTAAGGTTATTGTTTGCATAGAATATCATTGCCATGCTTTTAATTTTAATCTATGTGGGTCAAAGGGTATGTTTTATAGATAGCATATAGTTGAGATTGAAGTTTTATCCAGTCTGACAATCTCTGCTTTTGATTAGTGTTTTTAATTCATTCACATTTAATGTAATTATTGATATGGTTTGATTTACATCTATCATTTTGCTTTCTGTTTTCTGTCTTATGTCTTTTTTGTTCCTCTGTTTCTGCATCACTACCTTCTTTTGTGATGGTTATTTTCTAGTGCACCATTTTAATTCCTTTGTTACTTTTTTCTTGAATATTTTGGGTTTTTTTTAAATAGTTGGTTTAGGACTTGCACCACAGATCTTAGCTTATTGCAACTTCCTTCAGATTAATACTAAATTAATTCTTATAAAATATATGCACTTAGTCCAATGTATCCATTTCTTCCTCCTTTTTGCTATTATTTTCATATATCATTATATGTTATAAGCTCAGTAATGTAGTTTTGTAAGTATTGTTTTGTGAAATCTTATATATTGTCAACTAGTTAAAAGGAAAAAAGAGAAGAAACTGTATTTATATATCCTCATATATTTTCCTATATATTTAATTTTGCAGTGCTCTTTATTTTTTCACATGGATTCTAGCTGCCATCTAGTGTAATTTCCTTTCAGCCTGAAAGAATTCCTTTAGTATTTGTTCTAAGACAAGTCTGATAGCAACAAATTGACTCATTCTTTATTTATCTGGGAATGTCTTTAATTTTGGAACATCAATTTTGAAGTATAATTGTAATGGATTTAAAATTCTTAGTTGACAATCATATTCTTTCAGCATGTTGAAAACATCATCCCATTGCCTTCTGGCTTCCTATGTTTTGAATGAGAAGTCAGCTGTTAATCATACTGTTTTCTGTCTGCAAGTGATGAGTCATTATTCTCTTGTTCTTTTCAAGATTCTCTTTGTCATTGGTTTTCAACAGTTTGACTATGATGTCTCTAGGCGCGGCTCTCTTTGTATTTATCTTACTTGGAAGTCATCGAGTTTGTTGGATCTGTGAACTAGTTTTTAATAAAGTTTGGAATGTGATGTGGGCCATTGCTTCTTCAATTTTTTTTTTCTGACCTTTTCTTTCTCCTCTTTTTCTGAGACTCCCAGTCTACATATGCTAGTGTGATCGATAGTATCCCATAGATCCCTGAGGCTCTCCTCATTTTTCTTGATTTTTTTTCTTTCTGTTCTCCACTTAAACAATTCTTACTCATTCATCTTCAAATTTACTAATGCTTTTTACCAAAGTCTGAAATCTGTTACAGAATCCCTTTAATTTTTCCCTTCAGTTATTTTACTTTTCAACTGTAGAATTTCCACTTAGTTGTTTTGTATACAATATCTCAATATTTATTAAGATTCTCTCTTTTATTAATCATTGTTATCATACTGTTCTTTAATTCATTGAAAGTTACTTTTAGTTGTTTGAATGTATTTATTATAGATATTTTGAAGTCTTTGCAGAGTCCAGTGACTGGACTCCTCAGAGATGATAAGCATTCTTTTTTTTTTTTAACTGAGAATGGGTCATAATTTGTATGTCTTTGAATTTTTTTGTCAAAAAGGGAGCAATTTGTTAAAAACTAGACATTTTAGATAATGAAATGTAGCAACTCAGGATCTCTATTTTTCCTTTCTGGGGGTTATTATTGTTCCTATTTTTTTTTTTTTTAATTTGTTTAGTAATTTGCCTGAACTAATTCTGTGGAGTCTGCCTCCCATATGGTGTTTGACCACTCATGTCTTTGCTCAGATTGTTTTTCACTCTTTCTTTTATTTGTTGAGCCTGGCTTCCTTGGGTTTGCTCTTGTGTTCGCATAACTTAGTGGTGAGCCAATTATTGGTCAGAGGTTGTCCTCAAACACCTTGAGCCGTTCTACTACTTGACAACAGAGCTATGTGTAGACTGGGAAATGTATTTAAAGTTCAGGTGATCTCTAAAACTTCCCTCACTTACTTTCTGTGTAGGCAAAGCCTCAACATCAGCCAGGATATATAGCTAGGACCTCTTCATTCTCTTCTGAGTACGTGTAGAGCAAAACCATGTAGACAGCCTTCCAGATGACCAGAGATATCTTGGAGCTTATCAAGGCCCACTGTGGCTCTGTCCTTACTGGCTATCCCTTAAATTTTTCCCTCAACCAGGATCACAGCTTCAGGCTAGCTGAACTATTGGCCTTCCTTCTTTGTTTGCTGCCGAGATCACACTATTTTCAATAATACTTAAGGATGTGTTGTTTTCTGCACTCTGTTCCCAATCAAGTCATTCCCTCCAGCAGTGAAGCTGCTGGTCTTCTTAACTCACCACCCTCTAAAAGAACTTCTGAAATGTATCTTACAGAGGGGGTGAAGCCTCCCCAGGCTAAAATGCCATCATGTCATCAATTTCCTCAGTTCTACCCCCAAGGTGCAGTAGATTAAAAACAAATAAATAAATGCTTCTATATTTGTTTTTATATCTTTGATGGACTTATTTCAAGAGTTCTAAATGGTTGTTTTTGCAGTTTTGCTCTTTTATATTACTGATTTCTGTGAAGGTTTCCCATGCCCACCACTTCTATCTGGAAGCCGTGCCCTCTAAAATAAAGTTGTGTATCTTTGGAATCCCAGAAAAGAGATTACTGAGGGGAAGAAATCTAGAAAATGCCACTTTATTACAAAATAAAATAAAAATCAACAATTAACCTGGAGTTTGGACATTTTGATTAAGTGGCATCACAAAGGAATACTCAAAAAAAATACCTTCATCTGGGGATTAAGATAGCTGGGTTCCTATTCTGATGTTGCTGCCTATGAGCTGCAAATTCTAGTGCCTTGTCTCACCTAGCTGAGCCTTCAATTCCTCAGCTGTCAAAAAAGAAGTCCATTTTCTAGGTCTAATATCTGCATTGCAGATGAAAACAACAAAACATGGCTGAAAAAGGCTTAAAGGCCCTCAGTAACAATGAAAGTGAAACAAGTCTCCTGCACCGAAACACCCAGAGCCGCTCCCTTGATAGACCTACTGGGGAGCCTGCACTTGGCTCAGCACACACTCAGAAGATGCAGATGTGTCACTAGACCCAGGCACCCATAGCCCTTTGACATGCTCACATAATCAAAACCTACAGTAACTGTGGGTAAGAATCCTTAATCATTCTAGGCTTCAACTTCTTCATCTGAAAAAAAAAATGAGTACAAAATCATATATTGCTTTGACAGCCAAGAGGAATGAAACAGATATGGCATTTCAAGTTCACAACACAGAGTATGGCACTTAAATGCTCCATATATGGTGGTAGAAATAATTATTTCACATCTCCAGGGACAGTCCTCTGTTGGCAGTGGAGATGGCTGTGTGCATAAAGGTGGGACTCCCCACTAGACCTCTCTCCCCTTTGCTACATTGATGCTAGGATAAATCAAGCTAAGAAAGCCCTTCTTAAAACAAAAACCAGCGCCCGTTACAGCCTCACAATCCCATAATGGGGGATGGGGGGTGTAATGGGATGAGGTAGGAGGGGAAATAAGAAAATGATTAAAAAGGTGGGGGGCACTAAACAGAAGGCCACTGAAGGCCATTAATTTGCTTTGGATGGCAGAAGAAACAAGGTGAGAATACCTGAGGGTAACAAGAAGCAGGCAGGGAGCACAGAAGACTGATTCTGCCTAAGGCCACCTCATAGAACCCGTTTCAGGAAAACAAGGGCTTCTCCCCCCTCTCTTTCACAACAACCCTAAACATCTGCATATCTCCATGACTCACAGTTCTCTCATCTCTATCAGCAAAATATGCAGTTTCACTCCTCCACCTTGCCTCTCAAATTGGTCCCAAGCCCAGAGATTCCCAAAACTATGTCTCATTTATCCCCTTTGACAGGTGGCACTGAGGGTTCTTCACAGACTGACGTGTTGCCAAATTTACCCACTCTGGTGTATGTTGTTTTCTGATATATGAGCCTTCCACAAAGGCTAGAGGAAATATCCTCTCCAGGTGAATCAGTTTGGATGTTAGGGGATATACAGCTCTGATAACTGACAAGGGCAGGGTGAGGATCAGGGATGATTCAATCAGGCCATGTTCCTCTGTCACTCTTGCCCCTGCCCATCCTCACCTTCATCATCAGGCTGCAGCAAGTTCAAGAATCATACCTGGAGCACATAGCAGAAATTAGTCCCTTGTCAGTCACGTTATTTGCAAATATTTTCTGGCATTCTGTAGATTGTCTTTTCATTTCATTTATGGTTTCCTTTGCTGTGCAAAAGCTTTTGAGTTTAATTAGGTCTCATTTGTTTATTTTTGCTTTTACTTCCATGACTGTAGAGGATGGATCTAAAAAAACATTGCTGTGATTTATGTCAAAGAGTGTTCTGCCTGTGCATTCCTCTAGGAATTTCATAGTATACAATCTTACATTTAGGTCTTTAACCCATTTTGAGTTTATTTTTGTATATGGTGTTAGCAGATGTTCTAATTTCATTCTTTTACATATAGCTGTCCAGTTTTCCCAGCACCATGTATCAAACAGACTTGTCTTTTCCCAATTCTACATTCTTGCCTCCTTTGTTGTCTGTTGACTGACCATTAAGTGTGTGAATTTATTCTGGCCTCTCAGTTCTGTTGCATTGATCTACGTGTCTGATTTTGTGTCAGTACCATTCTGTTTTGACTACTGTAGCTTTGTAGTATAACCTAAAGTCAAGGAGTGTGATTCCTCAAGCTCTGTTTTTCCTCAAGATTGTCTTGGCTATTCAGGGTCTTATCTTTTCCACACAAAGTTGAAAGTATTTGTTCTCTTGAACTGTGGGTTCTCAATAATAGGGTTCTTTTTAATTTGTTTGTTTGTTTGTTTTTAAATATTTGCTCTAGTTCAGTGAAAAAATGCCATTGGTATTTTGGCAGGGATTGCACTGAATCTGTAGATTGCCTTGAGAAGTATGGTCATTTTAACATTAATTCTTCCAATCCAAGAATGCAGTATATATTTCCATCTGTTTGTGTCTTCAGTTTATTTCATCAGTGTCATAGTTGTCTAGGTACAGGTCTTTTACCTCCTCAGGTAGGTTTATTCCTAGGTTTTTTTTTTATGTAATAGAAAATGGATTGTTTCTTTAATTTCTCTTTCTGATAGTGTGCTGTTAGTGTACAGAAATGCAACAGATTTCTGTACATTAATTTTGTATCCTGCAACTTCACTAAATTCATTGGTGAGCTCTAGTAGTTTTCTGATGGTGTCCTTAGGATTTTCTATGTTTGGTATCATGTCATCTGCAAACAGTGACAGTTTTGCCTCTTCCTTGGGATTCCTTTTAATTCTTTTTCTTCTCTGATTGCTGTGGCTAGGATTTCCAAAACTATGTTGCAGAAAAGTGGCAAGAGTGTGATTCTTTTCCCTATTCCTAATCTTACAGGAAATGTTTTCAGCTTTTCACCATTGAGTATAAGTTAGCTGTGGGTTTGTCATAAATGGCCATTATTCTTTTGAGGTGTGTTCCATGCCCACTTTCTGGAGAGTTTTACTGTAAATGGGTGTTGAATTTTGTCAAAAGCTTTTTCTGCATCTATTTAATCATATGGCTTTTATTTTTCAATTTGTTGACGTGGTATATCGTACTGATTGATTTGCAGACTTTGAAAAATCCTTGCATCCCTGAGATAAATCCCACTTGATCACGGTGTATGATTTTTTAAAATGTATTGTTGGATTTGGTTTGCTAATATTTTGCTGAGGGTTTTTGCATCTATATTCATCAGTGATACTGGCTTGTAATTTTATTTTTTTGTGATATGTCTGGCTTTGGTATCAGGGTGATGTTGGCCTTGTAGAATGAGTTTGGAAATGTTCCCTTCTCTGCAATTTTCTGTAATAGTTTGAGAAGGATAAGGAAAGTGGCCTTCTGTAGGAGACGTCCTATGTGTCCCAGCTGTGCACTCTCCTCTCATAACCCCAAACTACGTGCTCTAGAGGTTCCCCCTAAGAAAGCTTTGTGCTGTGGTGGGCTGACTATGTGGGTGGTCTGGTAGGCATGGTTGGACCCTAGCCCAGTTGGGTTGCCGGGCCCTAACTTACGCGGATGCTTCTGGCTGCTGGTTAGGAAAGCCTGGTCATGTGGCTGCTAATTGCAGAACACTAGGGGGCCGTGGGGCTAGTGCTGGCTCACTGGTGGGTGGGGTCAGTGTCCAGAAGATTCCAGGGCTGTTGTCCACCCACTGGTGGGTGAAGCCAGGTCCTGGGATTAGTGCTGGACCACTGGCTGGCAGAGCTGTTTCCTGGAGTCTGGCTGCATGGCCCAAGGGTCCTAGGGCTGGTGTCAAATCATCACTGGTGGGGGGAGTACCCTTCCTGACACAGTTGGGTACGGGGTTCGAGGGGTCCTGAAGCTTGTGTTGGCCTGCTAGTGGGCAGGGCTGGGGCCCGGTTGATCCCAGGGTAGGGGTTGGTCTTCTGTGTGTGGTCTGAGTACACAGGATGCAGGACTGTAGCTCTCTTGCATCTGCCATCTGTCCCCTGGTGGGTAAAGCTGGCATAGAGGCCAGTGTAGGCTTCCTGGAGAGCAGGGCCAGTGCCAGCCCACTGGTGGGTGGAGCTGGGTCTAGGGGTGTGTCTAGAGGTGGACGTGGGCTTAGGAAGTCTTTAGACAGCCTGTCCGCTCTTGGACAGTTCTGTGTCCCTGCCAGTTAGCTGTCTGGCCTGAGGCATCCCAACACTGGAGCCTACAGGCTGTTGGGTGGGGCCGAGTCTAATGAGCTAGAGGGAGGATCCAAGGATGGCTCCCAAAGATGTCTGTCACCAGTGTCTATGTCCTCAGAGAAAGTCACAGCCACAGTCCAACACCCACCCCAACCGCGGTGTCTCTGAGAGACTCTCTAAGACCAGCAGGTAGGTCTGGCCCAGTTTCCTATCAAATTACCCCTTTTGCCTTGGGTCCTGGTAAGCATGAGATTTTGTGTGTGCCCTTTAAGAGTCAAGTCTCTAATACTCGAGTCCTTTGGGACTCCTGAAATGAAGCCCCGCTGGCCTTCCAAGCCAAATGTTCTTCCCGGTGCAGAATCCCCAGGCTTAGAATTCTCACTCCTGTGGGAGAACATTATTATTCTCTGCAGTATAATTCTCCAGTTTGTCAGTCACCCATCCAAGGGGTACAGGGCTTGATACACGAGTCAGCCTCTCCAGCCCATCTTGCTGTGGTTCCTTCTTTGTCTTTCGTTGTAGAAAATCTTTTCTGGTAGATTCCAATCATTTTGCCAATGGTTGCTTCGCAGATGGTTGTGATGTTTGTGTGCTCAGGAGAGATGAGCTTATGGCCTTTCTACTCTGCCATCTTGGCCAGTCTCTTTGCAAACCTTTTGTTATGCCTTCTGGTATAGAACAAGGGTAAATAGTATGGGGAAATGACACAAATTATCCAAATTTAGACTAAATACTAAAACGAATGTTGAAATGAGATATTCTTTTGTTAACACAGTACCTCCTGATTCATTAGACAATACAAGAGCACACGATTTAGATTTGAAAGGACTTGTAATTCTTTTTAAGAAGTTTTTCTGAAGTATGTTTGCATCTTTCTAAATGTGTCTTGCCCTTTGCAGCACTCAGCAATGGCTCTGCATTCTGGAGAGGGAGTGAAGACACTTGGTTAGATGCCTTTCTGAATTCCACACATTCACCCCCAGATTGATGGCTCTTGAGAGAAACTGTTATCTCCAAAAGAAAAACTTCAAATGGAAGACTTTAAAACATTAAAAAAAAAATACTCAGACATGTGACCCCTGGCATTTGCCAATTCTAATGCCTTAAAGAAGCAACATTTTTGAAGTTAGAAGGACTAAAAGCCAATCTCACAGCAGTCAATGCCAGTGTAAAGTCTTCGTGGAAAAACCCCCACCCCCGCCCTCCCAGCTATTTATCTGCTGGATAGCAGACCTCAGATGGCTGTCAGAGTCTCAGTGAGTTCCTGTGACAGGGCTAATTCCCAGCCCTCATTTTTCCATCCCCCTTCTCTTATCAGGCAGAAATACATTTATTCCTTCTGGGGCCCGATTTCTGGAGATGACAATTAGCCTTATGGAAGCAAATGCAAACTAGTAACTGAGATTTCTCAGTTGCCCCTAAACTCCAAACCTGCCTCTGGCCAAGCTCACAGGACAGAATATTCCTCTCTGGCCAGGAAGTTTATGTGTGGCTGCCTTTTTTTATGAGAGAAGGATACTTCAGAAGAAGAACAGAGAAAGCAGGAGACAAGCATTCTCACCCATCTTTCCTTTCTCCAAGCAGAAAGTGACGTGTGCTTCACATAAAGGAAGCCCATGGAGCAAGACCTATTGCTCTTTCCCTGGTGATGAAAGTCACAAGAGTGTGTTTCGCCACCTGAGACAACTTTGAAAGCATCAGTGCCGCCAGTGATGTAGCTGAGTGGCCAGAACACACCATGAACAACTTAGGAAAAAAACAAAAACTCTGCAGCTAAAATGTCCACAAAAGCCTAGAAACTGTTGCCTTCCAAGAGACATTTTCCCCACCAAGTTCGGTGGGAGGATTAGGAGAAAGCTCAAAGACAGGCATTCTAGAAGATTCCAGAACAGTAAGTACCGGAAGTGGGACCCCCAAATCGCTGGGTAAAATCAGAACTGTGATGACTTTTGATATTCATGGAAGCAAAGAGAATTTTCCATAGGAATAACTCTACCTTTCCCTCATTCTTCCCTGCCAACCACCCTCTGCTGGGCCCCGTATTCTTTTGAAGAATGTACGCAGTTTTGTCCTCCCTCAATTCCTGCCATACATGCCAGTCTGAACTCATAAGTACTGGATGAACCAAGATGGCTACAAAAGGACCAAGTGAATAGGCCAGTTCACTGTTCCTGAAAGGTCTTTCCCATCTCTCATCCCCTCTTGATTTTAGACTCAAGAAGTTTTGAAGAAGAGGGGAGGGTATAGCTCAGTGGTAGAGCATATGCTTAGCATGCACGAGGTCCTGGGTTCAATCCTCAGTACCTCCACTAAAGTAAATAATTAAATAACCTTAATTACCACCCCCCCCCAAAAAGTTTTGAAGAACGGTGTTAGTGGTCAGAACTACAATGGGGAAAGAGGGCTTGTGAATGCTGTATCTCTTAGGAAATATATTCAAATTAGGAAGCGTTGCTTAGGAAAGTTAATTCTCTGAGTTCATCATTGCCTTTTCAGTGTCTCAAGAACTCTAGATAATGGTTTAACAGAGTAGTCCCAAATCTTTTTTGAAATACCAAGCAATCTAGAGAATTTGCAGAACCAGGAGTGTTCAGAAGAAAGTATTACAAACTTTCATCACTGCAAAGTGATGAAGATTTTCCACATCCTTCCCATTTCTATGCAAATCTTTAATCAAGGAAGCGGCAGTGGTTACTAAATGTCTCTTAAGCTGCAGGACACAGTATGAATAATCGAAGTCATTCATTTCTAAGATGAGACATAAATGAGTAACTGAAGATCAGGTAGTCAATCTGTCAAAATTAACAACATTTCAAAGTTCAATAAAATCCCCCTGAAAAATCCTAGCTTTGTGATTTTAAACAGTTGCTGCTTCCAAGCCAAACAGTAATCCCTTAGTCTTCCCCTTGGTAACTGCTACTTCCTCCCCAACCCTACCACCCTTACTCCCAGTGTTTTTCTTTCTAACAAACAGAGAAAGAAAAGGAAAAGCAAAATAATAACTGTTTAAAATTCCAAGGTTTTACTTCAAGCCAAGGCCACATTTCTAAGCAACTTTGATCAGGTAAATTACCTCTAAGTGTCTCAATTTTTCCCTCCAGAAAACTGAAATAGTGTTTCACCTTTGATCTGCAAATTCGTAAGTGCATTCAGAGATTGAATGATGCCTACCTGCTGGGGTTTCTGTTTCCAGGAGGATGGAGCAGACATACTTCTCCCCACTCCTCCTGCGAAGTTCAAGTAAAAACAACTAAGCTAAAAACAAACATAAGAAGATCTGAAAGGTGGTAAAAGGAAGGCAGGTCAGGGGACCTTGGGATCTGAAGAACATAGGTGGTGAGTTCCCTGAGGTTTCTTTGCACATCATATATCCCAGACTGGAGACTGGAGAAGTGGTACCCCACCAGCATCAATGGTCATAGATGAAAAAAAAAAAAAAACCCAAAGGAAAGCCTATTCTCTCTGGCAGAAGAACAAGGAAAGGGGTAATCTAGAAAGGTTAAAAATATATACATATAAACCCAAAAAACCCGAACTTTCAGATAACAATCAGTCTATTTCAGCCAAGCAGCATAGGAAAAAAAGAAAAGATTGCAGTCCATCCCCTACCTCTACCAGCAAAGGCCAAGTGGAGAGCCCAGACATTCACCCTTGGCAGGTTGAAATGAGCTGCTCCACCCTTCTCTCCCCCAGGGTTTGTCTGAGGAAGCCTCATGGACAGTCAAGATTTGCACCAATATTCAATAGTAACAAGAACCAACCCACCATGTCAGCGGAAGCCACATGGGGACCATGAAATCCCACCCCATCCAGCAGTAACAAGGAGGTCCTCCCCCCTTGGGTGTCAGCGGAGGCAGAGTGGGGAACATGGACTTCCAATCTCACATGTCAGTAAGGTGGTGGCACCCCACACCTTCACCTACCAGGGCACCATCAGGGGAGGCCTGCTACAACACGAGATTTAAATAAGATCTAGAATCTTATAATACCCAAACTATCTGTGTTTCGATAAAAAAATTATCACTTACTATACCAATAACCAGGAGAAACTCAAATGAAATGGGAAGGGAACCGTCAGGTGCTGCCCCAAGATGATACAGATGTTAGAATTACCTGACAAAGATTTTAAAACAACCACAATAAGACTGCCCAATAAACACTGATAAACATACCTTCAATAAATGATTAAATAGAAAATCTCAGCAAAGAAATAGAAGACGTGAGGAAAAAACAAGTGGAAGTTAGAGAACTGAAAAACAAAAATAACTGATATGAAAAACTCAACAACAGAAGGAACAAGGCAGAGGAAAGAATCAATGAACTTGAATAGGACAATAGAAATGACCCAGTCCAAACGATGGAGAGAAAATAGACTGGAAGCAATGAGTAGTCTCAGGGATATGTGGAACTATAACCAAAGACCCTGTTGTCAAAGTTCTAGAAGGAAGGGAGAAAGAGGATGAGGCTGAAAAACTATCCAAACAAATAATGGCAAAAATATTCCCTAAATTTGGCAAAAAAAAAAAAAAACAAGCAAGTTTGATGGGGTCCAACAGATTCAAGAAGCTGAACAAACCTCAAACAGAAAGAAAAGCCAAAAAAAAAAAATCTATTCCAAGACACATCATAGTCGAACTTCTGAAAACTAAAGACAAAATCTTGAAAGCAGCCAGAGAGAAACGGTGCATCACTTACAGGGGAAAAGCAAATCAAACGGCAGTGTGTTTTTCACCAGGAACTATGGAAGCCACAAGAAAGGGTCAAAATACTTTTTAAGTGCTGAAAGAAAAGAACTCTCAACCCAGAATCCTATACCCAGGGAAAATATCCCACAAGAATAAAGGGGAAACTTTAGACAGTCTCAGATGAAGAAAAACTAAAAATGTGTTGCCAGCAGACCTCCTTTAAAAGAACTGCTGAAGAAGAGGGCAGGTTGCTCACAGGTGCAGGGTGAGCGCTGGCCTGGCTGCCCTGCCTCTGGTGGAGTTGCAGCCATTGCCAAGGCCAATGGGGATCTTCCCATCCCCTCCCTGTGGGCAGGGGGTGCCCCAGGAGGAGTGCAAAGCCCCCTCCCCAGCCAATGCTGTAAATAGAAGGGAAATGATACAAGGACTCTTGGAACATCAGTAAGGAAAAAAACTCCATAGAAAGAGCAAATATCTGGGTTAAACACAATAGACTTTCCTTCTCCTCTTGACTTTTCTGAACTATGTTTGATAATTGAAGAACATAGCATAGCACTGTCTAATGTGATCGTCAATGAATGTAGAGGAAATATTTAGAATATCTGTATTATAAGTGGGGATGAGTAAAGAGACATTCAGGGAGGTCAGACTTCATGTTAGTTTGGGATGGAAAAAGATACATGATGTAATATATTTTTGCATATGATTTATACATGAAGCAAAAATTGATAGACTTGAAAGGAAAAATTGACAAATCCACAATTATAGTTGACTATTTCAACACCCCTCTCTCAATAATTCTAGAAAAACTAGACAGGAAGTCGAAGGTAGAGAAGAATTCAACACCACCATCAACAACAAGGTATTTAAGATCTAAAGATCATGGAACACTCCACACAACAACAGCAAAATTCACATTTTCTTCAAGTACCTACATAGCAAATACCAAGATAGACCAAACCTTGGCAATAGAACAAATACCAACAAATGTATAACATGTGAAATCAAATAGAGTGTTCTATGACCATGCTGCAATCAAGCTAGAAATCAGTAGTAGAAAGGTAAAAAGAAAATATTCAAACACTTGGGAACTAAACAGCACACTTCTAAACAATCCAAGGGTCGAAAAGGAGATCTCATTGAAAACAAAAATGCAAATTAAAGTACAACATGTCAAAATTTGTGAGATGCAGATAAAGCAGAGTTGAGAGGGAAATTTGTAGCACTGGGTGCTTATGTGAAGAAAGAAGAAATGTCTCAAATCAATGAACTAAGTTCTCACCTCAAGAGCACAGAAAATGAAGAACAAAAACCCAAATAAGAAGAAGGAAAGACATAACAAAGAGCAGAAATTAATGAACTTGAAAATAGAAAGAAAAATAAAAAGGAGAATCAATGAACAAAGTTTGGTTCTTTGAAAAGATCAATAAACTCTACAAATCTCTAGCAAGATTAACAAAAAAATAAAAAAGAGAAGACACAATTCTGGAAGCAGAAGCCATCACTGCAGACCCGGCAGACATCAAAAGGATAATTAAGGAGTATTACAAACAACCCTACACATAAAGTTGACAACTTAAGTGGACCGATTCCTTGAGAAGCATAAACTAGCATGGATCACAAATATGTAAATTAGATCATGTGACTAGCTTTATAATTATTTAGAAATTGAAATTGAATTCATAATTAAAAACTTCTCCAAAAAGGAAATCTTCAACCCAGATGGTTTCACTGAAGAATTCAACCAACTGCTCAAAGAAGAATTGATGCTAATTTTATACAATCTCCTCTAGAAAACTCAAAAAGAGGGAATACTTCCTAAATCATTCTGTGAAGCCAGTATTACCCTTATAATGAAATCAGAAAAACTGGAACCAAAAATGAAAAACTGCAGACCAATATTCCTAGTGAATATGGACGCACACATCCTTAATAATATATTAAGAGAGAGAATTCAGCAATGTATAAAAGTATTTCACCAAGAAGGGATTATTGCATTGATGCAAGCCTGGCTGAATATTTGAAAATCAATCAATGTCATCTACCACATTAACAGACCAAAGGAAAAACATCATATGATCACAGCAATTGAAGCATCAAATGCATGTGAAAAACCCTCAAAACACAGTGGGGGAATTTCTCCAACTTGATAAAGAAGCATCTTTTTAAAAATACCTACAGTAACATCCCACATCGTGGTGAAAGGAATTCAAGATAAGAGAAACATTAAGATGAAACAGGCTGCCTAACTCTTGGTCAGCATTAGTGAGAAGATGAGCTGGGGTGGGGGCACAGGGGTAGGACAAATGCCTCCTTGTCCTTTTTCTTTTAATTATTTTAATGAAGCATTTGTTCACCTGTTTCAGAGCAGAAAAGTGTATTCCACCTGGTGAATGTTTTAATTCCTAAAAAGTATTAAATAACTGTTTCAGCCTCTGAAATTCCATATGAAATTAACAATGAGTCACGAGAAAAATGCTAACGTCAAAATGAAAAGCAAATGAATCATGGCTTCTGGCTGCAAAGCAGAAGCACTTCGCTCTGGGCTGACAGTCTGCTGAAGGCCAATTGTCTGCCACCCCTTTCCACCTCCTGCCACCCCCACCTGCTGGAGTGGCCCTTCTCCCAGCATCGCAGAGGCTGGGTATGGACAGGAGGAAGCAGGTTCTCCCCTACAGTGAGCATTTTTCTCTAAGGAAGTCCGTGGATTACACATTTCCCTAAATTCAGACCTTCAGCAGAGTTACAGCTGGTCCAGCGAGCTCTCAGATTGGTGACAGCCTGGGACCAATTCCCTCTCCTGTTGTACCAAATCGGGTTGGCTTTTCTAGCTCCTCTTTCGCAAATGCACTTCCTTGCCTCCACAGAAGGTCCTGATACCCAGAGGAACGGAGAAAGAGACAGAGGGACACAGAGAGAGAGAGAGAGAGTACTGAATGTAAAACAGAAGTCTAGGAAAATTCTAATTGTTGTTGGAAGATTAGGTAAGTGATGAGGAAAAAATAAATGTATCAGTTTCCACTTCTGCCAAACAAGGACCACGACTCAACTTACCTCGTTACTGGACAGCCTATGGTGTCCTTTGGGACCCAGAAGTCAGAACCCCACAGATCCACTAGGAAGGAACCTTCTAGAGAGTTCTGTTTTGGCAACAGCTGCTATGGAGGGAGATTAATATTTTTACACCAATGGGGTTGAATCACCACCATCTCCCAGAACATTCTAGAAATGGTCCATAACACACGGACTTGTTCCCATCCCCCAAGGCCCCCATCCCCTTAAGGAAATGTATTAAGGACAGCAGTGCTAACACTTCCAATGTCCTAACTTTAATGATTCTAGGAACAGGGGCTCCTTGAGACACTGCCCACCTTGTGTGAGAACGCACCTGTGTTTGAGGAATATCTAGCCACCCCCTCTCTGCTCCTTCATGCCATGTACTGAAAAGCACCTTAGCGAATTCATGAGGACACCAAGGTAAAGGGGACGTGCAGGCCTCAACGTGGCCCAGTCAGTGAACGTGATATTCCGGCATTAAAGGTGCTCGCAAAAGAGAAAGATAACCTGGAGTTCGCTTAGACATCATTTCATAGGGCATCTTTCCAGAGGTATATTCCCCAGGAATACATTTTCCTTTGGGTTCCCATTGCTGGTAAGAGGATTCTAGAATTCTTAGCCTTCAGTTGCTTTTTTCGGTCAAGTTCTTTCTCCATAGTTCAATAAAAAGAGCTATCAAGAGTAACGTCAGTGCCCTTCTACACAGGTAAAATATCCTGCAGCATCACCAAGGAAGGAGACACTGTGCCATGGCGGTATTTAAAAATAACCCCTCTGCTCATGAAAGCTGCACTGATCTCACATGTGTATTTTTTATACCACAAACAGCCCTTCACTTCTCCAGTTCTCCCCATTTTCTTTTATTTAGCCAAGTGATCTGCAGGTGGGAAATACACGCCAAATCCTTTGAGATGAAGAAATATTGACTGGGATGTTCCCCTGGGCCTATTTTCCTAGTTCTACTTAGCGCATCTGTTGTCATGAGATCTGCAGCCTGAGTCATTTCAGGGCCTTGATGCTTTAGCATCATGATTGTCGTGCCTCATAATATTGACAAGTATGCTGGTGAGGTAGGTAGGTTTGCTGGTTAAAGCAAGTGGTTGAGCAGCATTTAAGTCAGAAGTAAGGTCTCTTTATAGGAGAATGTTTTGTCACATGTAATAGGTACAGGCCAGATGGGCTTCAGAGGAGCCTAATTTCCAAGACAGTCTGCAGTGAACACACCTCAGGGCTCCCTGTTTGATCCCCATGCCAGGAAATCCTGTGTGTAAATGATTCAGTCAAGTTGGTCAAGTTTTCCATGGATGTGACCGAACTGCAGCAGAGAGAACCCTGCAAAGAGGAGACACTGAAAGGCAGCATCTCAGAGGAGGAAGGAGGGGAAAGGGCAGACCTGAAGTCAGGAAAGCGCGTCAGCTACAATTGTGTACACTTGCAAGATGAACTTGTGAACACACGTCCAACTTGGCAGACGTATAAAGATGGGGTATTTAGAACGCGCTCCTGAAACATCACTGAAAGGATGATGATTTCAGTGACTTTGATTTAAAATTAGACTTTTAAGAATGTTTTTTAAACATTTCCAGTACTATCTACCAAAACACCAATGCGGCTTCCTGGAGACAGCATTCTCCATAAACTGAAATCTTGTGTTTCTGAACGTTGCCTTGAACAGCGATCTTTTCTCTACCTCTTTGCCTTGCAACAAACGAAGCAGCTGGGAGCTGGAGCTGACTTTATTAGTGATTTAAAACACACCCTTGGAAACGAAGCTGGCTTTTTTTGTCCATCCAGGTGGGAAGTATGTTCCAGCAAATGGGAACAACACTTAAGAAAATTCTCAAACAGATAATGCTTTAAAGAGCTCGACTTCAGCAAACCTTTCCCCAGCCACCTCTGCAACAAAAGACCAGGGTCTCCTGGTAAAAGAGCTAAGCCTTCCATATAAAGACGAAGATAAAATAGTCCTGCAGCCAAGCTTCGACATCTTTAAAAATGCCTTTTCAAATCTTTAACTTTTGTCTGCTCGGTTGTCTAGCAACCAAGCGACCAAAGAAACTCCACCCAAAACAAAGCGAAACAATGCAGACACTTAACTTCATGAGTGTGTGTGTGTGTGTGTGTGTGTGAAGATTCACAGCGTGCAAAGACAGAAACTTGCTTTCAGACAATTAAACCGAAAAGGTCCTGATTGTAGATGGCAGGAAGGGAAGCTGGCAGTGAGTAAAAAGCAACTTGAAAATGCGTAATGTGGAATGAGGGTATAGTTTCCACACACCGGGGCGAGAGCAAGGTTTACACTCTTAAGTAATAAAAACAAACCATTAAGCTCGGCCCAGCGCTGTCAGGAAGTATAAAACAGTTCTTGAAACTTTGCAGTTACTATACAAAAGCTTTTCATAAACTCTGTTTCCTGATCTTCATTAAACGCTCACATCGAGTTGCCATGGGGCAATTAGCTTGCCTCCTGAAATCAATAAAAAGTCAACAATTTGGAAATAGTTGTACAGTAAGATAGTTCAATAATTATTCTCTCATAGTGTTGTGGCCAAGCGGTTCCAGGGTAAATGCAGTCCAGACGAGAAGCTTTAAGCAATCGGAGGTTTGCAGAGAGGTCCCCTCACAGGACGCACCGCGGCGGGAATGCAGCCCTGGCGCTGCTGGGAGTGGGGCCCGGGAGCGCGGGGCAAACGCGGGCTCCAAGTGGCCGTCAGGTCAGTGCCTGGGGCACCTCGGAGGGACCCAGCCCAAAATGTGGAGGCTGAAACCAGATGATAAACCCAACGGATAAAAATTAGTGATTTACACACAGCATTTGGACCCCAGACAGGAATAAATCAAAAAATTATGTCCCTGGGATGGAGATATACATACATATATATAAATATATGTGTGTGTGTGTATATATTATAGAGAAAAAAGAGAAAAAGAATATATATGTGTGTGTGTATGTCTATATTTATAAAGTGTGTATTTGAAATTAGAGATTCATTCATTCCAGCATTTCTTCAACAAATACTCAAATCTGAGTTGCTTGTAAGAAACCTTCAAAGTGCTTCCCTGAAACAGGAAAATGAGGCTATTAAACAGATGACCTTGTCTAGGACATTTTGCTAAAAAGGAGAGACCAAGACAAAGTGATTTCTTTGCTGAGCCCCTTTGAGGGAAATCAGGTCTTTTTGCTTTTCCTAGCCTGAGCCCATTCATTTCAGCACCTTATTCGAAGCCATCCTTGGCATCACGAATTCCAATATCCACTAAATCCAACCTCAAATACCAGCTGGGGAAGCTATATATTACCCTCTAGGCTCAATGGTGCTGTGCAGTGAACTGTCTTAGAACTTGGGGGGAAAAAATCAAGCATCATTTTTAGCATAAACAAATGCTTCAAATGTATGACATCTTTTTGCTGCCTTCAAAGGGAAAATTTTTAACTCAGACGCTTGGCACTCAGATCACACGGATCAACTCAGTGGACTGACTTAAGCGTTAAACTTTTTAAAAGTACGTTAAGGGCTTGCACCTGCTCCCCCATCCACACAGATGTACTGACACGCATTTGACTGAACTGACTGCGTACGTGCCCAAGCAAGCCAGCCGAGCAGATTTTACAAGATAGGCAACCAAGTGTTTTCATGTCTGAGGGTGGCTCGAACACAAAATTGCCAGTCATCTTGTGGGGGGAAAAGAATGCCTTTGAAAAAAGTATTGAGGACATCGTTTCAGAGAAAATGTGTCCAAAATGTCACCCCATGCACAGGATTTGTTTTTCTTTTCCGTGCTCCTCCTTAGAGAGGGACCTAAACTCTGTCCAACTTTCTCCTGCTGTGATTGGGAAGAGTTCTTAGAGCCTTTCTCTCAACATGTAAGACCTTGGGCTGGTGGTTTAAGGACAGCTTCACCTGGTAGCGTGTCAGAAATGCAGAATCCCAGGCCCCGGCTCTGGACTCCTCGAACAGAACCCATGTCATAACATGATCCCCGGGGCTCTGTGTGCACGTTAACGTCGCATCCTCCCGCAGGCAGTCCTGGTGATTTCGGACGCACGTCAAAATCTAGGAAGTTTTATTTAGAGCATCGGTTCCCTAGTGAGGTAGCAGTTCACTTTGAAGTTTGCAGGGCAGGGAGATGGTCAGAAAACTCTGCCCCAGAGAATACCATAAGGCTGTAATTTATGTCAGTGGGGTGGAGGAAAGAGGAAAAGCAATTTACCTGAGTGAAACAGACCTACATTTATCTCCCATTTTACTCTACCCGCCCCCTGCAAAAAATAAAACAGAAAAGGAACAGAATAGCGCCGGGGCATTCTTGCTTCTTTGTGACTGCCCATCCATGTCACACTTATTCTACATTTAAATTGCTCTTTACTGCAAGGCTATGTTTTTTTTGCTTTATAATAGATTGGTGGTGGGGGTGGGGGTGGTTAGTGGCATCTAACATTCAGTGACCTGATATCTTAACACTAATATGACTCTAAATAGAAATATACTATTTTTAAAAGCGCTTTGAATTGCACAAACGATTTTTCTACCTCCAGTGAAAAATTGAGGAAAACAATATGGGACACTTCCGATTAGCTAGTATTACGTCCCTTGCTCCACAGACCAGCTTGAGAGATCACCTCTCCACTCTTGGCCTCTTAAGGTACAATTTAAAGCAGCAATTCGGGAGTCTGAGATTAACAAAAGTTAGCCACTATATATATACATATAAATAAAATATATATAATACTATAATATATATTATATATACTATATATATATATATTTTAAAAATAAAGCAGCAATTGGAGTAGAAATTATGAAAAACTGGAAACAGACAAATTTGTAAACCACTCATCTTCCTCCTCCCCAGTTTTGAAGACAAAAAAAAAAAAAAAAGTGAACAGAGCAACCTGGGCCCGCGATACAGGGTAAATCCATGACAGGGAGGCACACGCAGCCCAGACAGGCACCAAACCAGATGACACAATTCAAATCAACGAAAGGTGATGTCCCCAAATTCAGAAACTTTCTACATTTTGTTTTTAAAAAACCAACTCTAAAAGGATCCAAAGGTTCCTACAGAATAGTGACTGAAGATTCAAGAAGATAGTCAGTCAGTGTCATGGGGTTAGTTAAGACACTTTCTTCTGCAGAATGAAGGACGTGAGCAAAAATGCAAGAAATGGAGAATATATGTCAGATATTCTGTTTCTCAAATGAGCTGCCAAGAGCTCAGAGTCCTCAACTCTTGCAAATTTCTGAAACCAAACGGAAAATGCCATCATCTATATATGTAATACATATATGTGTATCTTCATATGCTTCATATGTATATTTATATATATTACATGTCTCTATATTTACAGATATATTTGTGTATATATTTCTGTATTTACACATTTGTATATATATTTACACATATATTTGTATATATATTTATATATATTACACATATATGTCTATATAGATTTATACACGTGTATATATCATGCAAGAGAACCCATTTGAGAACCATTTTAACCAAGACAATCAGAACCAATGAAGCAGAGATGTAGAAGGGATGAAACTGCCATTGTAGGGAAATTCTTGTGCTGTTCTTTCACATTCTCATCTACAGGCTTTGGAGGTGAGAAAACATAATTTTTTAAGATGCGAAGACTGTGTGGGGGACAGAGGCGATCTCACCCTCCACACATGGGTGTGGTACCAATGATACACAAGAACAACAGGACAGGGATAAAAAGAAACAAAAAGACTTTAAAAGTGGAAGGTGTAAAAGAGAACTGGTCTGAATTTAAAAGTGTGATCTACATCATCTCAAAATAAACGCTAACCCTATCACACCCAAAATGTAACCCAAAATGTAACATGGTCGTCACAAGTTAATTCCTGGGAAGAACTGATGATAACAGTCTGGTCCTTTACCAAACACTTTTTTGGGGCGGAGGGTAATTCTAAGGCAGTGCTAGGAAAGGAAGTTAGAACGAGGCCTCACCAATCACAGAAGGATCAGAGGTGACACAACGTCCCAGGAATTGACCTTAAGACACTTCCACTAAAATAGCGGGGGGCGTTCTGGGTTCCCTGGCCACGCAAACAGACCCACCAAACCCTTTCTTGGGTCTGATTCCAACCTGAGCACAGAAGCCCTGCCACCGCGAAGTGCTCATTCTGAGCGGCCTAATTTGGCTTCATTCTGTTTGGGCTTTCGTCCAGTTGGCAGATGTCCTTGCAGAGGCTGATCTCAGACACTTTCCCTTTCTAATTTTTTGGCACGGTCGCCCCTGTTACATGGCATATCATCTCTGAAACTTTATCTTGGCTTCCCCAGGTTCTGCTTGTTTTGGAGCTTCAGTTTTTCTCTTAAATCTTTCTGCCCTGAAGAGGTTCGTGTGAAACGCTAAACCACTGATATTCCCAGGAATGATCCAAGGACTTGCCTGCAAATTTCCAACCATTCCTCGCTCGTCCCTACTTTTCTCCATGAACGAGTAACCTCAGAAGCAAAACACACAAACACAAGGTAATCTTTGTGAACGCTGTACAAATGCACCATTTTCTCTTACGGTTGGACTTTATAGAATGAGATGCCAGAGCTTTGATATTTATTATCTGAAATAGGTTTAACATTTGGAGAAATGTGTTCAAACACACAACCTTGGGAAGAAAAGCAAGCTGATCCAACAGAGGACAGGGGTGGGAGGAAAACACTGATGGGCACAGGTTTCCTGTGTGTTGGGCAAAGTGAGAAAACCGTCTTTCTAAGCATAAAGGGCGCCCAAGTGAGGCAAAAGGTAACTAGAAATTAATTTCAAATTCTTCATGAGGGCCACTAGATACCAATTTTAAATATACATGACCACAATATCATTAATGATGAAATCTTACGTTTTATTTAATACTTTGGCCAGACCAGCCCCTTTGAAGGGGTCACTATAGTTTAGGAAAGAAGAACAAACCATCATTCACTTCCCTGCAGGTTCATTGTTTGCCTAATTATTTCTATCGGTCCTGCTTTATTCTTTCTTCAAATTAAGGGGTGGGGGAAGGGTTTCTAGATCAGATCAGCAATGTCTGGTTCTTATCCAAATATTCCACCTAATAAGGACGTAAGTTCTCATGGACTGGACAATCACTCTGCAACATTCCTGAGAATTGAATAATATAATAATCTTGAAAGTCAGCAGAGTGGATTATCCACTTTTGTTTTTTTCTGGACTTGAACTTGTGACCTTAACAGTAGCACTGCAAAAAAAAAAAAAAAAAAAAAAAAAAAGCAAATGTGCTAAGCACTTTGCCAGAGTAACCTTCCATGTAGACTTTTCATCTTAAATACACACAACTGAAAACAACTACAATTTTTTTGGAAAATTATGTACAAACCCAATACTTCTTTTGATTACATATAAATACAAATTAGCTATTTTTCCTAAAAAGTGGTTATAATAGTAAATAAATACAAAATAAATCTGACCATTATACTTCATGTGCTGGGGTTGAACCCATATAAAATGTACAACTAAATACATTTTAAAAATCTTTAAGGAATAATTCTCTGATTAAAATATTTGTTTTCCCAACTTCTTTTTGTAGATATAAATATATTTTCAAAATAGCTGTGTTTTTTTTTTTCTCCATTCCATTCCATAAATAAAGTCTTCATTGGGAAATATTAAAGTGTCAACTTGGTTTTGTTTTTTTTTTGTTTTTTTGTTTCTTTTTTTTTTACTTTTTTCTAAAATATATATATATATGTATATATACATATACATATATATATATATATATATATTTTCTTTTGCTGCGCTAACGACACCCACAACCCTCCACAACCATGTCCTGATAGTTCTTTAATACCACCTTTTCATTTTCGTCAAGGTACAGCATGGAGATGGCGCTGAGCTCCGTGGGGACACAGCATGCCTTGGGAATCTTAGAGTTCACTGAGTTGACCAACGTCTGGACGATGGCGTGGTTAGTGGAGTTCAGGTGATCGGCCAGGGGAAAGGGACACTCCCCGTGGCAGTAAAAGGCATGATACCCCGGGGGAGCCACGATCCAGTCATTCCAGCCCACGTCACTGAAGTCCACGTACAAAGGATGTCTCTTACAGCTGGACTTAAGGCGTTTCCGCTGTTTGTGCTTCGCTTGGCGCTTTTCTCTCTTGTGGAGGGGGTGTCCCTTCCCATCGTGGCCGAAAGTTACTAGCAGGGGCCTGATCTGTGACCAGCTGTGCTCATCTGGGTGCAAAGACCTGCTAATCCGAACGTGCCTCCTGGAGGCCCCGTGGCCCTCCTCTGGGTGGGCCACTTCCACGACAAAGCCGTGGTTGGCCAGCCCCTGCGCGGTCCACCTCATCACCGCGGGGGTGACGTCAAAACTCTCCCACCTGCTGGCGTTCGGGGTCACCAGCCTGGTGTCCAAGAGTCTGGTCACTGGGAACTTCGAGTTGGCTGTCGCAGGTTTTAGAATTTCATAAATATTAATTCGATGATGGAAACTGCTATTGTTTTCCAAAGTTTCCTGCATCTGTTCCCGAAAGACTTGAAGTTCTGCCGAGGTGACAAACTCTTCAGTGGGGATAGAAGTCAAATTAAAGAAGAATCGCCGGGTTGTTTTTCCACTCACTTCTGGTAGTTCTTCCAAAGATTCTAATTTGAGATGAAGAAGGGGGAAAAAAAAAGAGTCATTCAGTAAGACAAGTAAAGATAATCTGACGGAACACGAGGATTTACGAACCTCACTTCGGGATTTGATTTAACCCACGTAAAAGTCTGCAACCAGAAAATTTAAATTCCCCCTTTAGATAAAAAAGGATTCTCCCTTTTCTGTACATTTATGCCAACATGCCTACCAGGAAACAAAATTTCACAATTCATTGTTATGCTTTTAATCCAACACATGAATACTGCTTCCAGGTGGCTGTAATAATGGGGGAGATGGTGAAGCATTTCTTTGGAATTCACAGACTTTAGGGCAAAAAAAAAAAAGAAAAAAAAGTCAGCACTATAGTTAGTCGAGGTCTAATGAGTGAGGATTTGAGGAAATTATTGCATTTCTTAAAAAGAAAAAGGCTTTAATGTCAATCCCTTAAGCGGTATTCTAAAACATTACTCTGCAATTTAGATGATTTACAAATCTCGATATACAGATTTCAGTTTCCTAATTAAAGACTCTGAAACTCAACATCAGCGATGACATTTTGCAAAGTACACCCTACTATTTTACTCAAAAGTCCAGAGACAAAGGCATTTATAGGGATCTACTTCTTTGGGAACGTAAGGGTGGTACCAGGACACTGTAGTAATTAAGGCTAGACAATTTCAAGAGAAGTAACTTCCCAACTCTGTTCTCTCACCTCCTTATGACCTCAAAAATCAAAATCTCATTTCAGATGCTTCTGGAAGAAAAAAGTGACTCCCCTTTGCTTGTAATTCCTTTATCTTTAAAAAAAAATAAACCTTATTAAAAATATACACCTACTCAATAATAGGCTGTAGGATAGAAATAAAACCCAAAAAAAGTATAAAAATCTTCAGAAATACCATTATGATATTCACAATCCAAGGGTTAATCTATTACAGAATAATCATTTTATATCTATTATCATTATTTCAAAATAGTCATTCAGTGGGCTATACAAAAAAGTTCTTTCTGATTTAAAATACTAGAATTTCAATTTTAAGGAGTACTGTTTTTGAAGTAAACAATAAAACATAACATATCACACTGAATGTTGCGCGGTCCGCAGATCATCAAAGGTACACATTACCATTAAATTGAGAGTAAACAGCACTAGAATCTGACCTATCTGGGTTTATTTTCTTCTAGCTTTACCATATCCTGTCATCTCGCTGTCCACAGATTTCACCTGCTTCATTCAGGATCCAACCTGAGTGCGAACAAAGTCTAGCTGGCCATATTTCCATGTCATCACCCTAAGAGGAAACCCTATTTTCATTCATTTTATGATGGTATTTCTCCTAAACCCAGTAGTTATGCCTTGTTCACAGAACTGAGATGCCTCAGCAGAGGACAATCACATCAGATCACTCGCTCAAAGGTTCTACCGGTGTGAACCTTCACCGTCAAAGCTACAGTCACCACTGCAAGCTAAGTGAAAAGCCAGAGGTCAACAGGGACAGTTTATACCGAATTATGGAGGAATGCTTTAATGCGACGCTTCTCCAACTCTAACCTTCAAGCACAACACCTCGGACGCCTTAAATCTTCAAAAGCAGATTCTGATTCAGTGGGTGAGTCAAGGGTGGGGCCAAGATTCAGCATTTCTAGCCAGCTCGCAGGCAAGGGGATGCTGTGTGCTGCCGAAGCGCCCTTTGAGCGTAAAGGCTTTAAAGGGCGTTTTCACATTCAAGTATCCGTTGCCAGAAATTTTTTGTTAAATAATACAAAAATGAATAGATGAACCATTAGCGTCGGCCAAAAAATACGAGTTGAGGCCATAGGTGAGCAGCAGACTCAGAACAGGAAGATCTAAACCTCAGGTATTTGGACAGGGAGCCATCAGGCTTGGGAGCGGGTTCTCCACCAGCCTCTGGTGCCCGCACACCTGCACCTGGAGGGGTACCTTTCGGGAGCCGAGCACACTCTAAACCCCACTGTCAGCTAATGGTACTCGGGGCCAGGCACTATTTTTAAAATAATCCTCCCACCAATCTAACCAGGGCTTTCCTTCGTGGCTTTGAGTATCAAGCACCGTGTTTAGCCCTTTCTTTCCCCTCCTCCCTGCAACTCAGGAGCCCTCTGATGTTTCTGCTGAAGGCTTTCTTGCAGCAGAGAAGCCACCAGCTAGCAGAGGAAAAAGAAGTGTACGAAAATCAGCGGCGTCCTCTAGACATGATGACACAAAGCCTGACTGGGACCCGGGCGACGGACTTCGCTGATACCAGCACACCTAAAAGCATACTCTTTTCTTTGAAAGAAGGGGAAGAAAGGCACATTATGCGGGGCATTTGCTGAACAGCAGGGTTAACAAAGGTGCCCAAAGAAATCACGAATACAACAAAACTGAATTCAAATCCATAAAAACAGAAATTATAAACACACACACACACACACACACACACAGCCAGGATAAAGATGAAGAAACAATCTCCAATGCAAGCCTGAGAGACAAGTAAAGTAAAGAAGATGGGTATAAAAGTGGCATAAAATGGAGCAATAATCCTCCAAAAAGACCAATTAAAGACGGAATTATATAAAACTGCCGCCATTCAACTGGATTTAACATAAAAAAGCAATTTCACGTGCTTCAAAATCTCATTGGAGGTAAGTGGCAAAAAGGATAATCACTTGCAAAGGAAAAAAATTACACTATTAAAATATTAACGAGTAAAGTGAAGATCCTTCTCCAATTTTGCAGCTTCTTCTCAGTCAACCTAATCCCTGAAGGACCCGTGTCCCTCCTTAATACAAAAAGGCCTCCATGACAACACCCCTGACTGCAGACTTAGGTCACAAGAGATAAGTCAGAAGGTCCCCCCAAACCCAAGAGAACAGCTGGCCAAGGTTAGGGCACGTACCACCCTTTCCTTTGATCTGCAAGGGAGCATGACTTGTCTCTTGAAGAGAGAAAAGAATCAGAACCTATCTGCAAGGAAGTAAAGAAAAAAAGCTGCAAACCATCACATCAAGCCGGGGAATTCTGAAAATACAGCCATTTACCTAAATAGGTAATGTATGCTTTTTTGGAGGCTTATACAGTTATTAATTCTCTGTAAATAACCTTTGTTGAATAAGCTGCACTTGCCAAGGGATTTGAGGATTCCAGCCTGTCTTAGACCTGGGTTCCTGAACTTCTAAGTCCTTATCCAAATAGACGGAACTTTGGCTGCAAAAATGAGAGAAAGTAAAGAAAAATAAGGTAACAATGACATTCGACCTCTCCTCCAAAAGTGAAGTTCTAACTTAATCATCCACACTGCCAATTATTCATCTGCAGCTAACTAATCCAAAAGATGGACTGATTCCCTTCGTAGCATGGGTCCGCCTAGCCTCTCATCCCTAGATCAAGGGAGAATAGGACATAAGGAAGGAAGTCACCATGACCATGACTGAATGTTTGTGCCAAGTGTGGCACTAAGAATTTTATATCAATTATCTTACGATGAATCGATTAGAGAGGAACTATGACTAGCTCCATCTCGGAAATGAAATAGTTGGAGCTCAGAGAGGTTTGGTGACTTTCCTAAGGTCACAGAGCTAGTAAGCGAAGAGCATAGCTATGAACTTGAGTCTACAGCAGGTCCCAAGTTTCTGGCCACTAGACGGCACCATCTAACATAGGGGAGGAGTCAAAAACTCAAGCAAAAGCCAAAACTATTAGAGGTAGATTTATATTTAATACAATGATAACCAGAGTGTGAGTTCTGTCCCAACTAAAGGGATAGAAATATACTCCCAAGAATGGTGGAGAGAGCAGAGAAAATTAAGTAAGCAGAAAAGTAGGGTGGCAGGGACCCCTGGGACACACAGATCTTGCCTGGAACCAAGATCTTGATATTTTGTGGCTGACTTTAGTCCAACAGCGTAACGAGTTTTAGCAAAAAGTGAGCTGTCATTATATTTTGAGAACTTGGAAACACTCTCTGGACCAAAACATGCCCGTTAAGGAAGCAACAACAGAAACCTGGGAATGTTCTAGCAAATCAGTAAGGCTGGAAATCGCTACCCTGAAATAAAAGTAGCAGAGGATAATAAAGAATATCTTCCACAATATAAAATAATGATAACAGAATGGATATATCAAGGCGGGGAAAAAAGATAAATTACAAAAGGTTAAAATGAATCAGCTAAAAAACAAAGACAACAAAGGTGGCAGCTAAAAGAGCAAGGTCACAGTCATTAACCCTGATTTGGCCTCTGCCCACCCTTAGCTCCAGCACCTCTGGAATGATCCAGTACCCTCTTGCTGTTGTCTACTTAGTGAAATACACAAAGAGCAACTCTAGAACGAGACAAAACAGCCCAATGAGTAGGGGTCAAGAGGGAAGAGAAAGGAAACATTTAAAAAAAAAGTAGCAGAGAAAACGTTAGTCCAAGAACTATCACTGGGCACAAAGCTTCCATCTCTATGAGCATTTCCAAACAGAATGCCTGTTCTACCTAATGGGGCCCTTTGTAATTACGCTGAGATACCTGAGGATACCAGGGAAGCACCCCAGGTGAGCACTTGGTGGCTTCCGAGGTGTATGCGTCCAAATCCTTTAGCTGCACTGGGAATCTGTGATACAAGTGCTCCTTCACAGGACAATGGTTGTTTCTTGAACTTTCCTTTTAAGTGGATATGGTCACGAAAATTACACTTATGGGAACAGGATTAATTTCTATTTCAAAGCTTTATTCATACATGCAAATAATTCAGTTATTTCATGCAAAACAAGAACTGCGTCCTTCAGAGTCTGGAGAGTGGTCCTTCCATATTCCAATCCGACAAGAAAGCATAAACAATTTTTTTTTTGTGGGGCCAATGAAGCCAACCAATTTCAATGTGTTTTTAACTGCAAGTGAAGCACAAAATGCTCTTTCCAGTTGGAGAAGTGACTTTTCTGCCCTCAGTGGCAGCTTTGAAAGGCCTACACAGCTGAAGCACTCTGTAACAACTTTGGAAAATAATTTTTGCAGCCCTTAAGCTCTTCTGAATAAAAGCCACTGGAGAAAGGACTAGACAAAATTTAATAGGAGAAATGAGAACAGGTAATTTCTGTGTCAGGCCACCTACCACATGTGGTCCCAACTATCTTCACACATTGGTTGAGAAAACTCTATTATGGTATCTCTTGTCTTGTATTTCACCAAATCGCCCAGATCCCACCCACAGATAACACCAACAGGTAATTCTTATAATCAGGTCCTTTGATCCTTTACCAAAGAAATGCCCATGAAGGCTCTATGAACCAAATTCTGCTCTTAAGCCTTCAGCCTTAATCACATGGTTTATTAAAAGATTTTTTTTTTTTTAGTGCCATGCATGGCACAGGATGTTTATAAAAACCAAATCCTGGGTTACACAAAAACGACATGGTCTTCAAAAAAGGGCAATTTGTAGCCTAATGATAGTCATAATAAGAAAAGAAGTAGACTCGTTGAAATTTGGGACAATTATTATGTAGCTTTTCTCTAAGCCATCTAAATGCATCAAGATCTGAAGTTACTGGCAAGTTGATTTTAAGCGGTTGCTAACTTCAGTAGTATTCTGTACATAACATTTACACTTTTAAAGATATAAATTCTGACATAAACTCAAGCATGCTACTTAAGTTTAAAGAGCACACGTATTTAATTTCTAGGCTGTTTAGCGATCAAGCCACTTTTAGAGGAAGGAGAAATATATATGCAGACTTCACTGATGGAATCCTCATGCAACTGACTGTTTTTGGTGTCAGATGACTTGAATGGTCTTTAAAGTTCTAAGAAACACACAGTACCTTCTCGGCCTTAAAAATAAAGACTGGTTTCCATGCTATATCTCCAGGAGAGGTAGCTGAAATAGCTATTCTTACTACTTTTCTATCCAGAAAAACAGTTCTAATCAGCATTGGCTCGGGATGACGAACGGAATCTATAATCACCCCAAGGTTATGAGGATAGAATGTACATAAACAAAAACATTCCTACATGACAACAGACAACTTCTGCTTCCAGTGGACGAATCCTGAAGTTGTAAAATGAGATCTTATTTTATTTCAAATCTGATTTCTGCTAGCAGAGGGCAGCCCACTTAGAAATGTGCTGGAAAATGAACTGATCATCAATTCAGTGTCGCCCTTCGCTGAAGAAGTACCTTTTGTTATGTGACCCGCCTTTGGGACTCCTTCCCACTATCAAGTGCTGTTCTCACAAATATGTCATCCTTCACACTGGGAGAAAATCCCTGGCTGTGACATTCCTGATTTGTTCATATCAAAGAGTAGATTGCCACTTGAAATTGACCACCTCAGCCCGGCAAGGCAAGAAAAAGGGAACTACACACCCAGTTCCCCAATATGCTACAGGTAGTTTATGATACACAACTTTGGACCCTTCTCTAGAACTCAAAGGAACCCGGGCTCTGTTTAGAATGTGTTAAGCCAGAGGGACATTTAAAATTGTAGAAAAAGAATCGAGTGGAACATATTTTTGACTAATTGCCCTAAGAACTCAGGTACAACAGATCTCAAAAGCTGCTCTAAGATATTTCAAATCTACTAAATGCCTTTCTGATGAAACAAGCAGAAATATCCTACCTTAGAAAAACCACATCCAGTATCATAAAAGAAAAAAAAAAAAGTCCACATTTCAATGCACATGAAGGAAAGCAGGCAGCTGCCGCAAAAGCTTTTATCTGAAGGCTGCTAGCCTTGTCTCTCCTCCGGAGTTCATCTCAGATTTAAGCACAAGACAAGAAAGTCATTGTGGACACAGTAAGATTGATTGTGGAATTGATCTCCCACGAGGATTAGATAGGGATTTGAAATCTTGCAAACCAGGCCCAGATCTACTGTAAATTAGAAAGACTTTGGGGCCCTGGGCTTTGATTTTTCAATACTATCTCTGAAAATTCTGCCCTTGGCCCTGTCTAGCCTGAAACCCTGGCTTAAGCAAGAGAAGCAGATTTATAGAGCAAAGGCTTCCCAACAGACGTAAAGGGATCCCAGTCTGCCCCCCTCCTTCTCATTCCTCCCCTATGGAATTCTTGCACGTTTAGCTGACTAGGGGCATGCCTTTTGCCCTCATCTTCCCCATCACTTGATTTCTCTCCAGTTCCTGGAGGAGGAGTCTCTCTTCTGGCTGCAAGCCAGGAAAAGGGTGCGGATTTACCAAAGGGGAATCCCTGGCTCCCCTCTGCCAACAGGCAGTGCATTAAAGCCAGGTTCCGAAAGGTTCTTCCAGAGGCAGAAATGGAAACTTCTGCAGCGCCCTGGCCAAGCTGCCCTTCCAGGGACGCCCGCAGTTTGCCCACGGTGGGGCGCTTTGCGGGAGGACTCCCCGCCTCCGTCTCCGCCCCCAGCACCCGGGCTCCACGCCTCACCTTCGTGGTGGAAGCTGCGCACGGTGTTGGCGAGGCTGGCGGCCCTCTCCAACCGATGGTCCGGGGCGGGCGCTCCCGGCTGGCCCGAGTGCCGGCGGTATAGGTCCAGCATGTAGGGGGGCACTACGGCGTCCCTGCTGGGGGTGGGTCTCTGCTTTAGGCCGAACATGCTGAGCAGCCGCAACTCGAACTCACTCAGAACGTCGTCTGACGGCTGGGACGAGGAGGGGCCAGCAGACGCCGCGAACTTCCTCCGGCCCAGCTCGGGAATGAGGCCGGCCGCGCCGCCCAGGAGGACCTGGGGAAGCAGCAACGCTAGAAGACAGCGGGTCCCGGCCACCATGGTCGACCTGCGGACAGGGCCGACGTGAGTCACGGAGTTCCCCGCCCAGCCCTCCCCTCTTCCGCCCCCGCGGCCCCGGTTCCCGCGTGGTCCACTTTGCCTCCTCCTCCAGGGTGCCCACCTGACTTACAACACTCACAGGGATGCTTCAGAGGAGCTGAAGCTCGGACGTTTGGGAGAATGGAAAACCCCTAGTTCCAGGGCCAGGTGGCTTTTCCTCTCCCGTGCTACTCTCAATCTGTCTGACAAGATTTGTCCGCGCCCCACCCCCACCCCCACCCCCACCCCTCGTCAATGACTGTCACCTTTTTGTGTGTGTGTGTGTGACACTCGCGCTGACAGCCAATGCAGGAGACCTGGGGAAACCACCGCTTGGTCTGACACCTCTCTGTCCCCTAAACTAACCCAAACACACACTGCCCAGCGCTCGCTTGCATATAAACACGCACAAATGGTGCATGTGACTTCCTTAGAAGCGCCGTATAGGACTTCCTGGTACACACGGTCTATAACTTCCAGAGCCAGTAAACTCAAGGGCACAACTTCCGAAGTCACTTGCCACCTGTGGCCCACGCCTCTAACTTCAGAGGTGTCAGGGCAAGCACTCCATTCCCAACCTCCCCCACCCCATGCAGTCAAGAAACACATGTGTCTTCCTAGGATTACGTAGATGACTAATATCTATTAATTCACGTGTCAGTACAAGGTGGCACTTAAGAACTGCCCCCTCGCATCCCTGGAAACAAACAGGGAGAATCACAACTTCTAATATTTCCCAAATGGGACGCGACTCTGAGTTCAAAGATCAGGTCTCCCGGAAAACTTCAAGTTAGAAAGGATCAGAATGGCAAGGCGTACAGGTTGGCCGCTAACGGGTGGAATCCAGGGGCCACCCTCTCGAAGTGATTTCTTTGAGACTTTAAAAAAAAATCATCTAAGTGTTAACTGCCCTAATAAACTGAAGGGGGGGAGGGAGGAGGGGCGGAGGAGTGCGAGCCAGGAGGGCAAAGCCGACGGTCGCCAGGGGCGGTAGGATGGGGGCATCCCCGCAGGGGCTCGGCTGCACGTGGACCAGCCCTATTTACCTCCGGCCGGGCCTGGACCTGGGGAAGGGCTCAGCCGCCGAGGCTGCCCGGGCCCCGCGCCCACCCCCAAGCCCTGGGTCCTGGCCCACGTCGTCTACCTTTAGGAGACCGCAGACCGTCTAAGAAGCACGCGGGGACACGTCCATTGAAAGAGCCTCCACATGGAAAAAGCTCTGGCTGAAGGACCTGGCGCAGGGACCGGGTTCCCTTCCTTCGCCGCCGCCTTCTCCTCCCGGGTGCCGGCCGGGCTGTCCCTGTCCTCACGCGGGGAACGGCGTCTCCGGGTCGGGCCCAGCGGAGGAGTGGACGGGCGGCGGGGTTCGCAGGCGGTGAGGCTGGGTCCGCTGGGGCAGAGGCACCGGCGCGAAGTAGGGAGCGCAAGTTATTCTCCCTGCAAGTTCAAGACGTCTCCAGCCAAGTGCTGACACACAACAACAGCGCGCAGGGGGAGGAGTGCGGGGCAAGGAAGGGAAGGGAGAAAGGAAAAGCTGGTGCTGTCGTTGTCCTTAGGCACCAGCGCCCGCAGGACGCGTGGCCCCGCGCGGGGCCGGCTCCGGGACTCGGGGGTCGAGGGTCGGGCGCTCGGCGCTAGCTCCGCCGCGGCCCATGGCTCGGGCCAGCCATCCTGGGCGACGCCGGGTCCGGGGAAGGGCGCAGCGGCGATCTCGGGGCCGGGCGAGCTGCCCCCCCGCATCACTCTGCCTTCCTCCAGCGCACCCCCATTAGCGCTAGCCAGTTGAAACCACCGCGGGTCCGGCGCTCCGTCGTCCTCCGGCGCATTCTTCGGCGAGTCGAGCCGAGTCCCGGGCCGCCGAGGCGGGTGGCTGTGCTCTCCCCTCGCTCTCCTCGCCCTGGGGCCAAGCCGCTGTGCCCTTTGTGGCCAGCCTGGGGTCCGATCACACCTCGGCCGGCGCGTCTCAGGCCCCCGAGCTCCGGCGGGAGGTGATCGGCATCGCGGCGCTCGGGCTCGGCTCCCGGCTCCCCAGCGCTCAGCGCGCCGGTCTTCGGCTCTGGCGCGGCCGGGGCAGCCGAGGCCACGGCGCAGTGGCGCGCACGGCCGGGCGCTCTAACCCGCGGGGTCTGCGGGCGCGGGTGCCTCGGAGCCCCCAGTAATCCGCGAGGCGCTCGCCCCGAGGTCGTTCCGGTGGGCGGCGGAGCCTGCGGCGGCTGGTGTCCGGCGGAGGCTGCCAATCCCCGGCGGGGTGTGGGAAGCGGAGCGGCGGGCGCAGCGCGAGCCGGGCGCAGCGCTGCGCGGCGGGGCGAGGACTCCGGCGGCGGCGGCGGCGGCGGCGCCGTGGCGCGGCGCTCGCGGCTTTTAAAGGGGACGCCGCCTGCCGCCTGCCGTCTCCCTCCCGGCCCAGGCCGGACACCTCCCCCTCGGTGGCGCGGCTCGCCGGGGATCCCCGAGCGGGCGGGAGCAGCGCGCAGGGGTGTGGACGGCGCGCCGGGGCCGCCGCGGCGGGGTGGGGCCGAGGGCGGGAACCCGCGGCCGCCGAGGGGGCGCTCGCGCCTCCAGCCCCTGCCCTCCAAGGGGAGAGCCGCTGGAGCGCCGGCCCTGCGCTGGGACTCCCGGGGCGAAATCTGAGACAAAGTCGGGCCTTATTTCCCCACCCGGCCCGTTATTCAACTTTCAGTTTGAAGGTTTTCGGTAATAGATGGTTAAAAAAGAAAAGAAAGAAGAGAAGAACTCAACCAAGTTACAAGGCATCTTGGCATAGGCTTGGGGTACACACTTGTGTGTTTCCCCGGGGTGGGAGGTGAATTAAAGAAAGACTAGAGACTGGATACTGGGTGTTACTTCAACTTTAACGCACACAGACCTATGTATCTACATATGTAAATGTATTTATATAAATGTGCACGTATTTTATTCCAATAAGTATAGCAGTAATATACAAATATACACGTGTATGTCTCTATAAATGTATTCATATATGTAAATATATTCTAACGGAAGCACACATATCTATAAATCTGGGTGTATATGTGAAACGAATGTCATTCTGCTATACGTGACATGGGCAACGTGGACTCTGTGTGCCTGGGTGTGGGTGTGTGTGAGTGCGTGTGTGTGGAGAGAGGATGAGAAGAGTTTTATTTCTTTTTACAGTAGCAATCACTCCATGCCTTGTGATATTTATCTCGCCCAGCTCAGAAGCAGGCAATTAGCAGCTCAAAAGAAAGTAAAATAATGCACAATGTGAGCCAAGCATACAAGACAATTCTGGCTGGAGCCCTTCGAACCCTCTGTCCCACCCACTTCCACCTGCCCCAGCAGCAGGTCTGAGACATGTGGTCAAGTGACTTGTCTTCCTCAGCTGAGGTAGTCCCCAAATTTGTTGCACCCGCAGGTTTCGAGGCCAAGGCTTTCTGTCCTTCCCAGGATTCCAGGATCCTCCATGCATAGCTCAGCAGGGTTTACCCAAATGATCCCAGAAAAGGCAGAAAAATTTTGGAAAAAATCAAGTTTGCCCGCACACAACTTTCAGCCTGCAAAGCAGAAAGAGAAAAAACCTAAAGCAGGAGCTCATACCATTCTATTATCCATGTGTCTTATTTTTTCAGTTGGGAAGCTAAAATAATTCTAGGTTCCGCTCACGTAAATCGGATTAGCAACCCACAGAGGGGAATTAGGCACTCGCTGTTTCTGAAAGTATAAAGGTCAAATAAGGTATTTCTGAGGAAGCCTGCCTCCTAGGAAAATAAATGGGGGAGAAGAGGAACAAAATATTCAGGAACATGGTACTTTAATTTTTTTCCCCTGAATATGAAACACTGTGGAAGCTGATTGTCACTCTGAATCACTGGACACCAAACAAGCTGGCGAGAGAACATATTCTACTTACAGACACTCGAAGTCAAAAAGTATTGACTGTGTTTCCAAAACTCTTTCTTTCCCTATCAAGTTTAACTGCGGAGTTCACAATTGTTTCTGTCATCAGTGAGATTTAGAAAACAAAACAAAGCTTATATGAAACCCAAATAGGTGTCTAGCTTTTAAAGAGGAGGACGAAGTTGACAGCTGTTGGTTGCACCTCAAGTAAAGATGAAAAAATCAGTCTCTGGTCAAGACATCAAGGATGTCTCATAGCTTTAGGCCTGCGTGACTTGGGAGCCTTGTCACTTTATGACATAATCTTTGATACTCAAGGATTGGAGGGAAAATTGGCACCTCTGGACACCATCCCATTTCAGTGTTGCCTATCACAGAATCTCCTTTATGTGTGAGTTGTGATTTCATGGGGGCTGCTTAAGGCGGTTCCCAATCACAACTTTCTAAACTCTGGCCCTATTTTCTCTGAAGAGCCAGGCTCTTTCTGGTTGTTATTTGGAGATGGCTGCCCTCTTGTGGTGGAAGTGAGTTTGAATGCTTGGGAGAAAGAAGGCAATAAATAAGTAAATCAGTAAGTAAACAAAGAAATAATCTCCAAAGACGGATTTGGGGATACAAAGTACAGGATGACCATACCTACCCATTTCCCAGGCAATAGGAACAGTTAAAAATGATAACTTTTTTAAACTTTTCTATTCTCTTCGCTAATAGCTGCCTTTCCACCTGCGACCCAGAATGCAGGACTATTCCCTTGAGGTGACCGTGTCTGTTTGCCTTGAAAATGTCACTTACTGCCAGCCCTGGTCAACTCTACCTTTTTCAAAGGTTCATGACAAGTTCTTCAGCTCAGAGGTGAGATTTATTCTTTCTGGGTATATCAAATTTGGTGTATCTGACAGATGTGGGGCGTGGCGAAAGTCAGGGGTCAGTTGTTCGCGGGGAGGGTGATGGTCGTTGCAAATTCAACTATCCCAGAGGGGACAGGCAAGTTCTGTAAAAAAGCAAAGTCTACCAGGTTAGGATCCTATATAAAGGAAGTTGCTGCTTTCCCCTTCCAGTCATTCCTTGCCAGTTTTTCAAGAGATACTAGAAATCGCTTTTGATTGTATGTGGACATGAGCCGGGATGAAATTAAGTGCTTAAAGAGTCATGCTTTGGCAACCTTTCCTTTAGCAGTTGGGCCCAGATGATGTTTAATTTTATTGCATCCTGCAGCTATTAGCATTCACCATTGTTCTTGCCGGCCAACTATTATGCAAATGAACGTTAAAATAATGAGGCTCACATATTGTAAAGGTTCACAGCAGGCAAGAAATGATCCATCTGCCTTGTAATTGTCATTCCACTGAAACCTGTGGCAACTCCCCAGAGAAACATCTTGGCTTAGTAGCATCCCTGTCACTTTGTCACTAGGGTGACACCTGACAGCAATTTTATTTAAGGTCCCCTGGTTGAAGTTCTTTCACGGGAACCAGGAGCCACGGCACAGAGCAACATCGAGGCAATCAAACTTTTACCTGTTTGATGTGTGATTAGATATGGTGGAAGGATGGGTGGCTAAAGTGACTTATTTGCCAACGAGTAGGCCAAGGATCCCTGGTCAGGGTTACTACTCTCAGGCAAATACTGACTATGTCTTAAAAATGAAGAGATAAGGAATTTTGCCCATTTAAGTAGACTCTGTTTTAGGATACACACAGTGGGTGCTCTATAAACATACTGCTTTACAGCCCAAGACGTAATTAGGTGACTTACATTCTAATTCTGGTTTGGCTATGGATGGCTGATCTCTTGGCCCCATCTGTTGATCGGGGTAAATAAATATGTTCTCCCTGCCTCAGATGGCATGATAAAGGTCAAGTGCATAACATGTGTGGGCTGGGAGAATTAAAAAATGCCATGCAAACACAAGATTCTGATTGCTGCTTTATATATCTTTAAATGTATTTTTTGGCCCTCTGCCTGAAATATTATGGCCTGATTTTGAGAGATAGGACTTTACACGCCTTTCTTCTTTCCGCCCCCTCCCCCGCCCCCTCCTTCTTCATTTCATCAGAAATGTTACTACTTGGGTTGATTAAGCCAATAACAAAATTTTACAGTCTGAGTCCCCTCATGAATAATATGTAGCGATGAATAGCTTATCTCCTCACAGAGCTGCTGTGAAAAATAGATGAGACGATGTATCTCAAGGCAACAAAAAGCTGCCGAATTTGAATTACTATACGCGTGCAAATTAAGATTCTTGCTTCTTGGAAGACTGAATTTGTTTCATGTTATTTTCTTTTGTACTCGGTAGATACCGAAAATCAGTGTTAAATGAACACACGCTTCTGAAAAATAATTATAAGCTTCCTAATAGGTTTTCAATATCCATTAAATATTACTTCGTGACATTCACAGCAATATATTTGCATATCTTGACGATGATATTAAAGTGCTTTGATCTGTGTTAATTTATAGTGTGAAGATTCAGTGATAGTATTTCTCTCTGCATATCCAGTCTCCAAATATTTCTTAGGTAGCCATCATGGCAGTGACACCATCACTTAGGAAATATAAAGACACAAAGTGTCTGCCCACGATGCATTTAGAATTCAGCAGAAGAGATGGGACATGTCTGCAGGTAAATAAATACAAGACATACGAAGCAAGAACTTTACAAGAAGTGAGAAGGAAGGGCTGCAGATTTAATGGAGAGCAATCTCGCTTCTGAAACGTGGACTCACTAAATTCACAGAAGCAAGAGCATGTGAGAGAGAAATTCCGGGTGAGCAGAATTTCAGCAGGATCAGCAGGTGCCTTCAAGAATGTCAGCATTAGCAGCAGCAGAATTTCCACCAACACCTTTAGTTACTCAGTTTGATGTGCTAGGTCCTTTCCACTTTTTTTTTTCATTTAATCATCACAAGAACATTGCTCAGTGGATATGATTCTCCATCTTACAGGTGAAGAAACTGTGCGTAAAGAGGCTGAGCATTTTCCCAAGGTCACACAGGCGGCAAGGAGCACAATCAGCAGTCTCTTCTAGAACTCCTGTGTTTGTTTGTGTGGGTTTTCTTCCCCCCACCCTGCCAATGGTCTCTAGATTCTAGACAATATAAATAACCCAAAGCCAAGCCGGGAAAGTGTAGGATTGTGTTCTAAGGAGCATGGCTGGTAGTTCAGCTTTGGAGGTGGGTTTGGATAAGGATAAGGTCATACTAGGAGATAAGTTTAGTCTTCAAGTAGGGAAGGTAATAGAACATTTTTTAGCAAAGAATTTAGCAAAGTTTAACACAGGGACATTGTACCAAGATATGAGCATCATTGAGGAAAAATAATGAGAGATAGTGAAATACTCTGGCTCTACATTAGGAATCCAGACCAGGAGGCTTTACCAAACTTAGGTCTGTGGGGGAACAAGAGGATCATTTACTGGATCCCTGAAATGACTGCAGCTAAAGACAAGCCATTGGCAGAAGTTGGGAGGCCGGGGGTTTGGGTATAGTGTCAACTGGGAAGCAGCTGGCAGGGAGAAGAAGTACCTCAACCTATCTTTTCTCCTACTCTCTGAACAATCTGTGGATATCTCCAATTGGCTGAACTTGGCCAGAAGGAAAAATGTATTAGTTAGCTGTTGCTGTGTAACAGATTACCACAAACTTAGTGGCTTAATGCCCATTTATTATCTCACAGTTTCTGTGGGTCAGGAATGCAGGAGTGGCTTGGCTGGTTCTCTACTCAGGATCTCACATGACTACAGTCAAGGTGTTGGCCAGGCCTGCAGTCTCATTTAAGGCTCAGGGTACTCATCTAAGCTTATGGGGTGGTTGACAGAACTCACTTCCTTGCAGCTGTAGAACTCACTCATGATCGTTTCTTTCATCAAGACCATCAGGAGAACGTCTCTGATGACTAGACTCTCTTCTGCAAGACTTACCTGATTATACTAGGCCGACCCAGTGTAATCTCCCTTTTGATTAACTCATATTAAATTGGTTAGGGATCTTAATTACATATGCAAAAAATCCCATCACTCATTGCCAGATGATATAACCCAGTATCCTTCCATCCTGTCCATAGATTCACATCCTACTCAAGGGGAGGGAATTAAGCAGAGGCTGGGGATCTCAGTCTATGCAGCCACAGAGATCAACTTCTCAGGCACAGACCAAGGTGGATCTGGGGTACAAAGATTATCCAATATAGTAAATTTTTAAACATGAGCCAACTTTAGGTCCTCAAGACTCTTGACTGCTCTAAGGAGTTTGGACTGTGTAAATGGATCACTATGAAATAAATGTACCAGAGGAATGCTATGCTTGGAGATGCATGTTAGGAAAACACAGCTCATGTCTGGTAGACTGTAGTGGTGGGAAAAGGGAAAGACTGCAGATAAAGGAACTAGATAGTAGCTTTTATAATTGTACATTCAAGTGGTAATGGGAGCCTACAGTCCACGTGAGAAACAAAACGATGTCTTTGGGCACAGGAGGAATCAACAGTATCTGTAGGGTCGGAGGAGGGGGTAGCTCAAGTGGTAGAGTGCATGCTTAGCATGCATGAGGTTCTGGGTTCAATCCCCAGTACCTCCAATAAAAATAAATAAACCTGATTACCTCCCTCCATTCCCCCCAAAATAAAATAATTGAATAATATGATCATAAATAAAATCTTTTTCTTAAAAAAACAATATCTGTAGGGTTTGGAGCCCACGTGACAAAAAAGCTAATGGTGCCTTTAAGAGAGAGGAAAGTGGGCAGACGCAGAATGAGAGATGCAGGAGTGGTTCTTTTTGGAATTACCTATGAGACACTGGTTAAAGAGCCTCATGTAAGCATAGGGCAGGTCATTAGACATTGGCCTGGAGCTCCGGAAAAGGATTAGGTGATTGAGCTGCAGATTTCTGAGCTAAGCCTTAACCATTTGGAGAGGAAAAGATTGCCAGGGAAGGGCACTGATGTTGCAGAAAATGTTTTAGCGAAGTGAAAAGTAGACAATGGCAATTTGTCTTAGAGTTCAGAAGAGGGGAGCTCTCAGAAGAAGAGTCAGGTCCACGGTCTTACATGCTGGTGGGGACTGGGGACCAATTGATAGACAGAATTGACAGCAGCTCCTTAGTGACGTCTCTAGATGACAGGTATAAAAGAAGGAGGTGGAGGGGGGCTACGTGTGGCTGAGGCAGGGGTGAACTGGGGAGGCAGTGTCAGTGAGTGAAAGCACGGAAAGGAGGGGAATCATCAGTACGTGAAAAGTATCTCCAGATTGTTCATGACATGTTCATTACCTGGGGGCCTTAACCAAATCAATAGTTAGTACATTGGCTTTGTTGGAGAATTTCCGTATGGTCATTTCCTTTTCACAGGAAGAAATCTCCCAGGGGAATAGCATATTTTAAAATTCTCACAAACACCCGGAGATGCTTCACCTACATCATACTTTATTTGCGTGTTTCTGCGCTTTTCAGAATTTATCAGAGCACGTGAGATCTCATGAGCCTGGCATAGTTACCTCCAAGCTGTCAGTCATGTGTCTCTCTCCGCAGGGGCCACATGGGCCTGGCTGCAAATTCTTTTCATCTCTTGGTTATCTATGAATTCAGTAAGAGAATTTCACAAAGGCAAATGGGATTTGAGGGCAGTGGCTTTAGAATTATGATAAAATACTCAGATTACAACAATGGACATCCAAGAAAGTCCCTCCGACCAGTGACCCTGAAAGGGTAGTCTCGTCCCGGGGCCTGTGGTTCAAATTGTCTTAATGAGACACAAACAATTTTCTCTCCTGCCCTAACTAAGGTAGAACTTGTTTGCTGAGCGAACAATGTGAGATATATGTGGCCTAAGAGATTTTGAGGAATATCATATTTCATCCTCTCCTATTTACTCTATAGTGACTACTCAGTGTCACCAAAGACCAGATGCAGCCTATATGTCGATGTCCACTGCAACCCCTTAGCCCCGACCAGCCCAGCACACACCTGATTGCCAGTGTTCCCGATGGAGCTTGCTTTGCCCACGTGTGGTGCTGGCCAGATGTGCTAGGGAATTAATAGCTCCCAGGAGCAGCCCTCAGCCAGTGACCAATGGGACTCAACCAATGACCAGTGGGATTTAGTATATCAATACCTCACCTCCCTCACACCTCTGGGGGGATAACTCTGAGTTGCGTGATCTAAACCCCCGTGGTAACTGGCTTGATAATGTGCCCTTTACTGGCTGCCTCTCCTTCCCTCCCTTTCTTCTCTATTCCTCTAATTGTGTTTTCTCCACCTCCCTGTACTCAAATTCTTGTCTTAGCATCAGTTTCTGGAGGAGCTTCAAGTAAACCCTGGGTATTCTACCAACCTAAGATAATGTTTCACGTTCAAATTTCACTCTCCCAAGAATGAAATAAAGTGGTTGGCTTTAGCGACCTACCTCCTGCACTTTGTTCATTTATTCATTGAATAACTCTTACTTTTCCAGACACTGCTAAGTTTCTGGGGCTACAAAGATGAATACAGCAAATTAGATAAGTCGATCAAATAGACGTTTACACTTGGTTCAGAGTGTGAACCAAGAACTGGGTTACCACCTTCTCTTGTTGGTCAGAGGTTTCCTGGGAGGACATAACGCTTGAATTGAATCATGAAAACCAAGCAGGTACTGAGCAGATAGGAAAGGAGGAAGGAAGTTCCAGGCAGGAGGAACAGCAGGGGTAAAGGCAAGAAAGCATGAAATATCAAGGTGCATTAAAGGAATGATCAGTGATTTATTGGGACTGGACAGAAGAGGAGAGAAGGGTGCAGCATTCTGCTGGGCAAAGGAATTTGGACTTTCCCCCATACGATATACTTTGAGAAAAATCTCTTTGGTAGAAGTGTGCCTGATAGCTTGGAGTAGTGCCAGGTTGAAGGTAGAAGAACAAATTAAAAGACTGCTATAATTATTTAAGCAAGAAATAAGGAGTCCTTGAACTGAGCAGAAGCCTGAGGTGAAGGAGCAGGCTATAGGAGATTGAAAAGATAGGGTCTGATGGCAGTTAATGGCCCATGAGAAATGAAAAAGGAATTGCAGTGACATTAACCAGCATAGAAAGAGCTCAATTTACAAGTACATAGACTGAGAAAGTTCTCGAAAAAACTTATGTGGCTTCCAGAATCCAAAATTTCAATTTCAAACTATCAATCCTTAAGATTATTTTCCCCAAGGTCATTCATGCCAGTAAGTATATATCCAGCAGTAAACTAAGTCTACCTGCAATGTGAAACTAGTCATTTTAAGCTAGTAGGGTACCACTTTTGTGTTTGAACAATAAATTAATAAAAGACCAATCTGCATGTGTAATGTACCTAAAAGATGGGCTGTGTTTTTGGTCTAATCCAGAGTAGAAGAAGTTATAAGACAATTAAGGAAAACAGCTATGATTACATTCCATGCCTTGAAAATTAACACTAACAGTAGTCATCCTGCTTTCCTAACAATTAGTTTTTGCCAAATCAGAAATTACTGTTTAAACATCTTGTTAGACAAGTAAACAGCAAATGTATAGAAAAAATGGGAACTTTGGGGAAATTAGTTATTTTAATATGCCAACAAATGAGCCTATCATACGTAACGTTTCAAAAGTAAAATCAAAATGCAGTTTTACCTTTTACTTACTTATATGTTACATATAATTGTAAGAAAATGTCACTGAACACAATTTAATCTGTTTTTGAAATTTTTAAATTTGGCTCGTTTCCTATAATGAAAAAACGTCATGATCATAAAACTTGATGTTGACCAAGTATTATCCTTGTACCAGCTGTTAATCTAAAAGTAACACATAGAAGTTATATCACATTTGTCCTGATCACTGGAGAGACCCTTATGGAGTGGTTGTTGCAAGGAAAGAAAGAAGAAAAGGAAGGAAGGGAGAGAGGAAGAAATTAGTTCTACCTGGTACTTGTTCATTTGTCAGACAAGTTGTATAAAGGGGTAAAGACCTCTGGTTATTTGAGCGTTCTTGTTATTTGAATTTAAAGTAAGTTTAAGTTTTTTTAACTTTAGGTAGAGAGTTAATACAGTGTCACAAAGTGCGAAACATAGAATCAGACAGACCCAAAACTATTTTGCTATTTTCAGTGTAAGTGCATTTGCTACCATTTATTTCAGTTATGCATGTTAGGTGATTTTTCATTATGACACTTCCAAGAGATGTCTTAATTGCATTCCCACACGTCCTCCTTCATTTTCAGCAATAAACAAATTAAGCAGTTTTAGATGGGGAGAAACTTTCAGATCAGTTGACTCTTGTTTTATGTCCTATGTCAGTAATAAAAAGTCAAAACTGGGGGCTTCCCTCATTTTGTTAATTTGGTTTCTGCCTTCCATTAAGTCACCAAAGAAGTTGAATGGTAATAGCAGCTCTTCTTCAGTTGTCTTTCGGTCTCTTTTGAAATAACTTGAGTGAGATGGCAACAAATAGCAAATTAAATAATACAGAAGAACAAATAAATTACCTGAGAGACAGAATAATGAAACTCACCCAATTAGAACAGTAGAGAAAGACAAATGAAAAAAAGAACCCAGTATACAAGATCTATGGGATAATATAAAGCATCCCAGTTTATGCATAATGGGGATCCCAGAGGAGGAGAGAAAAGGGGGTTGAAATGTGCTGGGGAAAAAGAATGGCTGAAAACTTCCTAAACTTAAAGAAGGAAACAGATACCCAGGAACAAGAAGCATACAGGGCTCCAAGCAAGAGGGACCCAAACAGATCTAGGCCAAGATGTTTTATAATTAAAGTGGCAAAAGTCAATAAAGAGAGGCTCCTAAAGGCAGCAAGGGAGAAACAAAGAGTTGATCACAAGGAAACTTCCATAGGGCTGTCAGCTGACTTTTCTGCAGAAACGTTGCAGGCCGGAGGGGAGGGGCAAGATATATTCAAAGTTCTGAAAGGTAGAAACTTGCAACCTAGGCTACTCTACCCAGCAAGATTAGCATTTAGAATAAAAGGAGAGAGAAAGAATTTCTCAGACAGGCAAAAACTAAAAGGATACAGCAGTGCTAAACCTATCCTAAAAGAATGCTGAAAGGTCTTGTCTAAATTGAAAAGAAGCAAGAATCTATAGAAAATAGAAAAGCACAAATAGAGATGTGATGACAACTATAATGAACAGCAAAAGAATAAACACGAAGATGTGAAATAGGACATCAAGATCAGAAAATGTGGCAGAGGGGAGTAAGGCAGCCCTAACTAACTAATATAAGCTTGTGTCCTGCCAATTTGCTAATCTCCCTTTACTGGTAACTTTTTATAATGTAGGATTTTCTACATGGACAATTTTATCATCTGCTAATAAAGGCCATTTTAATTCTTCTTTTCAAAAAAAAAATCCACAAATAATAAATACTGTAGAGGGTGCAGAGAAAAGGGAACCCTCCTACACTGTTGGTGGGAATGTAATTTGGTGCAGCCACTATGGAAAATAGTGTGGAGATTTCTTGAATATGTGTAAGCACATTTGACTTTCCTTTATGATTGGATTACCACATTCTGTTGATTCTTATTTTGTAGTTGGCTTTATTCCTTTGATAACTATGTAAGTTTAAAAAGCTAAAGATCTAATCTGTGCTTAGAAACAATAATTAGTACACATATGAAAACTGAAAAAAGAAGTGCAGTATATTGTTTATAGGTATTTACATGAATACAGTGTGTACATGCGGTTGAACTGTAATAATTCTACATAATAAAACTGGAAAAAAAAACCAAAAACTAAATATAGAGTTACCATATGATCCAGCAATCCCACTTCTGGGCATATATCCAGAAAAGACAAAAGCTCTAATTTGAAAAGACACATGCACCCCAACATTCATAGCAGCTCTGTTTACAATAGCCAAGACACAGAAGCAACCTAAATGTCTATCAGCAGATGATTGGATAAAGAAGTTGTGATATATATACATATATATCATGGAATACTACTCAGCCATAAAAAAGAATGAAATAATGCCATTTTGCAGCAAAGTGAATGGACTTAGGGATTATCATACTAAGTGAAGTAAATCAGACAGAGAAAGACAAATATATGATACCACTTACATGTGGACTCTCAAAAACTGATACAAATGAACCTGTTTAGAAAACAGAAAAAGACTCACAGACATAGAAAACGAACTTATGATTACCCAAAGGGAAAGGGTGGGGAGGGATAAATTAGGAGTTTGAGATTAGCAGATACAAACTACTATATATAAAATAAATCAACAACAGGGTCCTATTGTATGGCACAGGGAACTAGATTCAATATCTTGAATAACCTATAATGAAAAAGAAATATACATGTAAATATATATATACACCAGAAATTAACACAACATTGTAAGTCAACTCTACTTCAAAAAAAGAAAACAACTAGTTTAACACATGAATGATAAAAAGCTCTATTTCTTGAATGATCAACTTTAGATACAATCTATTGACTATCTATGTAAAAATGGAAAGATTAATACATTGAAACATCTCCTTAGCTCTACTCCTCACCTCCTGATTTCCTTTTGTTCTGTTATTGGAGATAGATGTCCACTCACCATCCGTCTTCCATTTGTTTGAGGTTGGGTAGAAGTGAGGGGTCCATTTGGGGGGTGGGAGGGGACCCAGGTCCTCTAGTGTCTTTCTGACTCTTACATTTCAAAGGTATTCATGCAAGTAGTGTGTCTTTTCTGGGTCCCCAGTGGTATATTTCTTTCTTTCCTTCTTTTTCTTCTCTTTTTTTTTTTTCCAACTTATTATTGTTCTGTTTCACTCTGCCATTTTACTTTGGACATTGCATATCAGCTCTTTCTTTACCACTTGGTATTCATGTGCTTTAGACTGCTGGATTTAAAAGCAGAGGCCCCTATATAAGAATAGCTTTAAAATCCCATCTATTGACAATAGATGACTTTGCCATGGCCACCAGATGATTATGCTGCAGGTAGGTCTTATCCAACTTTCTCAGTTGCAGTGGCTAGAGAAAGTACGGTTGATACATCGGTAAGAATCTGAGAAGCAGACAGTAGCATAAATGCCAGCCATGCTTAGTGAGCACACACGATGTGCCAGGTACTCTTTTGAGCACTGAGCATGAATGAACTCATTTGATCCTCACATCAGCACTATAACATATGCACTTGAATTATCCTCATTTTACAGAGGAGAACTCAGAAGCACAGGATGGTTAAGTAATTTGTCCAAAGCCACCCAGCTCCAAGTAGTAGAAAGAGGACTCAAATCTTGGAGGTCCAATCCCAGAAGTGATGGTTTTAACCCTTTCCTTACACTGCCAAGGCCAAGTCACATGAGCTTTGCTGTATTGCACATGTAGACCTTTAGAAGAAGTTTGGCTTTCCTAGGAAGACTGAGATAGCTTTCAGACTAAGCCAACTCTGTCAGCTCCAGCCATTCACTTAGTTGTTCCATCTGCAGTACTCTGGTGACTGGGTTTTCTAAGCTCTTGTTGAATTGATTGGAAAATTCAGTTTCTTTTTGTTTTTAATTTACCCAGCTGAATTTCATTTTTTAACAGGACTTACAGTCTATTTTAAGATTACATTTTGCAAAAAAAAAAAAGGTTACATTTTGTGTTTAAGAGATTATTACAAGGTCAGTTAGGTTCATTTTTTGCTGTGTAGCAAACTGTCACAAAACTGATTGGTTTAAAACAATTCTTTATTATTCTCTCTTCTAGTTTTGTGGTTTGCCTGGGCTCAGCTCAGTAATTATTTTTTTTAACACCTTTATTGTGGCATGGTTCCTGTACAGTAAACTACACATAATTTGGATATACAAGTTGATGAATTTTGATAGATGTATATACTTACGAAATCACTATGATATCACTCATATGTGGAATCTGAAAAAAAAAAAAAAAGGACACAAACGCACTTATCTACAAAACAGAAACAAACTCACAGACATAGAGCACAAACTCATGGTGACCAGAGGTTCAAGGGAGTGGGAAGGGATAAATTGGGAATTTGAAAATTGCACATTGTGGGGAGTGATGGAAATGTTAGCTATCTTGATTGTGGTAGTGGTTTCATTGGTGGATAATTCAGTTTCATACTGGTTCTTCCTTAATCACTAAAAAAAATTTATTTTTTTTCTTTCAGTTTTATTGAAATATACTTGACATATAGTACTGTATACCTTTTTGGAGGGGAAGGTAGTGGATTTTATTTGCTTCTTTTTCAAATGGGGACTGAGCCCAGGACCTTACGCTTGCTAGGCAAGCAGTCTACCACTGAGCTATACCCTCCCCACCTTAAAAAGAATTTTATTGATAGTTCCTTTAACACTTTTTGTCTGCACATTTAGAGGTTGTCAAAGAAAATGTAGCAGTGAACTGTTATGCTGCATTGGGTCACCTTTTGTCTACTTAGGCCTTAGTGAGGGAGGAAAGGGCAAATTTGGCAGGCAGCCATGGAATTAGAATGAACATTGGCCATGAAGGTGCAACAGGTCATCCAGCCAGATCACTCCAATATTTGCCTGTCTGTATGTGCAATTCCTGTCTTAGACCAACGCACAGAAGGAAATGTTCCTCTTTTGAAAATTTTCTCTATATACCGATCAAATTGTTCCCTCAGGACACATCATAAAGAAATGTCATTGAATACTCTAATTGTGGCATTCACCAGAGCTATTTTTTAAAAAGCAATACTTGGTCACAAACTCCAATTTTAATCAAAAACAGAATTCTGGTGAGTCGAGTGGTTTTTCCAATAGTTTTCAGCTTAAAATTTTTGATAGTCACTGGCCTCATAAATCGAACCTGTTTTCAAAAGATTTGAGCTAAATTACTTCAGCATTTTACAGTTAAGTTAAAATAGAAAAAAAATCTACACTTTTCTCTGAATACAACACCCTGCACACACACCCTCCCCCTCACACCAACATCACCTTACCAAAATGCTTTTTTTCTCTTCACTGAGTATTACTCAAAAGTATCTGAAAGTTTAAAATTCAGACTTGGCAGCTGTATGATCCTCCCATGGGAGGAAACTCAAGAGAATTTAAAGAAAATTGGCTTAGCAATGTGTTTTGAATATAGGCAACAGAACGTTTTCTATTTGGGTACAACTACATCAATGAAACTTGAGTCAGTGGAAGTCTTGTCCGATGCCTTTTAGAAGGTTGTCACAGCTCAGGGAGGCGTTAGAGGAATACCGATTGGAACAGAGAACTGCCTTAAGGAAAGACTCTATTTCCTTCCATTTCCTGCTGTAGATAAATGAGGACCAAATATAGGAAACCATAAGGTCATTTCAGCAAATAAAAACCAACCCACCATCATACATTGTGGTCATTGCTGCTGGTACATTGCTCGCTGTAATGGCTTCAAAGCGTGTCTGCAGATGCTCTGATGCTTGGGCACTCCTCCCGCCCTGCTGGGTCTGAGTGGGCTTGTCACTGCTCCGAACAAAGGAGAGGGAGGAATGCCAGGTGACTTCTGATACACTCACTCCTGGAGCCCCGAATTACCAAGCAATCACTCTGAAAATCTTGGCTTTACCAGGCTGTTTAACCTCGGGGCAGTTACTTAATCTCTCTGTGCCTCAGTTTCCTCATTTATAAGTTAAGGGGAGATAATAGTCTGGTACACACCACCTGTCCTCGTACCTGTAACTTATACAATCGTTTAAAGAGACAGATGTGTTAATACTTAGAATAGCGCTGGCAGATAACAGACAAAAAATGGAACTACTTGTTAAATAAAACATGCATGTCCTTCCGAACGTGCCTTACAGGTTTAGAAGCAGACTGCCCTCAATGCAATTCAAAAGCAAATCATTCTGCATTTTGGATTTCAGAGAACAGACCCCCATGGTAGCAAGTAAAAAGATTGTCTAAAGCACTAAAGAGCTTGAGCAATTCAGCTCCCCGCTCCCACAACAACAAAAAAGCTAGTGTCGAAAAAGAAGGGATGTTTCCGAAAAAACTCCTTTGCTTGTATTTCCCTTCCTACCTTCTAGGCTGATGTTTGCTGTGTGTACATCATTGAACCAGGCACTTCCCTGCTCATGTTCTAGCACTAAGGTATTTGAACTTGTAAACTTTACAAGTCTAAAATGGTTACCATCACATACTCCCCCACTCTGCAGCTTGCCTCATCCTGTGAGGGATTAGGTTATAAAAATGAATGAAATCATCATTCCTGTTTAGTGGACAATCCCAACGCTAAAGTGAAAAATGAACCGGGGAGAGAGCAAAGAACAGTTAAGGGAAAAGGAAGACATATGGGTACAGAGAGACCACACCAGATATCTCGCAGGGTAAATTACTGGCAAGCACATCACACAGCCTGATGGTCTGTGGTTTTCCTTCACTCATATTTTACGCGAATATGAATGAAAAGGGAGCTAAAATCTGCTCATCAAAGCCCACTTAAGACACAGGTCAATTAACTAAGGCCAATATACAAATATACATGTCTTCAGAGATGCCAAATGTGCTACTCACTTGCCATTCTGCAATGTTTCCCACATTCTGCTCTGGAAACTACATTTCCCAGGCTCTCTTGCACCCTGGCTTCCCGGTTGATTCAGCCAAAGGGAGGCTCCGATGGAAGATCGGGGGATGGAAGGTGGGAGAAGCCAGGATATTTCTCCCCTGCTCCCTCTGCTTTAGACTACATCAGCTCTTCTGTGAATTCAGCTTTCACTGGGAAGACCTCACCATGAATTCTAGCATCCAGTAGATGCACCCAGATTCTGGTCCTGGGAACCACTTTTCCTTCCATTAACCTTAAGGAACCTTAACTTCTTGCTATTAATAATCTCTGATTGCTTCACTATCCCCTGTGAGGGGGCGTCTTACCTCCTCATCTCTGTCCTCAAGTCCTTCTATTAAATCCCTTCTGCTTGAAACACCTAGAGCGATTCCAGTTTTCCTGACTCACAGATACTCATAAAATTGTTTCTGATCTAAAATATATAGGAATAGTGTTGTTTTATTGCCCTGAAATTTTATAGACAGACTGTACCAGTTACCTATATTAAGGCCGTTATGACATTTATGCTAATTTTTTATTTTCTCCTGAGCTAACTGAGCTATGTTTTGATATACATGGGAGTAAATCTAGTCGCATATTTAGAAGACTTGAGAGTTGAGTTGCTCAGGAGAGTGAATGCAATCAGATTCTCTTTAATTCACCTTCCTAAGGGCTCCTCACTGGACCTTCTCTGTTTTTGTCACACCAAATATGCAGTATGTCAAACTCATGCATGGCATATGATACATAAAAACTCACTACCCATTAGGAAAAGCTATTCTCATACCATGACTTTTAACAGATATTAAATCTTTAACATTGATGATTCTTTTCTTCAAGTAATATTTTTATTGACCTCAGGACCACCAAGACTGGTAGGAATACTTCCCCCCAAAAAATTTTATTTTCTTGCAAGGTGTCCATTTGGGGGCCTGGATATAGAATTTTGGTGCTGGGCTCCATCAGGAAATGCCACTGAACCCCCAGGGATCTGAACCTCAGCAGAGAGGCTATGATCTGCAGTCAGAGCTGACTGTTTGACGGAGGCTTTACTGCAGCTGCAGACTTAGCACATATGAAAAGCTTTTCTGTGCTCAGTTTCTGGATGAGGCAGATTGCATCACCGGGAATTCCGGTCCTGTAACACAGAGTGACCAACATGCCTTAATAAGCATTTGCCTTTTTTATTTTCAGGTCAATAACGTCATGCTTTCTGTTCATTATGGAACCAGTTTTTTTTTTAATCTCTTTTTTAAACCAAAGGGAAAGACGTAAAATAAGAATTCCAAAGCTGTGACTCTGATGTGCCCTGCGCATAAGTAGTCAGCCAGCGTAACTCAGTGCAAACGAGGGGCGATGTTCAGGTTTAAATAAAGCAGGGTTTCCAAGGCATGGAGTCTGGCAAGAGGGGTTGTTGTCAGGGGAAAAAATGTGTGTATCCTTCCATGAGGTAGGCACTCTTGGAGGGGGTGGGAAATTGGCCCCATGGACAGCATCCTCTTAGCAAAGAAGTCAAGGGTTCAAAGTTAATGCACTTTGGTTGGAAACATTGACAGCAGAACCTGAGGAAAGCAAATGCAGCAAACAGGACACAGAGCATCTCAGAAAGCCAGAGGATGTAAGCCCAGCCAGCAGGCCAATGCTAGAACCATAACAGCCCCAATCAGGCAGTGCAGAGATGGAAGGAGGGGAGGTGGAGGCAGCACGCTGGTTCACGGGCTAGAAGTGGATTAGACCAAGAGGGAGCTTAGCTCAGCGGAGGGCTGCCCCTTGAGGCGCTTCCTTCATCCCTTGACCCTGGCCTAATTTCAGAGTCAACCTGTCTCCTTAAGGCACTCAGATACTGTAGTGTTGTGAAATGTCCCTCCCAGGTACAGGAGCCACAGGGTTGCTCTGGAATGCCTCAAAGTACTGAAGAATGTCTTCTGACATACCTAGTCTCTTATGCTGAGCCCTTGAGGAGTCCTTATCTGCACAGTGACAAAGAATAATTTAGATGGGTTTTCTTACCAGACGATTGCACAATCCCAGGATTCTCCTTAGCGTTTAGCACACATTATGTTGTTGTGTGTGCGATCCAGGTGGGGGCTTACAAATCAGCAATCGACTTATACTGCTAGTAAAAAGGAGCCTGGGAAATACTTAAAGATCACATGAGCCGGACTTTTTCAGTGGCTCTGCCTAGTGGACTTCGAGTCAAAGATAAATTAGAATTTGACAAAGTGAGAATACAGTTCTGGGGTTATTTTCCCAATGTAATGGCAAAATGCACAAGAAGAGAGTTAGCTGTGTTGACACAGACTGGATGTCAATAAAGGTTATCCTTAGATAATCATGCTGATTAGATTTGTGTGTGTGTGTGTATGTGTGTGTGTAAGAGTGGAGTGTTTGTGCATGAGGATGATGGGGAAGGAGAGGTGACCCTGAGGCATAGGAAGAAGGTGATCAGGAGCCAGGATTGCCCTGGAAAGCAGTTGAGAACCTTCTTAGTGGCTTCTAGAACATTCTACACAGTTTTGTGCTTTTATCATTGTAGAGGGAATTGCAGCAGCTGTCCCTCTACTCCTTACCCCATGTAAACTCTGCCCAGTGGCCTTTCATTCATGGACTCGTTGAGTCTAATAGCTGCTAACTTGTGGCTCGTAGGGGATATCTAGCTCAAAAAGTGTTAGATTTGGCCTATCAAGGACTTTTTAACTTTTGTGAATGTGCTGCTAATATCTAACATTTGGAAAAATTCTCAGAAAAACCTAGAATTCCTGCTTTTCAAAAGAGAGAGATTTGAAAACACCCAGTCTTCATTCCCACATAGCCCCAGTGTGCTGGGCCAGTGCAGTGGGGTAACTCACTGGGCATATGTGTTCCCCAGTTTTCCACAGACCCCACTGCTCCCTATTGTTCCTTGGCCTCTGTTGCCATATATCTTCACACTCACAATATTGCTTTTATTCTAAGGTAGAATGAGATACAGGTAAAATATGTCTTGTGTGAACGTCTCTAGCAAATATAGGAAAAAGAGAGGGACCTAGAGAGTTTACGCATGGCAAGGGATGCTCTCTTATACCTGTGTTACTTCAGTCATGGCTGCTGTAGGCATTTGAGCTTGAGAGCCTGAATTATACTTACTTATAACAGAAAGGTGCAAATGACAGTGACTTCGACAGCAATTGATCCATGATACAAACATGATCACTTGTGGAGAATGTCATTGCTTCTGTCTGTTCTGCAGACAGCCATGTGGATCTAGGTTATAAAATGTATGAGATGACTGGGCTCAAGAGTTTATCTGCTCAGATCATTAGGATTTATTTCAACCATCAAGCCCCCTCTTTCATTTTTGTAAAAACCAGTTCCTGGAAATAGCTTTTAAAGGCTAAACGAACCTATCCTTAGTGATTGTGTGAATAACGACAGAATTTTGTATAAACAGTGAGGTGAGGAAAGAGTCAATGACCTCTTAGGATGTGACAGGTTTAGAGAGAGCCAGGTGACAGAGGAACTGTTCTTGTCTGTCAAGACTTCTTAGCACGTGGGGGCACATGCTGCTTCTGTAGATGAGATTTTTAAGTGGCTCTCCCAGAGCTATGAAACTCCTCTTTTAAAAAAAAAAACAGACAGAAATATTGTACTAGGGAAGTCTGAAGACTTTAATACATTTCAGGTCCTGCAGATTTTTTTAATAGACTACAGAGGTAGTTCAAAGGGGAGGGGAATGCTATTAGAATGGAACAACTGAAGATCCCAAAATATGAAACACACACGTGCATAGACAACAACAATGACATTTACCAAAAGATACATTTTCAAAAAAAAAGATAATAAAGGCAAGTCCTAGATAAGACCAAATTCTGAATGGGATCATAGAAATCAGTTAGATAACACAGGGCCTTTTCCCTGAAGGGCTTGAGGGAGCTCTAAAAATCACAGGATGCCAGGCGTTCTGCCAATCCCAGGTTTAGATCCACCCCCCACCCTGGTGAATCACATCAATAATTAAGCTTAAGAATCAAACATACTTCCTCACACTAGATCTGGCCTCACTCTTGACAATTAGATTTTTCTATAATTTTTAGTCTGGATCTTCAACAGGAAAAAGAAGTGAATTCAATAGACTGAATGTAAGATTGAGGGTTGCAGTGTTGGTCGGTTGCTCTGTTTATTTCCACCCCATCCCACCCCAAATGCACATTCCTCCTTGCTCTCTCCTGCCTCATGCCCCATGAGGTGAGATCTATGGGTGGAATCCCATCTCTTGTGTCCTCTGACTTCTGGCTTCTGGGTGGTCCTGGCAGGAGACTGGAGGGCAAGAGAGAGATGGACAAGTCACAGTCTTCATGCTTGTATGTACTGTCTTCCCACTGAGCCTCATGTTTGAGAGTGGGTATGATCCTACGCCATGCTGCAGCTCCTGTGTAGCTGCTGCCCCTCTTAGCATTGCTTCTCCCTTTCCTTGCATCTTCAGAATTGGGGTAGGGGGGAAGGGTATAGCTCAGTGGTAGAGCACATGCTTAGCATCAGCAAGGTCCTGGGTTCAATCCCCAGTACCTCCTCGAAAAATAAATAAGTAAACCTAATTAACCTCCCCACCAAAAAATTTTTTAAATTGAAAAAAAAAAAGAATTGGGGTAGTAAAAAATTCTTCCTATTGGTGGGTTCTAGGTATCTCAATATCCCTTACTAGTTCCCTTAACTATCTTCACCCTTCTGCACATGTTCTAGGCATTAAACTCTGTAATCAAACTCTTTGTATGAGCTACCTGCTCCTGTGGAGACCCTGACAAGTATAATTTCATTTCCTAGAAATCCTGAGTAACTCTTTCTATATTTGTGGCATTCTGATTAATAATAATAACCATTCTGACAGCAGAGTTAATTGAAAGGTTTCTGCAGATCAGGCAGTGTATTTTATATGCATTGTCTCATTTAAGCCTCATATTCACCCCAGAGGTAAAAAAAATTTTTATTATTCCTATTTGGCACATAGGGAAATTGAAGCTTAGAAAAATTAAATAATTTGTTTAGAGTTCCACAGCAACCAAGACACAGACCTGAGACTCAAACTCAGGTCTCCCTGAAGCTGTCATAGAAAAACAGAGTGGACAAAAAAAAAAAAAAACTGTTCTGAAATCTCTGAGAGGCTGCGGTGGGTGACTTTGGACTTTTTAATACACAGATACAGAGCAGTATCACCCTCAAAGGGTAAAAGCATTAGTGTGCTGATAAATATTTAATAGTGGACTCAGCATGGAGGGTGGGGAGAAAAGCCCTGATTTGTGGCTTTTAGCAATTTCTGTGGTGTAAACACATCCACCATAGCCGATTTCAAAGTGCCAACCTGAAGTCACAAAGTGTGGAGCTGGGAACAGAGGTGCACAGTCGGCTCTTGAGTTGGGGTGAGTAAGTATAGACCCGCTCTAGTGTACCATTGGGTAGAAGTCTCAAGAAAGTGGATCTTAGCTAAATAAAAGGAAGAACCATTCCCAGTGGCTATCAGCTGCCCTGTGAAGGAATGAGGTAGTCATTATCATACGCCACCTGAAGCACAATGGGCTGTTACAGACCTGAAAGAGGGAATTCTTGTACTTGATAGGACCCAAGTTGACCTCTTAGGTCATGTCTAACTCTGATACTGAAAGATTTGTGTCAAGGTTTCATGGATTCTAGGTGAGAAAGGAGAGAAGAAAGAGTTCAAGGCTTTGGAACAAGACAAACCCAAGATTCTGATCCCAACTTAACAAGATATTGACCTTGAACAAAATATTAAACCTCTCTGAGCCTTTGTTTTCTCATCTCTGTAAAGCGGTGATGATAATAACTCTTCCTCTTGGTACATGATTAAGTCATCAAATGCATTTTCCATGTCTCACCTTCATTCTCATTCATCCCTCTCCTACACAAGGCAAAAACATGCATCTATATGGGAATCTCTTTAAGCAAATCTGCTTATAGGATTAACATGCAAGATTCCTACTTCATGGTTTGACCTGTGGTATTAAAAATGTGTATAATACATTGAGCTGTATTACAATGTAGTTCTATTGAAATTGGCTGGAAATTAAAAAGAAAAAGGAAAGGGAATTCTCCTGGAATCTTGACCACCAAATCTAACTGATGGCCATGGAACCTTTCTGAGATACTCATATCAGAAGTCCAGCCAGCTGGAATGTGTTTTGTAACCCTGCCTCCAGTGTAGCATTATCAGAGGAAACAAATGAATGACCTGCCAAATTGGTTTTGGACACACCAACCCACCCTGGCACAGCATGGTAATGTTTGAAAAGAAGAAAAATAGAGCCCACCATTCCAAGCCCTGAGTCACTTTAAGGGGCCAACTCAGTGTGTGACTCCAGATATTCCCTGCCCGTTGAAAAAGGCTGCCAAAACCTCCAGGGAAGAGTGAGGAAGCCCTAAGACAAATCCTTCCTTACTCACTTTTCTAAAAGCCCTTCTAGAAATAGAGATGTCTGAACTTTAATCACATGCTTAAGATGTGGATGACAGAGATGGATGGCAATTGCACCATTTGCACTTAAGGTACCACTATCTAGTGGGCTGAGCAGATACAAAGTTGGAGACTATGGAGAAAGCTGTTAAGCTGCCTTGTCTCAAAGAAGATTTTGCTGTAAAGGGACGTAGTAAGACTTCAGAAAAGATATTCTCCTTGATTTAGTTCCAAAAAAAATTTTTTTCGGAAAAAGTTATTTACGTTTATTCACCACCTAATTTAGGATACTGCTTGATTTCAGAGGAAGATCTGGCCAATCTCAGACCAAACTAAAAGTCTACAAATCTGTTTGAGTTTCATCCTCTTACAAGAACTGAGAGTTTGAGACCTCTCCAGAGAAGAAGAGGATGGAGAAAGGAAGGGAATTTTTCAGCTCCTGCATCATCCCAGGCACTTAGTTATCTCTTCTTGTTAAGTCCTCACTTCAACTCTGTTCTTCTCTTTCTGTACACGTGGGGACTGAGGTTCAGAATCATAAAACAAGATTACAAAGAACCAAATTGGGGTGTGAGATTCAAGTCCAGCTCTAACTCCAAAACCCTTTTTTTTTAAACCATATTACACAACTTCCTGCCCTATTTAACTTCCTGAGTCTTGAGTGATTTTAATCAGCATCAGGCATCTAGGCTACAGCTCTTGGGCATCATAATGACTGGGCAAAAAGTGTAAAGTTCAGTCCAGTCGGGACATAATCCACAGCCATCTGAACTCAGCCTGATGGGTTTGTATGGGTACACATGGCCTGCTGAGCTGGACTCTGTCCTCAAGGGACTCTGCCTCCAATGGAAAGACAGAATAACACAGGAGGAACCTGCAGAGCATAGCACTGCCCAGTGGCTAATCAAGTATTAATGGGGTGGGTCCACGTGTAAGTTCAACAAGCGCTCAACAAAATGAAAAGCCCATCTTAGTGCTGGGCGGGAGAGGTGATGTGGGGATATCATTATAGCAAAGATAGTCTTTGTAGAGGGGAGACTTGATGGTCAAGTTGGCTCTTGCTGGGTTAAGGGATGACTGAAAATTAACTGAAGCACAGAAATGAAAATTAATGGGTGTGGAATGGGCAGTGTTAAAATTGCTATGGAATAGCACTACATGCCTTCCAGAAGAACTAAAATAAAACACTGAACATAATCAAGTACTGATGAAGATGTGGAGCAACCGGAACTCTCATGCATTGCTGATGGGAGTATCGGTCGGTTACAGCCAGTGTGGAAACTGATTGGTGGCTTCTACTAAAACGAATCACATTTACACTCAACATACAACTATTCCTCTTCTAGGAATAAACCCAGCAAAGATGTAGATGTCTGTTCACCAAAAGATATGTACTAGAGTAACTTTCATTACAGCACTATTCATAATAGCCCAACTGGAAATTGCCCTAATATCTATCAGCAGCAGAATGGATATAGAATTTTTGGTGTACTCACCACAATGAGATTTCAACAGCAAAGAGTGTGAACAACCAGCAACTACGCACAATTACAAGGATGAATTTCTCAAACATAACATTGAGCGAAATGAGCCAGACATAAAAGAATAAATTATATATATATTCCACTTATAAATATTTCCCCCAAAAAAGATTAAGTTATGGTAATAGAATTTAGGATAGTGGTTACTTACTTGGTGAGACAGTGATGGGTGAGGGTATGGAGGGGGTGGCTTCCAAGGTGCTGGTGATGTTTCATTTCATAATCTGGACACTTGGTTCCAATGGCGTCCAGATTCTGTTTGTAAAAATTCTCCAGAATGTACACTTATAATGAGGATCATTCTTCCCATGTAGATGGTATGTCAATACAAGTTTAAAAAAATGTATATATGTGTTGGTGACAATCCAGACTAGAATGTGTAATCCCCAGCAGTGTTTAGTTGCTCTTGTTAAATGGGAAGGGAGGGGGACCCTACAGGTATTTCTCCATCTTCACAGTCCCCACATCATGGTGAAGTTCATGGTAGGTTACTGAAAATCCAGCACTGCCTGCTGATAAGTGTGTATATGCACATAGAAGAAGAAAAGCCACTTCTCTTTCCCCATGCCTTCTGCCTCCCACATTTCCAGCCCCCAATCAGCCTCCTGCTAAGTATTAGCTAACCTCCTAAATCAATACCTCTTGATTTAAACGTAATAGGAAAGAATGTTTACTTTTGTATCTGGGTTCAAAGTACAGACTACAGCAGTTGGCTTTCAAGTTTATGTTATAGGCTTAATTTTCTTGCTCAAAATGAAATGAGGAATACATTAAGACTGTAAAAGGGAAAAAAAAAACACATGATTGATGAACTGGCTTATATGACAATAGTTCCTCTAGCAACGAAAATATTTATTACGTTCTCTTCTTATGGAGATCAAGCAATGTGCCTGGATCTAAATGACACAAAAATGGTTTGAATTAGAGTCAAATAATTGCCATTCCGAGTGAACGTAAACTTTTTGGAGGGGGGTGGTGAATGGAGATAAAAAAAATAACTAATAAACTCTGAAGCAAAAGCTCACATCTGAGACTTAAGCTTCAAAGCGCTTAAAAGGGAGGCTTCCCCCTCCCGGAGAGAGAGAGAGATGCACGCAGCAGGAGGAGTGGTTTTCCCAAGCTGATTTTTCTTACGGGGTGACCCAGCCTGGGTCGGAATGTTACCATGTGATCAGCCCAGACTGTGGCAGCACCACAGTCGCAGCACAGAAGTCAGGACTTTCTGCAGCATGATGAAAATAATTGGGGGAGAAAAAAAATGTTAAGCTCCACAAGATTGAATCACAAGCCTCTTGGAAAGGTTAATAAGCTCGCTGCTCCGCTCTCCCCTCCCTTCTCTTCAATGCCTTGCCACCCCCACCCTTCCCACTTGCAGCGACAGCCTGGTTATCAGTTGGGGAAGGAGGATTCAGAATACAGCCTTTGTTCTGAGGCTGAATGGCACCCCTTTCCACTACTGATGCTGCCGAGTCCTTGTTTATGACGATGCCCTGGAGATCCAAAAGGCAGTCTCTGCTTTTGTTCTCACGACTGGAAGCTCCCAAGCTAGCAGACACTTGGGGTCCAAAAGGAAGTCAGTCCCGCAGTATAAAGGTGGACAGGAAGTGGGTGGGTTGGGTGGAGACAACGCTCAGGCTGAGGTCGGACACTATTAGTGCAAGGTGAGCAGTGTAGATCAGCAAGGGAGCAGGAAAGTTCTTTAACCAGAGAAGCAGAAGCAATTGTAGTGAAGCTCACAGACAGAGTGTTGAAGCGTGGAATAAATTCAGCTGCCGTGGGTGGCATGCCAGCTGGGGGGTGGGCAGCAATGGGGTAACTGGATTAGTGCCGGGAAAAAGAGTGAGAAAAGAGAGAGAGATGGAGTCAGAGAACTGCAAGGGATGGGGCTTTCTTCTCCCTAACTTCTATTTGGCCTCAGAATACCCTGCCGTTGAAGGTGGACTTCCTTCAGTGGAGACACCTGGCTCAGGCTACCATCCCCACCCATCACCTCCTAGGGACAGTCCCGGTCTTGAGACTGGAGTCAAGGTATGATCAGTAATGAGGGCACAGGTCCCCCTCCTCCCCCTCATCAGTATCTTTAGTAAGAATAGTTGGTGCCAATGCTGGTTATTAATGGAAGCTGAGAAGGAAGTGTACCTTCCCCAGAGACAATGGATTTTCAAATTTTGTTAAAACCGATTCACATGAGTGAGCACATCCTTACCCTTAGTCTTTAAGAAAGATATTTCAGAAACCGTAGCCAGGGGAGCAATAGGCTCACAAAGCAAGCCCTGACTCCCCTGTGTTGAGTGAAAGCTGTCCTCAGTGAGTGGTAAGATGTGGACAACTGTTTGGATTTGGAACGCATCCGTCACAAAGGCCATCCTCCCTGACAGTTACCATTGGCTCCTTATTGATCTCAGTCTCCCCAGGTGAGTGTGTATCAGTGAAGACACCCAAGGCCATCCCACTGTGAACATTCTGGCCTCTCCAACTGAAGTATTTAGTTAGTTGTTTAGCCTTTTATGTTTTGCTCCATTCCATACCCTCATCCCCATGACCACCATGCCATCAGCCCCTTTGTAGGGACAACTGTTCTCTTCCAACCCTGCAGAATGAACAGTCTCTTTTAACTGATATAAAAACAACCCCAAACTGTTAACCCTTAAATGTTTATTTCTTACTCACAAGAAGCCTTCCACATGATCAGTCTGTGACCCAGGCTCTTTCCATCTTGTGGCTCTGCCACTTTTAAGGGGTCTTGGCATCCTCACTGTTCAAGTACTGAATAGGAAATTCGACAGTAGAAAAGTCATTAGTGTTTTAACCCTTTTGTTTGGAAGTGATACACAGAATCTCTGCTTATTTTCCATTGGGGAAACTTAGTCACATGGCCCAACACAGACTCAAGAGGGGCTGAGAGTTGTGGCCCTTCCCTAAGGAGGGACTTCCTAGCCTAACAAAAGCTTTATTCTAAAAGCATGACTCCCTGATGGACAACTAGTCACGCCTCCCAGGAGGAGTTATGTTACGTATGACTTCCCATCAGCCATGGCTGATTAAACCAAAGGTATGCAACTGTCCTGGTCATAGACTGGCCACTGGCACAAGATGTGGCCCATTGTAAAAATAAATGCCCCAGTTGGCACAATGACTTTTAGCTAAGTCAAACTGATGACTTATTTGAGGAATTTGAACTGCCAAATATGGAAAGCAGACAGTTAAGTGAAAAAAACAAACAAGCAAAAAGAAACGAAGTCTCATTCATGGCAGAGGACAGGGAGAGCCATCTACGAAGTCCTGCTGATGAACACTTTTCCAGCTCTAGCATTTGCAGGACTTGCCTGTTGTTGAAGTCCCACAGGCAGAAAAGAATGGAGCCAGGATTTGAAACTCAGATCTTCCTGGTCTTTAAAGCCTGACTGTCTTAACCTCACTATAATACTGTTCCACTTGATATTTCAGATGGGACTTTTTGATATCTTTTGTAAATTGGCTCATTGTCTAAATTCCCATTCCCTTCCTGTTTTGGAATTATATATTCAAACCCTTTGCCACTTAACTGTGCATTTTATCCCCTAGAAGTAGAATTAATTTCTTTATCCATTGATGGTGGAGCTGGCCATATGATAAATTTTAATCAATCAAATGCAAGTGGAAATGACTTTGTGCCAGTTTACAGAAAAGGTGGTTTGATTCACTTGCTTCTACTCCTGTGATCACAATAAGAAAAGCACTACCCAGATAGCAACAGCCTCATATAACTGAGCCCCCAGTAAGTGACACATGGAGTAAATGTGAACCCAAATCAAAGCCCAAGCCAAACCTAGTCAATCCCCAGCCTGAAGCAAAACAGTTCCAGCTGATCTGTAGACCCATGAGTGAGAAACATAAATGCAGTTGTAAGCCCGTGAGATATGGCATGTTTTGTTATGCAGCTTTATTGAGGCAAGAGCTGACTAATACAGTGCTGAAAAGCAAATATTTTGCTATTTAGCATAGTTGTATATATCTGCACTTTTTGAGCATCTACTATCAACATTAAATATAGCATATTATTAGTTTTTGATCCCAGTGTAAGTCAGTAATCCCTGTTTTAGCCCAAAGGATAATCTACATCACTAACGGTTAGCAAAATTGAAGTTCTTATCATATATGAAAATAGTTATTTTTTTAAGTTACCAAAAAGTTATTTTTTTAGATCAATAACCACCTTTAGTAAAGTTTAAAGATTTAACACTTGTTTAAGGATTTTTCATCCAGATCTTTCACAGCCAACCAGGGGCCACCATTCCTCTTTTGACTCACTAACTAGACCTGGTTTCTCAGTCCTGGCTAAGACCAAAGATCTCTTTGCTCAGTGCTCTATCTGGTTTCTAGGTAAACAAGAGAAGCAAATCAACAATTAAAAAAGAATGACACCATCATTTTCTCATTTAAATGCCTCTTTCTCTGAGCATCAGTCACACAACTTCTGTTTGGGACACACAAGGAGCATGGAACAAGAAAGATGCTGAAAGGTGTGGGGGGGTAGGGAGATGTTGAATGTGTTTACATGAAAAGGCCTTGGGATTTCAGGAAGAAATTATAAATATGTTTCCACTGCTTATGCTTTAAACTAGAAGACAGTCTTCAAGTCCCTTACTTCTGTGTTCAGGGTGAAAATAGGGTTACTTAGATGAGGAATCTTTGGGTTAGAAGTGCCCTGGGATGTATTTTGATCCAGTACTTAGTCAAAATGAAATGCTCAGGTCTTTACTCAATTTAATCAGTTACTACAGAACTCCACATGATATGTCAGTTGCTTGAATGAACATTTTGCCAAGACCAGAAACAGCAAATACCTATTGTCTGTGCTGACACGCTATTGCCCATCTCCTTCCCCACTCATCACAAAGGCACTGCTGTGGCAGACATTACTAATCAACTCCGGGCCCTCTTTCCTCCTAAGCCTAGAAGTGGCCTGAATTTGCTTCTTAGGAGCAGTCATGACTAATCGATGAAGTTGGCACCGGAGATCATAACTAGTTACCTTGCTTGACCTAGATATTTTGTGCATTTCTGATATCATCCTTCTATGCACATTCTCCCTTCTGTCAATTTCCAGTTTGTCAAATCACTTCTAAAATAAAATCAATGCAATGATAAAAGGACAGGGGAGAAAACAGATAATAATCTGAATATCATTTCCTTTCTTTCTCGTTTTTTGTTTTTTATTTTTCTTTGACCTGAGATTGTCTAAAGATGGCAATAAAACATGATAAACAAAGGTTCAGGGAGAGTCAAAATTTTGATTAAAGAGAGTCAAGAAAATTAATAAGGCGCAGCTCTCCTTGGTCTGTTAGAAAAATTCCTTAGGAAGCAGGTACAGTCACTGCAGCTTCACAGAAAGCAGTGGAGAGGCCTTACCTGTGGCAGAAATATCTCCCTGACTTAGCTACACATTGGAGGAAGCTGGTCCAAAAACAAGTGGCTGCTCGTTGGGCAGAAAAGCAAATTTTGTGTTGTGACTGTGTGAGATTACTCATAGTAGACACAGTATAGTTTCAGACCAACTAGGGAAAATGTGTTAAAGAGAAAATACATATTAGCATAAGTGAGTCATCGGTGTTCTCAGACTGAGTGAAATACACAAATCTGAATTGATCAGCTCAGGGCTCCCTACGCTGTCCTTCCCCTCTCCTTCTCCTGCCCCGCATCCCCTCCAGTGTCCCCTTTTCTCCTGTTCTGAATGCATCAGTGTCCCCGGAATTCTGGCAGCCCTCCTAGGCCAGCTGCTGCCTCTGACCTGGACATTCCCAGCCTGCTACAAGGTCATGGGACATGCTGTATTCTGGGAGTCTTCTAGTGGAAGATGTGAAAAGCTTGAGACTACATGTCCCCACTGTCCCTGTGACCCTGTGAGTCCCTGGCTGGTAGGTCCAGTTTTAAAGGCAGGCTTTGACTTTCGGCACTGAGATCCAGGCCCTATGGATTTGGAGTAAATATAATCCCTAATTTATAAATTCACTACTTCACTCAGCCCCTTAACTGACAAAACAGCTCATGGAACACATTTTAACACTCCTGTTTTCTAAAGGCGAAAAATACAGACAGGACTCATTGATAGGATTGCTTGAGTTAAGATGTAATGAATTCAATGCATTATTCTTACATTCTAGAAACAGACATTGTTGCCTCAAAGGAAGAATGTTCACATACTTTTTGCCACTTCTTAACTCTCTCTTTTCAGCTTTCCTATGGCCTTGGCTACTGAGTCCTCGGGCTACTGTTGTGAGGGTGATGCTGGCAGGCCTCTGTTAATCACACCTCTTGATCTTCTGAGGAAAGGCCTCTTTCCTTACTCGCCCACAAATTCACTGGGCACCCCCAGAAGTGTGGTTGTGGGCACACAGCCGGTGTCTGGGCATTCTTTCCTGGCTGCGCCAATAATTGGGGCCTGATTATAATTCTGTTTGGCACAGGGCACATCAGTTGAGAGAGATGGTCTGCTTGCCAGGTGGGACACTGGCAGGGGACTCATACCACCTGCCTCATTTCCTTCCCTTTTTACTTTCTGGGGTGAAAAATAGGTAAAGGGTTGGAGAGAGGGCCCAGGTCAATGAGAAGGAACCAAAAAAGGATGACAATTAATTAATTAATTACCTGGGAGATGCTGAGGGAGATCTGAAGTTGTCCATAAGGAGGAATTCCTGACACAGACTCAAACCTGGAAACCCAGTGAGATCTGCCCATTACTCATGGGCGCATAATAATGTATTCCCAGGGGAGGGGCTGAGAACAGCTATTAAAATGCCACAGCGTTGTCCTCTATGGGAGGGGAGCTCTCTGACATGTGGTCTTTGTCAGGTTTCCCCTGAGAGTCAAAGGGAAAAGAAATGACTGGAGTTTGGCTCCTGCAACGTGAAGTGTTGGGGAACCTAGCCGAGGAAGCTTCTCTCCTCAGTCCAGTGCTGGACGCACCTTCATTCTCCTTGTGTATTTATTTTAAACATGGTGATGGGCCAGCTTGTTAAGCGTGCCGGCTGGCTGGCTGGCTGGCTGGCTGGGGGACTGGCAGGCAGCCGTAAGTGAGCGGAAACAAAAGCTTTGTGGGGTCTGAGGTGGCCACAGGAGCCAGAACCAGGTCTGGAACCAGAACCACCAAAACAGTTGTTTCCAAAGGTGTTGGCAACTCTGCACTTCCTTCTAGGGAGATATGACTTTCCATCGGGGTACATGTGGGGCTTTGGGCATCCTGATTGGTCACTATGACCAAAGAAAAGCCCTAATTGACCGTATTCTATGATGACACATGGTAGGGCTCAGCAAAAGTTTTCTTTTTAATCAAATTTATGGATATATAATTTAATACAATTAAATTACCCATTTTAAGTGTACAAGGAGTTCTGACAAATGTATACATCCATCCAACTAACCACTACTGAAGTCAAGACAGGACATTTCCATCACCCTAAAATGTTCCCTCCTGCCCTCTTCCAGTCAATACTGTCTTCCAACCCCAGAAGACCACCGATCTGCTTTCTGTCACTGTAAATTAATATTGTCTCTTCTAGACCGTCATGCCAATAGAGCCATACGGTACGTATTCTTTTGTATCTGGCTTCTTTGGCTTAGGGCAATATTTTTGAGTTTCATTGATGTTATGAGTATCGAGATATCATTTATTTTTATCGATGGGTGGTATTTCAGTGTATGAACATGCCACAGTATTTATTTGCCATTTAGCTTCTGTTGGACATTTGAGGTTTTTTTTAAATAGAAATAAGATACAGTCCTACAAGGGGTGAAGAGGGTAGAGAAGACAGAAGAAGAGGTTAACAGAAATATGGGCACAACACTCAAACTGGCACTTCGCAAAGACAGCGTCCGAATATCCAACACCTGCAAATTAAAGCCAAGATGAATTACCATCACACCCTCACTAGAATGGCCGAGATGAGAAACACTGGCAATGTAGAGCAAACAAAACTCTCATGTTGTGCTAAGAGTGGTGGAAACTGACCCCGCCTTTTTCGAAAACCGTTTGGCAGAAGGCGCCACACATAACACAGGCAAACGGGCGATCTGCCAATTCCATTCCCAGGTTTACGCACCATAGAAACACATACGTGTGGCACCGAGGGACATACACTCAAATGCTCATAGCAGTGCTATTCATAATAACCCCAAGCAGAGAGTTATCTAACCATCCATCAACAGTAAGATGGATAAATGAGTTGTAGTTTGTTAACAACACAGAGTACTACACAGCAATGACAGTGGACGTATATATATATAACATAAATAAATACATGTGTGTGTATGTTTTATAGTATGTATATATAATACATACACACACATATATAAACACATACAGCTCATAAAATTATGACCCTTTCAGAGACATTATATGGAGCAAAAATGCCAGATACAAAAAAAGTTCATGCCATAGGATACCTTTTCATACACGTCTAAAACTCATCTGCGGTGTTAGAAGTTAGGACAGTGAGGTTGCCCTCGTGCAGGTCGTGACAGAAAAAAAATACAGCAGGAGCTTCCATGGGGCTCGTAATCTCCTGTTTCTGGATCTGGTTACTCAGGTGTGTTCAGCTGGTGGAAATGTATCAATGTCTGCCCTTCATAATGTGTGTATGTTTTCTCTAAGTATGTTATCATCCAATCAAGTATAAAAAATCAGGAAAGCTTCTGTAGTCTCAATCCTCCACCCTCATTTACACACGCACACATTCACATAAAGATGCGCGCACACACACGGCAGGAACTGAGAAACTGTCGGCCACAGGTGCTGCTGACTGTGGCTCATAACATGCGGTCCTGGGGCAGGAGCAGGTGCCTAGTGGTCCAAGTCATTGCCAAGAAGGCCAAAATAATTGTGGCACTAGATCGAGGTGGGCTAGATAATGTATCAAGACCTACTGATAAGTGGGGATGCCTGTGATAACCAAATAATCATGTGTCATACAAACTGGTGTGAATCTGGTCCTCCTTTTAGCAGTGTGAGAAAAAAGAGATGGAAAACCGAACCCATCAGCTCACAGTCTCCGTGCATTTTGGTCCTGGTTTTACAAAAAGTAAATTAAATGGGATCAGGAGAATGAATGGTGAGTTTGCGGTCATGGTTGCAAACCAAGTGGAGCAATATAAAGGGTGACATAAAGTACTTATCCCTTAAAACATCTCCCCCAGTATTGTCTGAAATAGCACTATGGTAGATTGATTCATTTTGGTTAAGGATTTTCAGGGTTTTTTTTTTTTAAACAAAAAATGGCTCATTTTTGAAAAGAATTCTCAATCATAACTAGCCAACACTCCCACTCTGTATTTCAATGGCACCAAATTTTACCTAGTCTTCAGGCAAGATCGTGGCTGTTACCACCACCATGGCTGTTTCAGAAGCACTCAACTCTGCTAGATCTGCTGGTCTAGGTGGAGATAAAACAAACACACAAGCTTTCCTTGCCCTCTTTTTTCTCAACATATGCAAGACACTTTGAAATCTTTCAAAGGGAACTGTAAAATTTGTTCAAGAAATTACCAAAAACATGAATAATAAGTATACAAAATACTCATCTCTGATTTTTAATGCCTAAAGCATGCCTGGGTTTCTCTCTTTGTTTTGCTTCTATTCCAGTCAACAGCTACAGGTCAGTGAAGAGAATTTTTGAGTTGGTGTGAAAAGATTTGGATTTGAAGCCTCAGTCTTGGGTTTACGTGATATGAGCTTAACCGAGACCCTCAGTCCTCGCCAGCCTCAGTTCCCTCCTCCGTCAGTGATGAGTGACGTGCTAAGCTGTGTGCTGGGGTCTCCTGAACCACAAAATACACTGTGTCAGGGCTCTCTTGCTGGACCAAGAGTATCAGCATTACCTGGAATTTGTTAGAAATGCAGCTTCTCGGCCCCCATCTCAGACCTACTGAATTGGAAACTCACGTGGTGGGGCCCCCAAATCTGTGTTTTAACAAAGCCCCCCCGCCAGGTGGTTCTGATGTTCAATCAAGTTTAAGAGCCACTGTACTATTCAGACACGTGTCTGCTTGTAGTTAGAAAACAGCTCTTGTCTCCCAAGATCTTGTTTCAGACTGTAGCTGGGACACTTTGCCTTCTCAGAATGCATGGAGAGGATGCTTCGGACTTTCTGCCCTGAGTGGCTTGACTGGGGCGGAAGATGCTCTCTCAAGATGATTCACTCACATGGTTGGCAAGTTAGGGCTGGCTGTCAGCTGGAAGCCCAGCCGAGGAGATGGGTACAGACTTTTTGTTCCTCTCCGCATGAGCCTTTCCATGAACTGCTTTAATTTCATCACAGCATGGTGGCTGTGAGCATTTTAAGAGAACACGCATTTTTCAACACAGGGCATTTTTCAGACCTGTCTTTGGAAATCATGCACCATCACTTCCACCATACTCCGTTGGTCAAGGCACTTACGAAAGCTTCCCAGATACAGCGGGAGGGTACATATACTCTCCCTCATGGTGGAGGGTGGTGAAGTTTTAGAAAAGTCTTCAGGATGGGAGACATTGCTGGTGTCGGGGGACAGGCACCTCCCCTAAAGAATCTGCCGCTCTCACAGCATCTTTAATACAATTTCAGTAAAATGCAAATCTTCCTGGAGAGATAATGTGATCAACTCCCATTAAACACATCAGTCATGTGTTTACTAGGCATTCAGCTAAGAGGAAAAGAGATACATACTAATTAAAGGTAATAGTAGCTTCCAGTTGTGAGTACTTACCGCGTGCCCAGCACTGCTCTCCACAACTTACACGTGTTGTCTTATTTGATGCTTGTAACAGACCTACGAGGGGGTTCTCATTAGACCAATTTGACAGCTGAGAATTTCAAGCTTCGAGAATTCTGAAGAACTTTGAGATCACACGGTTTGGAAGCAGTGGAGCTAAGATTCCAACGTAAGCAGCCTGGTTTTAACTCCTCGGTCCGATTTTGAGCCCTTTATCTACCAAGTAAAACTTAAAAAAAAAAAACCCAACTTTTTGATCATACAATGATCAAAACAGGGGAATTAACATTATAATATTAATTCAACTACAGGTGTTTTTCAATTTCACTCCTTTTCCCAGTAATGCCCCCTTTATGTTCTGGGGTCTAATCTAGGACCCCGCATTGCACTTAGTCACTATGTCTCTTCACTTTCCCCCAGTCGGTGACAATTCTTCAGTTTTCCCTTGTCTCTCATGATATTTCCACCTTTGAGGAGCCTGCCCATTTGTTTTGTAGAATGTCTCTCCATCTGTGTTTGTCTGATTTATTCCCCCCATGATTGGATTGAAGTTGCAAATATTTTGTCAACAATACCAGAAGAGTGATGTTGGGACCCCCTCAGTGCATCATGTCTGAAGGTACAGTATGATGATGTTTTATGAAAACTGTTCACTTTGAGCCCTCACCAGACAGCATTTTTAGAGAAAGAGATGAGGGGGAAAGGACCACATGGAACTGACACGGCAGTAGGTAATCTAGGCAGAAATGCTGTTAAGAACAGGATGATGAATAATTACAATGAACCTTCATGTATGTGCCAGGCATGAAATTTATCACTTTGTTAAAATGTACTAATTGGACATTCAGAAGACCTGTCTGTGAGGTGGATGCTTTCTCAGGACACTTGGACAGAGCCCATGTGGTGGTGTCAACACCCATTCTTGTGGGGCTCGGGGAAGTCAGAGTGGAAAGAAAGTTTGCCGAGAGGGTATCTGGGTCTTGTAAGAGCAGATCATTGTTTCAGGCCACTTGCTGAACCCTAGCAGCTGAAATTTCAGTCCTTAGTGCACGGAGCTTCTCTTCCATTTTCTGTTGAGAGACAGCCTGGCTGGACAGGGAAGAGGCCAGGGCTTGTGTCCTGGACACTTGGCTCTTATGCTAGCATCCTCACTTACTCACATGAAAGGGATCCCTCCGGCTTCACCTCCATGTACCCAATAGTGCAAGGACAGTGCTGAGCACTTCCTACTCTGCAGGTGCTCAACATGTGAAAGCTGGTTCTCAGGGTATGAAAAAGAAAAGCTTAGAATTTTAGATTTGGGCGCTCCTATCTTTCAGTCTCAGCTCTGCCACTTTCTAGCTGGGTGTCTTCGAGTAAGTTTTGAAACTCACCACATCAATTTCTGGAAAATGTTGTCTGTGTGACTGAATCACTTTGCTGTATACCAAAAACTAACACAACACTGTAAATCAATGGTACTTCAATTAAAAAAAAAACATTTTCTGGAAAATGCTGCGAAGCATCGCGAGTGGGTAAGGTATGGCAAAAATAATGTATAGAATGTTCCTGGCATAATAGGTGTCTCAAACCAGTAACCTATATTTTTTTATTACTGTTGATGACATCTTTAGCTTGTTAGTTCTAATCTTGGCCTCTTTCCAAGCAAAATCCTCTTTTTAGGATGGTGTCATAACCATGAACCCAACTATGTGGGTTGTTGGCTCTTGAACTGGGTTCTTGAGTAGAACCGAAAGATTCAAGGGAAATCCATGGATTCCATGATACCAGGATAGAGCAGCCATGAAAAAAAAAATTTTTAATGGCCGAACCCTTGGCATTAGGGCAAGGAAGGGAGCTTTATTATGACTCAGCAGGGATTGTCTCCAAATTTTCGAAGTGTTTGCAAACTTCTCCTCTCTCTATGGATACACAGGTCTTGGTACGTTTCTAAAGGAAGTACTGATGCAGAACGTAGGCAGCTTGGAAATGGCTACTTGCCGAGATGATTAAGGTTTTATGACAGCAGTTGAACTGGAATGGATTTTCCTTCTAGTCATATAATTGTTGGTTGGCATTTCCAAGTAGAAGAAAAATCCTGGCTTAAAATAAAACAAAGCTGTTATGAGAACGTCTTGGGCTGACCAGAGTCTGGGTTGAGTCTTACTCCAGTGAGAGCAACAGGGTACCAGTTGTGCGGAATGATGTGTCTTTTGCACAAATGTATATGAAAATGAACCATGGTGTTGATGTTTTTTGATTGTAGGGTAAGCGTATGCCACTAGGAAGGGGGAGACTTGGGTCCCAGAGCCCCGTCTGCCATTTACTTGTTATGTGACACTGGAAAGGTAACAGTACCTGTCTTGGACTTGCTTATCTCATCTAGAAATTTGTGAGAATGATACCTATGTACTCAAATGCTATGGATGTATCATATGTAACCTCCATGTGACTGTGGTCAAGAGGCACGTAGCGGGTGCTTAAAAGGCACTTGATGAGTTCAGTAGAATTCATACGTAGTCCATGCTTGGTCTGGTTGCCCTTGGGCACATCTCTGGGATTTCCCTGTAAGATAAAGGCTTTGAACATTAATGGCTGCCAGGGTTATTCTTCTTCCAGACATCTCTGTATCTTGATCTCCCTCCGTGACTGTGCCCACGTACATACTTGTATGAGCCTTCCACCGCACCTGCCAGGTACACATTCTGCAGCACCAATCACCCATCTCAAAAACATGCCCTTTCGATCAGATTGAAAGCCCAATGTCCTTTGTTTCGTAACCTCTAGAAGCCAAATGCTTCTCAAGAAAATGAATATACTGAAATATAACATTTCTACCGCAGCTGCATTTAACATAACGAGCAAACATATTTTATTTAATCAAATGAGAATCTGTAGTTTCCCCCTCTCCTTAAAGCAGTTACAACTACTAAACATCACATGGGAATTTTCAAACTAGAACTCAGACCTTCAAAACAAGTAAGATTTACAATGTACACACCAGCCAGAACAATTCTTCAAAGTTAAGTTTCATAGAGAGCATTCTTAGAGGAATGTTATTCCTTCATGATAAGTCAGAGGAAATCCTGCATCTTCTCATGGGTGGTAGAATTCCATCAACCTCTCATCCTGAGGGAGGTTTGCAGCTTCAAGAAAAAGAATTCTACTCTAAGTCAAATCAATTACAACAAAGTCATCAGCAGACATTTCAAAAGATACTTTGCTGCTTTCTGAAATGTGTTTCCGTGTATTCACTTCCTGGGGCTGCTGTAATAAGGTACCACAAATTGGGTGGCTTAAAACAACAGAAATTTATTCTCTCAGAGGCTGGAGCTAGAAGTCCAAAACCAAGATGTTGGCAGGGCCTTGAGCTCCCTCTGAGACCTGTAGGGGAGAACCCTTTGTTTCTTCCCAGCCTCTGATAGACCCTAGCAACTCTTGACATTCCTTGTCTTGCAGCTGCTGCATTTTAATCACATGACCTTCTCTCTCTGTGTGTCTCTTCTCTTCTCTTAAGGATGCAAATCATATTGGATTAAGGGCCAAGGTGACTCCAGTATGACCTCTTCTTAACTACATCCGGAAAAACCCTATTTCCCAATAAGTTCATGTTCTGAGGTTGCTGGGGATTAGGAGTTCAACATAACATTTTTGAGTATACAATTCAAACCATACCATTCAGATACCTGAAAACACCTGTTCAATAGGGGAAATAGAGCTGAGCACATTTGCAAGGAGTTGGAGGAGCAAAAAAAAGTCAATGGTGGATATACACTAGCCAACACATTTCATACGATGATCATAAAACTATACAGTAATTGCATTAAAAGGACAGCAAAGATCTATTGGCCTCACTTTTTATCCAGTGCATCATGCACTTTTCCACAGCATCTTTGTTGTGTGATCATTTAAATTCTGCTTGAAAATTCCAATGGTGTTGAAAGGTCATTGTTTCATGAAGGCTACCATTTCCCTGTTGGACTTTCTAGGCTATAGAAGATTGGTTTCTTCACTGAGCAAAAATCTGCCTCCTAGGATAATCCAGCACCCGTCAGGAATCTTGCTCTCTAGACTAAACCAGGGCCTGAAAGTGTCACCCCACCTGCTTGTGACAATCTTCCCAGCATTTGATGAGAATTGGGAGTGCTATGTTGTATGCTCTTAGTTTCTTGTCTTCTAATCCACACAACTGAGCTGCCTTGGGACCTTAGTGTCCAAAACCATTCTAGGCCATCTCCTGTGAGTGCCAGCCCACACCTGGATTAGCCAACCTGGGCTCAGCATAGGAAATGTGTCCCTTCTATCCATGGTCCCCATGTTCCTCCTCACAGCCATGGGGCATCCTCGTTTCCATTGACACTTGCAGTATTGGACAATGTGTCTACTTCTTCTTGGGCTATTTTCTCCTTTGACTTGTATTATGACTGATTATTCTGATTTTCCTCTTTATCCCTCTGACTCCCTTGAAGCTACTTCCTTTCTTCCTTTCTTGGTTCTTCTTTCCCCTCCAGTTATGATCTGATCTACCTACATAATCCCAGCTAGCCCCACTGTGCTGGAGTGCATTATTTGTTTACAATATCTTATTCCCTCCTATGCCTTTGCTATGCTTCCCCACATCATTGACTTTAGGCTTAGCCATGTGACTTGCTTTGGCCAATGGAACATGAGTGGGTATTATATATGTCACATCCAAGCATAGTTTTCTTTAAATCATTATTTATTTTTTAGAATTTTCTTTTTTTTTTTTAATTGAGGTACTGGAGATTGAACCCAGGACTTCGTGCATGCTAGGCACACACTCTACCACTGAACTACACCCTCCTTCCTGAGCATAAGTTTTAAATGCCCTTGTGTGGTTAACTCTGTGCCCTATTACTCTGACCTTTCACCATGAGAACAGTTTGTACCAAATCCACATGCAGCCTGGAACAGAGCAACAGAACCACAGAGCTGCAGCTGATTTACAGGTGACATGTTAGGTGAGCAATAAGAGGATTCTATTGTTATAAGCCACTGAGATTTGGGGGCATGTTTGTTATGCAGCACAATCTAATGAAATACGACAAATACAATCACTCTCAAATCGACCATGGCTTCCTTCCAGTACCATACATCCCATATTTCTAACTGTTTTGTTAGCATCTCAAACCTAGTTTGTTTAAAAATTAACTCATTGGGTTTTTCTTTCTTTTTCTTTTCTAAGAAGTTCCTCCTTCCAACTTCCCTATTTCTATAAATATGGGACAGATTCTTATGGTAACTTGGACTTCAAACCTTGGAGCCAGCTTCCAACCTGTCTCTTTCTTGCTACTTCCACATTTAGTTAACTGCCAAGCCTGCTGAATTTTTTCCCTTTATTTCAATTAATATTTATGAAAACCTACTGTAAATCTAGCATGGCCCTTCCTTCTTTCTGTGGAATTTAAAATTGAATAAGACACAGCCCCTGCCCTCAAGAAGTCTTCAGTCTGACCTGGGAGTAGGACCATAAAGATGACTTCAGCACTATAGAATCCACGCTGTGATAAAATTATCATGTAGGTGGAGAGGAGAGGCACAGAGCTCAAGCTGGGCATTCTCGGAAGGCTGTCTGGGGGAAATGAGGCCTGAGCTGGCATTTCAGGAATGAGTAAGCAGTATCGTGGAAAGGGCGATGGGACATGCCTAGCAGATATTCTGAGGAGAACCAGGAAGACATGATCGAGTATGGTGGATTTGGGCAACTCCATGTGGTTCACTATTATGTGGGCTTCCATTGTGAAGTTAGGGGTGGTAGGAGATGAGATGGGAAAATTAAGCAGGGTCCAGGCCATGGAAACGTTTGTATACCATGTCACACAACCTAGCATTTAGCCTACAGAAGACAGGCATGGATAGTTTTTGCCTCCCTAGTGGGGGGGGTGGATTTTTTAAATTTTTAATTAAAACAGAAAACATTATATAGCACCTATTACATACCTAATGCCCTTCTAAGTGCTATGCAAGCATTAGCTCATTTAGTTCTCTTAACAGCCTTGGCAGATAGGCTACTATGATTTACAATTTTCCATATGAAGCAAGAGAGGCAGAAAGAAATGAAGACACTTGTTGCTGGTCATATAGCTAAGAAGTGTGACAGCCCAGACAATTTGATACCAAAGTCGAAATGTTGACCCACTATACTATTTGTTATGGCTGGATGTCGAGAGACCAATCAGAAGTTAGTGGCAAATGTTAGATGAGCTAGGGAGGGCTAGTGGGGTTGTCACAAGGATTAGGTTTAGAAATATTTTTATGTGGTGGAGAATGAGACCTTGAGGTTGACTGGATAAAGGAAGGCTCAGCAGAGGAAGGAGTCAGGATTAACTTGGAAGTTTCTGGTTGCTGGCACTGTAGATGGTGTCATAAGTGAGATGCGGACAATAAGGGGAGGAGTAGGTTTTGTGAGAAAGACAATTAATTCAGTTTGGGACATGTTGAGTATGACAAGTAGGTTGACAGTAGGTTGAGAACTGACCTAGAGGCAAGGCGGAGATGGCAAGCTCCCATTATCACCATGGTAGTGGAGGTACTTTAATCTCATAGCCTCCTAACGGACTTGCTTAGTCACTGCCCCTCCCTCCTCCAAAAAAAATCTGCACTCCACATCAGAGTAGTCTTCTGTATGTATGTTTGACTACATCTTTCTCCACATCACACCTTTCCAAGCCTCCCCACTACTCACTCAGTGACTTTCACCTCCCCAGCCTGCCTTCAAAGTCCCCCCCAAATCAACCTCCACCTACTTGTAATGTTTTTCTCCTTCCATTGTTCCATGCAAAGCATAGCTTCTAACTTCTTGTTCCCAGATGTTCCTCCATGGTTTGGTCAGTCTTTGTGCATGTCACCTTCCTCTCCCAAAGTCTAACCAATAAAACCCTGCCTTATTTCAAGGCTCATACAAAATTCCCTTCCTCCATTAGCCTTCCCTAATTACTCCATCTGGAAGTGGTCTTTCCTGATCCTCAGCCCCTACCATGGTCTATAGTGAACACCTCCCCTTGCACAGATTCATGCACAAGGGCTATTTTACCTGAGGGATTCATTTCCTATTACAAGGTTGAAGTGCTTTGGGCACATTTTGTATTCTCTCTATCTACAAATGTGTCTCAAACGAATAGATACATTAAGGTCAAAGTGAAAAAAAAAATCATGTCTTTGGGTGCGCCAAACTTAAAAAGAGCTTACCTTGACAATTTTATAGACCAATGGCTCTCTTTTCCCTATTCAATCTTATTGAAAGCTGTATCAATTAACATTGCCAATACTTTTATTATCTCAGACATGACACAGGAGGACTGGAGGAGAGGAGGGAATCAAGCCTTTTGAGCATTTTATCCAAAAGTTCTATCAAATTTAACATAGTATGTCACATGATGGTTGTTTAATTAATGAAGATGTCAGAAAAGGCAATATGACAGCAGATGTAAGAAGGCACGAGGAAGGGCATTAACTTCCACCCAAGCTTTTCAGCTCTGATGTCTGTAGCCATATCCTTTCCAAGTCCCCTCCTTTCTACAAAATCATAGAACATATTTTGGTAACACCAGTCAGTGGAAACTAAGATGCACATTGCTTGAAATGTTGCACACATGTTTTTTGCAAGCTTATTACAATTTTCAAATGTGTGTGTATAGTTTCCCAGAAGTAGATCAGAGATTTATCTCTGGGCTGTGAGTGTCCTGTAGGATCTGGAGAAGGAAGACCTGAAAGGGATGTTTTATGGATTTTCGCTCTATGAACCACGCAGGGTCATCCCTAAAATCCCAGGCATGTTTCTTGAGCTCAGAACCTTCGGTGAGAAGAAAACAGTACTCTTGATGAGATAATTATCTATCAGTTATCTATTTTAAGGAACTTGTTAGACAGGAGAAGAGTGAGTCAATCCATGTTTAGACAAAATAATGCATTATTTATTTTTATCCTGGGGCAATCATGCGTGTGCGTGTGCGTGTGCGTGTGCATGTGTGTGTGTAAGAGAGAGTGTGATTCAGTTCCAGTTTCCTACACAACCATGTATGCTTGGTCTACAGCAGTGCTGAAGAAATTCCTTTTTCCACATCTGTATTTAAATGAGGCACTGGCTAAAATTGGATATCATTGTCCTAAGCCTCCGCTCGCACTTAATGAAAAAGCCAGTATGAATTATTTACCAAATGTCATACTTCAGGTTTTAAATTCAATATATTGAGATACATATGCTGCATAATTTAAGAGGTAGACAAATTACAACATGGCACCTGCCCATGCTTCTCCATTCGGTCATTTCTGCTGCTGGGTGAAAATCTCCTTCACATCAATAATTTAGCAGAGACCCTCCCATGCTCTCCTTAAAAAATAAGCCAGCGTCCACTTACAAGGGGAAGCAATCCATTTAACTTGGGACAAATCTCATCTGCTGAATGATTTAGCAGCCCAATGAGAAGCTTCAATAAGTCACTGAAATGTTGTGAGCAGAGGGATCAGCTGTGAGAACAGAAAGTTTCCCCAACAAGCTTTACTCTGTCTCTTGCTGTCTTTGGGTCACTGCTCTTTGGTGTGTGTTCGATTTTTTCAATTGCACTTAACCCCGAGTCTGTTCCCCCTTTATGGGCCAGGAGCTACTCAGCCCATCTTGCCTGTTACCTTGCTTTTTCTCTTTCCTCTGCTTTCTTTCCCATTAGTAATTATTTATTAGTCTCTGAGGTGCAGCCCAGGAGTTTTCACGGTATGTCTCCCACTTCCTCCAGCCCATTTGGTCACTGCTGCATGTTGAGAGGGGAAAGTCGGCTTTGACATGGCCGTTACATGGATCTGGAGCAGCGCACTGGAAAAGCTATACAATTGCCGGTTCCCTGGCATCGTTTCTTCCCAGCTCTTTGGCCAGGATTGGCTAAGGAGGAAGTGTGGTTCGATGCTTTGAATGCACAGTGGTGGAGCAGTCTGAGCCCTGGCCCTGACTCCTGGCTCCCCGACCAGCTCCAGATCTGAAAGCAATGTACCCCTTAGGAAATGTCTATTTGTTGTCCTTTCGCTCTCTCTGAAGTCAAGGTAAGAAACCTATTGGTCGCTGACACTCTTTCAATGGGCATAAATACTTGTGAGACAGGAATCAATTCACTGAGCCTACGAGGAATGAACACTGGTATTTTTACGGTGCTCTGCATTGAAAGTACCATTTTATTATTCCCTGGAGAAGTTTAATTTCTCATGTGAGCATGGACGTTGATCCTCAGAAACAATTTATGTTCACCCTTCATCTGTAATCGTCAGTAATCATCCTGCTTATTTTCAGAGCAGTGCTTCTGGAATTTTAGGTGGCACCCAAATGACCGGAAGAGCTTGTTAATATGCAGTAGGTCTGGGCTGGGGCCTGAGATCTGCATTTCTAGCATGTTCCCAGGCGATGCTGATGCTGCCAGTCTTAGCCTACACTTGGGGTAGCCAGGTGTTCCAGAACTTTCCAGCCCCAAGCTGTTTCCTTCCCCACCACATCTAGACTGTCTTCTCTGATCAGTGCTCCCCTCTCTCCTCTCCCCATCAAAACTTACCAATCCTATGTCCCATTGTCTCAGATCCCCTGTTCTATGTCATCATGATGGAGCCTCTTCATGGTTCTATCACTTCTTTTTCATCCTTGCTCATCCCACTTTGATGTTCAGGCCACACGACTATATCACCATCTCCCTGCCCTTGTCATTGTCATCTACAATCTGACACAACCCATCGTTTGGTGGAGATTGGAACTGGAGGCATAATCATGATCTCTGATCTACCTCTTGTGATCAGGCTACCATGTCCATACAGCTAGCCCATCCAATCCCTGCCTTCCCCATTTCTTCCTTATTTTTTAAAAAATGTAAACTTTACTTCCACTCCACGGCAGCTACCCATTGCAAGAGCCAACCCCTAGACTTGGCTACTACCCAGAACTAAGCATCAGAGAACTTGAACCCTGATCGCCCACTCCCTGACCTCCTGTCCCTCCAAGTCCCTCTGCCCTCCCTAGAGTGATCCCTGATCTCTCAACACCTCCATCCTTGCCGTCTCCACCATCTCCTGACCTCTTGTCCTTGTGTGTGTAGCCTGGGTCTTCTATGCGATCATCTCACCTCCTTTCTCATAAGCACTCAAGTTCCTTGAATTCCTATTTTTTTTTTCATGCTACTATAATGTGTCCTTATTTTTCCTAAACCTGGAAACTTGAACACGGCTAGAGAAAATTACCCAAGTGTGCCAACCGGTGCCACCACAGCTGGGTTCTTGCCCAAATGAATGATTTGACAGACAGTTCATTCACTTATAGTGGGTCAGTTCCTTGAGCCCCTCTTCCAGACTTGCACCCCCCTTCCTCAAGTATGCAATTCAGTTCATGCCCACACTCCTAATCTCAATGAATCACCTTGTTTCTATTACATTAAACTTAGAGAAGATCTCTGAAGCAAACTCCTTCTGTGGTCCACCATCTATGAGCTTATCTTGGCCCACACCCGTCTTTACTTCCTTCTTCCTCTACATTCTCAGGTGATGAGGTGTCTCTCCTTCTGCCAAGTCCCAGACCCAGCACGGATCACTTCTCCCCATCCCATCCCATTTCTTCCAGGCTCCCAGCGATGACCCCACCAGCATCTTCATCTTCAAACTCTGCCTCCTTCCTCCCTCCTTTCGCCATGCCTGCAAATCATTATACGCTAATTATCCTATGAAATTTTCTAGCATCATTTCCCACAATCCCCCGTGTGAGTGGAATTCTAGTGATTTCCACTCTTCTCACATACTTCGTGCTTTGATAGTTTTGCTGACGCTGTCCCTTTAACTGGAATATTCTTTCTCTGTTTTGTAGTCTGGAAAACTTCCACTCATCTTACAAGACTGAAATTGGGTGCTGCCTCCAAGCAGGCTTCCATGACTCCAACAATCCGAATTAGTGGCTCTGCGTCCAGGTTGACGTCCACACTTTAAAGTTTGCTATAACAGCTTTATTTCACTTTCCATATTTTATCCGAATTAATTGCAGGCTGTCTCCTTCGTAAACTAGGTGCTCTTTGAGGGCAAGAAGTCTCGCTTGATTCATTTTTGTATTCCGAATGCCTGGAGCAGCTCCTGGAATAATGAATGTGCTTGAGAAATAAATACTAGTTAAACAAATGAATTAATAAATAAAAATTCCTCATAAAGTGAACACTTTGCATCATGTCCCATTGGTTCCAAATGGCTTCATTTCACAGACCTTTAGATGGGGGTGCATATACGTATTTAATTCACAGGACTAGCTTTGAAAGCTCACTCTAATAGTAATAATACGATTTTTGACATTATACCAACAGTTTACTGAGTTTGTTTTAGGCACTTTGCTAAATGATGCACATACTTTATACAATTAAACCTTTATGACTGCCTTCTGAGGGCAATCCTATTATATTTTAGAGATGGGAAGCTGAGAATCAGAGAGGTTGAGTAACACACCCAATGTCACAGAACTAGGGGCTTGCAAAGCTACTTTATGAACCTCATCCAGGCTGGCTGAGAGATTCGTGCCCTGAGGAACATGTTACTTCCTTTCTAGCCCCCAGCTGCTCTTCCCTAGTCCCTGGTCTCTGCCCTTCCCTTGTCACATGCATTGCTTTTCCTTGGCCTGACTTGCCTGTGCAGTGGAAGCACCCTCCTCCCTCCATCCGTCTCAGAGCACTGGTGACGTTCTGATTTACAGCCGTCCATCTAATCTACAAGCCGTAATGACTGTTTCAAGGAAGCCCAAGGGTTGAGAAAATTCGTCTCTTAATAATCATTAAGTAAGGAAGTGTTCATTAGCATTATTGCCTTAGATAACTAGGACTTTACAGAAGCCAGGAGTTCTGTGGGTTTGCGCTAAAATGCAGTTTGGGATAGTTGGAAATGTTGAAGTTTAATTGGCCATCACTTTCCTTCTTTTGCCACGAGCGACACCCTAGTGTAGAATAAATTCTGCATACTCACTTTTAACAGGGAATGAATGGAAAACCAGGACCAGAGCTGATTAGAAAGCCAAGGAGATTAGAAGCCCTGCTTACATAACCCTGTTGGAAAGTCCTCTGTGCGTGTCTAAGGTACGGGGAATGAAAGTCTCCTTTAGCTAGTAACAGGTGGATGGCTTACTTTATATATCTGCCTTATACACAGACTGCTTCTAGACTCTGGAGCGGGGAGGAAATGGGTTTTAAAAGACTTCTGTAATTAATTACCCAGTAACTCTCATTTTTCACATTATAAGTTAAATTGAGTAATATTTGCTTAATGCATAGAATTACAGTCTAATTCTTAATAGAAGTCTGCATGTCTCGATGCTAAAGATTTATCATGTTCTTTTTTAAGACCAACACTATTTCCATGCTTTGTCAAGCTTTCCTTGATCTTCAGTGTTAAGGTATTTTTGGTGTCTGTTGTAGCGCTAATAAGATGATGCTTGAGGGGTTAGTTCTTAAATCTGATTTTTATTTCCCTCTCATCCCATAAGTGAAGCCCGCATTCATTTGTCACAAGTATCTCACCCATTTAAATTGAAAAAAAAAAACTCTGTAACTAATAAATAACATGCTTTGCATGCATGTATGTGTGTATTTTAATAGTAATAAAACCTTAACAGAGACGATGACTTTGAATTGCCTGAACATTTATTGGGGATCTAGATTAAATTACTTTCAAGTGTGTGTCTTCTGCATATACTACTACAAATGTTACAGTTATAGCTCATTGGTAGAGGTTTTCTTAATCTCTAATACGAGATTGAATCATACTGTGGAATTTTATATGGCCTGGCAAAGGGCTATTTTATCACTTAGAAACATCCTTTGGTTAAATGCCAAGGATGTAACTGAGACCATCTCAGTTTATGATTCCCTTTTAAACCTTTTGACTTTAACCTTCTCATTTCCTGAAATAAAATTGTACATAAAGCAACACCTTTTTTTTATTTGCTCATTTCAGAGAGTAATCACCTTCTCATGAACACATATAAAACAGGCCATGTGATCCAGCAATTCCACTCCTGGGCCTTTATCTGAAGAAAATAAAATGGTTAATTTGGAAAGATGGATGCACCTTGATGTTCAGAGCAGCATTATTTACAATAACCAAGATATGAAGTAACTCAAGTGTTCATCAATAGATGAACAGGTGAAAAAGATGCATATACATACACACAGTGGAATATTACTCAGCCATAGAAAAGGATGGAATTCTGCCATTTGCAATACCATGGATAGACTTGGAGGGTATTATGCTAAGCGAAATAAGTCAGACAGAGAACGACAGGTTATCACTTGCATGTGGAATCTAAAAAAATAAAACGAACAAATGTATATAACAAAATGGAAACAGATTCATAGATCTTGAAAAGAAACTAGTGGGTACAAGCGAGCGTAGAGATGGAAGGGAAGAGGGGCAAGACAGGGGTAGGGGATTAAGAGATACAAACTACTATGTGTAAAACAGATAAGCAACAAGGGTATAATACATAGAATGGGGGATTCTAGCTGCTATCTCCTAATACCTTTAAAAGGAAAATCATCTATAAAATTATCAGATCACTATGCTCCACCTGTGAAACTCATATAGTATAGTAAACTATATTTAAAAAAATATTAAAAAAGTAAACAGGTTTTGCACACCATGCTAAGCAGAGCCTTCCTTGGCACCTGCAGCTGCTCACTGGAGTTATTCTAGACCGGGGGTTCTCGGCTTCCGTGGAGGACAGAGCAGCAAGCAACTCTGCAGACCACAGGACCCCTCGATGTGTGTCTCTCTGATAACACGCCAACAACGGTCAGTGTCGGAGTTAAATCTAGAATAGAATGCTTTACTCATTACCCCTATTGCTAAACCTTTCTCCGTGTAAACAGGATCTGTCGGCCAGTGTTCTTTTGTCCATCTGAGGCAAAAATATTCCCATTGTGACATCACCGGTGGTTGTTGAGGAAAGGACTCGGTATTACAAATAAAGGCATATCGCCCTGGAATGAAACGATGGCGCCAATAGAGGCACAAAGGGCAAAAAATGCTGGTTTCCTTCATAAATTCTTAGCCTTCCCTGTGCAGTGCAATAAAGATGACCTATGGAGAAGGAGGCTTGGGTTCCAGTCCTCTGGGAGAGGTTAGAAAAGTAGCAGATTAACTTGCCTGATACCTTATCAGTCAGTTTTGAGTAAGCAACTAAGTTAACATTCTTGCCTTCCACAAATCATTAAATCATACACCTTGGACCTGGAAATCTCCTAGTTCCTCCAGCGAAGGTATGCCTGGAATGTGAGGAAACGTCAGATGCGGAGGACTTCTCCCAACAAAAGAGAGTTAGCGATTCCCTTGGAACTTTAACCTCTTTTAATCTGAGTGAAGTCCATCCCAGTGGGACCAGGAAGGCGGATTGTTCCCAATCCATGGCTCTGTTTGATGGGTTAAATTGGGACCTAATGGAATTGCACTAAGAGGTCTGGAAGAAACAATGGTGCACCCAATGCTAACACCTTTATAACCCCAGGGCGTCACGCACACAAACACACACCATACAGGACGTGGAAGTGTGTTAAGCTTCGGTTCATTCTTCATGGTTTCAGTTAAGGAGTAGCGGGAGGGATTGGCTTGTAAATAATTTACTTCCCCCCTTTCCTCTCCTCTCTTACCAAGATCCTGCTATTTAGGGATTGAGTTGATGATATAAATTTTAACTCTTGCCTCAGTTTCGCCACACCTCGGAGAAATTCAACATAAAGCATCGAGATACCAAAACCTATCAGAATTAGCAGAAACAGCAAATGAAGAACCATCCTACTGCACCCAGGTCAAAAAGAATTCTTTCTCTATTCTTCCACCAATTGACTCAGCTTGGGGCTTATATAAAATAGACTGAATAAATTCTTGCTGGATATTTAAGTACTTCCCTATTCACTGAGTCACTGAGGATAAATCTCCTGCTTGTAAAAAAAAAATAAAAAATAAAAAATAAGATGTATAGGTATCAGAATAACATAAAAAGCCATGCAGCTCTGCACCCTCTCATGCCGGGAAACAGCTGTCGAGTCTGCGCTCCAGCTGGAGGTCCTGTTCCACCAGCCAGCAGAGTTTGAAATGGTTCTCCCAGGACATTCCCATCTCCCTGGCATGCTTTGGTTAGAGGAGCTCTGATTAACAATTAAATACCAAGGGCAGCTTTGAAAAGAAGCTAAATAATGAAGTACAACCCAAGATGGTGGACTTTTTGCAAAGAGGAATGAGGTTTTATTCATCTTTTTGTCTCTTTTAAGATGATAGCCAAATGTCTGGCACAAAACCTCCCTCAGGGTCTGCTTGACAAGGCTGGGCTCCTCTTCTGTGTTCACTGGGCAGTGGGCGTGTGGGCTGGCGGTCTGAGCAGCACCAGGTGGTTGAAATAAGCCCACCAGCCACTCCAGCATCCAGCCGACAAAGCCATCCACACCAATCTGACCAGGACAGTGGCCTATTAGAAGCCTCATGAGCAGCAAAGAGGTGCAGGGATTGGCATCCTTATCTTCTACGCAGTCTGTCATGAGCATTTGTATCTTTACACTCTCAGTCTCGCCAGCCTTTTTCTCAAAGAGCTGTACTTTGGGAACCCTAGAGTTTCACTCCAAACCAGAAAAGACCCCCAAAGCTGGTACTTTTCTGCCTAAATTTCCCACGTCCAGACCTCAAGTGAACACATTTGAGAGGTTACAGTCTTGAACCCTGCCTCAGTTGCCCAAGGCCGTTCAGTTATCTACAGCTGTGTGTCACATATCACCTTGGTGCACAGTGGTTTAACACAGTCATGATTTTATTACTCATGATTCTGTGTGTCAGGAATTCAGGCAGGGCTGAGTGGTACGGCCTGTCTCTGCTTCATGTGGGGCTGCCTGAACTCGCTCATGCAGATTCACTCAGCTGTCAGCTGGGCTGGAGGATGCGAGATGGCCCCGGTGCTGGCTGTCTGCTAGAACACCTTGGTTTTCCTCCTGGTGGCCTCTTCTCAAGAGGCCTCCATATGGTCTGTCATCTCCAGGGCCTCTCTCTCCACCTAGCCTTTCCCTCCAGCAGGAGAACCTGGGCTTTTTAAGGTGGTATTGCAGAACTGCAAAAGTTACAAGGATTCTTAAGGCCTGAGTTTAGAAGCCCCAGAATGTTCCCTTCTACAGCATCCAGGTGGTCAGAGAAAATTCCTAGTTCAGCCCATATTCAAGAGATGAGGAAACAAAACCCCCTCTTGATGGGAGGATGATGACCATACAGACCTGGCAGGGGGATTGAGGAATGTCACCTCTGGAGGCGGTCTACCAGAAACCCTGTGGTTTGGATTGCTGGCAACAGCTGTTCTCAGTATCCAGCCTGATACGTAAGGTGGCCCTTAAATTCATGCCTTGCCCAATCTGTTTCTCTCTTCACCAGACCATGTACCCAACATGCCTTGGCTAGCCCTAACCCACTGGCGGCATGCCCTGAGGCAGACTCTGGGTGGGCACTCCTCGTCCACGTGTTGGAAGGGGAGCTCGGAGCTTCTGCCATCCAGCCCATTTCCTAAAAGAACTGTACTGGGGAGTCATCCCCACTCTTCCTCCCTGTCTGCAGCCCTGATCTTCAGTCTGACTCACCTGGCAACATCTGGGTCTTTCTCAAACTAATGCCCTCGACTCAAAGTTGAGCTGTCTTTTTACCTGCTCTGGGTATCCCTGCCCAGTTCCGGGATTTACAGTATTAGCCTGTATTACCCTGTCTCTTGGTTAAAACACCTGTGTGGCGTGATATGTGGGGCAGAAAATGGGAAAAGGAAACTGATTTGAATGTATGGATTCAGCCCCACCTTGACATTGACCTTTTGTTCCTCCTCCCTCCCCCTTCAACCTTAGGCCAAATTCCGAGAGATGATATTTGCTCTCTATTGAGAAGGGCTGTGAACAACACACCCCTTAGGATGCTTTTTTCGTTCATGCAAGTGGATAAAAGGTCACATACTTTGTATGCAATTAAGACTTCGGGTGTGCAGTTACAATCAGATGAGGATCACAGGACAATAAATAATCAGGATGTGGCATCAAAGAAAACACAATTAAATATTATCTGAAAAGAATATGCCTAATCTGCATGTAGAGACAAATCTATTCTGTATATAAATTTCACTCACATTTTTGCTCAAATACCCATGATTCCTCTACACCAGTTCACATGACACAGGGGTCCCTAAGGGTCACAGAACGTGTTAAAATATACAGTGAAAGGAGGATTAAACTATCCTTCCAGAAAAAAAATGCACAGGTGGATAATGGTTGGCATTCATTTCAAGACATTTGTCAATCCCCTGAGTATTGCCATCCGTGGACTTCTTGTAAAGAAGATAGGATGAGATACGGGTTTTTGGAAATCTCAAGGAACGTGAAGGTCAACTTAGAATAATTTTATTGGGAATTATGCAGTCAGGACACACGTATGGTCCTTCAGCATTCCATTTTAATTGTCTCACGTGGATCTCATTACATAGATGACCTCCTGACCTTCAGTCATCCTCACCTTCCTTTCGAAAGATCTGATGGAAGTATCCTGTGATAGCCACGCAAGCTTTCAGGCCAGTGTCCCTTCCCTGCTGGCGGAGAGGAGCCCTCTTAATCTACGCCTCATATGCATCATAGTTCTGAGTTTTGTGAAGACGAGGATCCTATCCTGGAGAGTTTTGGCAACTACCCAATTTTCACATGAGTGTAATAAACTGAAATTACCAGCTGCTATATTATCTTGTCTTTTGTCCAAAGGGAAACACCATCTTCTAGAGAACAGAAACAAATCTGCAAAAGGTCTTGTACAGTTTGGGCATTTCTGAAGCTGGACACTAAGTCTGTTTTGATGGATAATGTGCGTAGGAGCCCTGCTCTTAACGATTCACCATAACTGAGAAGGTCTAAGTAGTCATGAAATGTAACCTGACGGTCGAATCTAAAAGCAATTGCAATTTCCCAAGCATAGTGCAGCACCTCTTCTGATGTGTGTAGCTCAAGGGCAGTGCCCAATTCCACAGAAATGCACCTGTTAAGGTGACCTTCACACTACACATTTTACAAATTTGTCTCATTTCTAAATTATCACTAGCTTGATCCTGACTATGAAGAGGAAAATAAAATAATGTAGTAACACCCTGGGCGGGTAGAGTGTATTTTATCAGTGATCTCAAAACACCACATAAGCATTAATTACTTCTCCAAACATGCTGGGAGGGAGATGTGGTTATGACCATCGTGCTGATGAGGGAGCGGATGCTGGGTTAGGGCTCAGTGACTTAGGATAAACCAGCCGATCTTGACCAGGTCTGGAACAGAAAGGAGGAAAACTGGCCGGCTCCAAGACCGAGCGTTGAAGCTACTTGCCCAGCTTTGCTCATCAATTGCCAGTCAAATCCTACGCTGGCCCCATCCCTCAGCACCACCCCCCATTTCTCCCTTGTGCAGTCATCCTTAGGCTCATCCCAGGTAACCAAGCACCTCCCTGAAGCAGGTGTCATCCCAGCTGAGATTTACAAGCCTAGCTTGCTGCAAACCAAAGAAAAAGGAATATCAGGGGAGAACTGATCAAAGCACACTTTTCAGGGCTTCCAGAGGATTCTTAGTTGTAAATATCAGACTATAATCAAACTCACTGTAGCCCTTGAAGATTCAGTTTTGAATGAGCTGCTCTTCCCAGGGGCACTAACAATTTGATGCCGTCTGGCCCCATAATGTTCCAATACAGTAGGTGAAATGCAACTAATTGTAGCTTTTCTTGTTGGACATTTCATACCAAAAACCTGGGAAGGTTAAGAAAGTAACTTCTGCCCATAGAGCTGCCCGCTAGAGTTTGCCCCCATTTTTTTCCTTCCTCCTCATCAATCTTCTTCTAGTTTTCCAAACTTTCTCAATGCAACGTTCTCAAGCCTCAGATCGTGATGAACATCAGAGCCAGACAAAGCCAGGTCAATGCTCACAAAGACCATTTTATCGAGGAATATTCCAGAAGTTCCCCAACCTATCAGAGCCCCTCGGTGGACAACAACACCCCCACTTTTTTGGAGGTTAATTTTGATAAAACAAAAAGTGTATATTATTTGGGATATTTCTATTTCCTGCGCTTCTTCTTTGCCTTCTCCAAAACAGGCAACAGGCAAGAGATTAGGATGTAAACAAAGATGGCCACTGTGGAATGCGTGGGGACAACAAAATAAAATCATGATAAGTTAGTTCCATGTCACGTCACTAGAGAGAAAGGTTATACATAACTGGGGGAAAAAAAATCTTTTTTTCCATTGACCCACTCAAAACAAGCCATGACTTCACCAGGGCTGGATATCTGGTAAGTTCCACTGGGATAGCATGCTCTGGAATTTAGAAATTAGAGGAAGGGGCCAGAGGAAATTTGAAAATAGCCCTAGAGGGTGGTCAAGCCCGGTTCGCAGCTCCGCTGCACTGCGTAACCCCCAGCCCTCTGGGAGCTGTAGCAGCAATGTGTTTTACTTTTCTATTTTGAGCCTGTGACTCACATTACAAATATTGACTTCTATTTCTCTATTAGCATCAGATTTTTTCTTGAATCCTCCAAATTGACTTTGACTATAACTTTGGTTAATATTAAACCTCTTGGGTCAACACATTTTTATAGCTGTGAGCTGCTCCAACCACATGGAGAGGGGATTGGCAAAGAAACCTCACAACCAGGAGCAGGGCACAGAGGAGGCTCCTTCCAGGCAGCCCCCTTCCCGTCCCCCATCCACACGCTACCCCCAACCCTCCTGCCAGATTCGTCTTCCCCAAGTACCAGGGGGATCATGGTTTCCTGGCATAGAAGCCGTTCACGACCCCCTATTCCCAGGAGAGGAAGGTTTGAACTCCATACCTGGGATCTCAAGACTATGGAAAGACTTCACTCTGGCAAACCCCAAAGACGCCGCCCAACACATCACCTCCACACACAGACGTAATCTCTTCCTTGTTTTAATCCTCCAAGCACTCTGGGTCTTTCTTAAGGCACAAAAGTAAACTCGCACATAAGTAATTTCTCCCTCAGCTTCTCCTGCCTCCTCCTCCTTAGGCGCTGACATACCATCTTTGCACCCTCTAGTCACCTCGCTCCAGAGCTGGACACATGGGAGATAATGAATAAACATTTGCTAAGCTGAATTCTGTCTCAAGGTTTATCTGTTTCCTTTAGGCACATGATTAATGGTCACATGAAGCAGCTAAAATAGCCACACTGCAAGGTGGCTGGAGCAGTATGTCTCAGGGAAAATCGGGTGGTTTTGGCTAACGCCCAGCTAAAATAACATGCATTACTATTCTTTTTTCACTTTGTCTAGGATAGTAAAAGAAATTACAGCCAAAGTTGCAATAAACATGAAAACACAAGTCAGAGAGAGAGAGAGCAATAAAAATGGAAACCCGCAGGGACACAGCATCCTAATAGCCTTTCTCTGATGAGGTCTTGTTAGGGAGACACTAAAGAACAGAATTAAGGCATGAGATGTAGTTTCCCTTGCCTTTGCATTTGTTTGGATGGGCGACTGTAAGGAGAAAACAGTGGCAGAGCAGGAGGAGGAAGCAGAATACAGGAAGAACAGGGGGGAAATTTTAAATTAAAAAGAAATTAAAAGCTAAAAGCCAGGTATCTCACACCGAAGGAAAGGAATCTCTTGACAATGTATGGTGACTTTGACCTCTCTCCTTCCCTGAGCTGGAAATAACCAGATAAAAGTCCAGTCCCTTTGTTTATAGAGGAGGAAGTGGGGGGCCAGAGGGGCCAAATTATTTTACTTCCTCAAAGTACAGGACTTCAGCTGAAGGGGGCATCTTGGCCATGATGACTAAAGCATCCTCATTAGGTTCGTTAAAAAATAACTGGGCACTTATATGTGGAATCCAGAAAAGAAAAATGACACAAATGAACTTATTTACAAAACAGAAACAGACTCACAGACATAGAAAACGAACTTATGGTGACCAGGGGGAAAGGGGGTGGGGAGGGACAAACTGGGAGTTTGGGACTTGCAGATACTAACTACTATATATAAAATAGGTAAACAATAAGGTCGTACTATATAGCACAAGGAACTATATTCAATAATTTGTAATACGGAAAAGGATTTTAAAAGGAATATATGTACATTTATAACCGAATCACTATGCCATACACCAGAAACTAACACAACATTGTAAATCAACTCTATTTCAATTAAAAACAAAATGGGGCACCTGGGTTGCTGATGGAGCCCGTCTGGCCCACAAGTGTTTATCATGTCCGTCCCTTCTCAACATCTGGTGATGCTATAGGTGCTGAAGATGCAGGGGAGAATTTTTGATTTTGTCAAAACATATCCAAAGGTTAATATATGCCCTTTCTATGCTAAAGAGCTGAAGACAAAGCTGAGTGGTTGTAAAAGCTGGTCCCTATGCAGCGTTCCTGGCAATGTTGGACAAGAACCTTGATTTTCTAAAGGTTTGAGAAAAAAATCTTTAACTCAAATGCCATCGCTCATGCCCATTCATGAATTTGCTTTTGCACAAACATGGCCGTGGTTGATGAAATTTTCCATCAGTTGCCGGCGTATTGGCCTCTTTGGCGGGTGCAGGCAGGCTGTGTGCACACCAATCCCCCCCCTCATTCACTCTCCAGGGTTTCTGTAATAAAAATACTTGACCTTTATGCAATCTGGACCTTCTATCAGCTGCTTTTTATCAACCTCACTTTTCTGAAACCCTAACACCCATTTGGTTTTAGAAAAATAAAGGTAACAGGAGGCTATTTGACAATGAACCTTTCTGAAAGGCTCTGAGTGATTTGTGAGTTTTCTTATGGTTTATAGTAATAGACAAACAAGGGACACATACTTCCATTTTATCATATCCCTGCGGATGGTGAAAGTCCGTATTTTCCTGTTGCTAAAACTTCATGGAAAAAAAAGAAACCCTAAAAAAATCCCTCAAAAGGAAAGCAGCAACATTTCTTTTATGACTCACTTTCAGTGTCAATAGAAAGATTTGTTTCCTCGGAAGGTGCACTTTAAAAAGGAAAAACAACTGAACATTCTAAAACAAAAATAATAAAAATTCTTGCCACACATTTTAAGAGCCAGAGAATATCATTATAGGACCCAGAGAAAATGCTGCTCACCAAAATAGATTCATTCATTCACTTGTAAATTCTCACCAATTTCTTCCTTCTCTCAAAGCAAACAACTGTTCCATCCTCCCTCTTTTAAAAATAGGCATGTGTGGTAGGCCTGTGATAAAACTAAAAACTGCATATTCACTTAAGTTTGTTGGAAATCTAGGCTGAAGTATGAACAGGCCTGTCTACCAGGGTTTAGCAAATCTTGCTAGAAAGAGTCCACCTTTCTTCAGAAATCCAACAAGATGCATATCAACTTTGTCCCCGACTGTGTTAATACACAGTCCATGGGCCAGTAGCCAATGCAGTGTTGGTCAGTGTTAAATAATATCAACAACAATAATAATAGCTAACATTTAATGAGTGTTTGCCAAGCGCCATGCACTATATACGCCATACACTATATACACCATACACTATATAAATACCTTATATGCATCACTCCACTGACTCCTCTCATCATCTCACTGGGCATAAACCACAAGCTTTCACCATTTTACAAATGAGAAAATAATATTTCCTGGGTGTTGATTCAAAGTGGAGTGGGTGGCGGGCCAAATTTCGAGGCCAAAAATAGTGTAAATCCTTAGAAAAAAATCTCCTATGCGCAGTGCCTTGGATCTTAATTTACTTTGCTCCCTGGAGCTTGGAAGAGAAAGACAGAAGGTGGTGAGTTCAGGGAGTTGTGATGACCAGCTCTGAAGTCTTCTGGGAAAGCTAGATGGACAGTAATACAGAGGGGAGGGCCTCCTGCAGGCCCCGCCCCTCATCGCTGCCTCCCCTGCACAAGGCAGGCGACTGGCATTTAGTGTGTTCCATATACATTTACTGGATGGAGGAAAGGTTGCCTTTCGCCCACCTGCTGAAATGATTTCTGGAAGATTCAACCCCTCTGCTCCTAATGGCAGATGCCCCACAAGACGAAAGGAAGAGAGAGACTGAGAGGCTGAGAGCGGAGGGAGAAACGGAGAGGACATGGGCTAAATCACAGCCCTCTGGCTAGCACTTGTGCTTAACCCGCTCCTTCTTTGGAATATCAAAGAGCTGCAGCAGCATTCAAGGCAGCGCCGGGGACGGATGTCCTCCCTCTCGGCTCAGGCCATCTATCTACTGATGCCTGCAGCTTCAAGGCTGTCGAAAAGCCTTGACAACTTCTCACTTACAAGCACTAAATCAGGTGTGATTAGCCCATGGATTAAATGCTCAGCTTCCCTTTCCTGATTTCTCTCAGCTCGGGACATGATGGCCCCAAAAATACACTCTCCCTGCTGCCGACCAGGCTGCAGAGTCTGCCCTTCCCATTTCTGACCCCTTTTGCTATCAGAACTTTTATTCCTGTTGAGCTTTCTAACCCATCAGCTGGCACAAGCAGAGAGGCCAGCGAGCATCTGTGGGCCTCATGCTTCCTGCGGGCCCCACCCCTGACCCCCTGAACGCAAGGTCCCACCTCGCCCGCAGGCCAGGCTCCTGCCTCCCTCGGCTCCCCCGGCGCCCAGCACCCTGTTCCCAAGGGAACACATCCCCTCTGGTTTCTCAAGGTCTCTTCTGGGGCTGCTCATTCGCCCAAAAGTCTCCCTCAAATCAGGTCTTCTCCCATTTTCATCACAAGCATATTTCATGTAAAGGAATTAAGGCCACCCAGTGTGCCCTTTCTGGATCTCGCTTCCAGATACGGGACCGCAGATTGAAACTGATCAGATAGGAGCAATTGTGCTGACATGATATTTGTCTTTTAGGCAACTTTGCCTTATCTCTGTGGGAAAGCACATGTTTCCAAAGGTTCTTCAAGACCTAACACAGCAGTGGGAATTGCGGCACAGTGAAAATCTTGTGAATGCCTCCCGATCGCATCAGCAGGTAAGGGTTAGTGCTCTGAACTCGGAGTATATTTCCCGCAGCCTCAGCCTTCCCTGCTGTCTCTCTGCACTTAGAAGCCTGGCCTCCCTGTGGCCCTCAGGGACAACTTGATAAACCATTGACCTCAATTATTAAGTGTGGAGCAGAAACAGTATTAAACCTGACTCTCCCTTCCCAGTTGAGCTATCATGTGTCTCTCAGTCACTTGGCAGGAACCTCTTCCTCACCCCATGTCCTTCCTATTACCCTGCGGTATGTCCTGATCCCTCCTGAGTAACCCCAGAAACTCAGCTCCTGCTTCTCAAGAGTGAAATTGTTGGACACCTATGCGGGTGGTTTTTGCAGGTCAGCACTTAATCAGCGAGCTCCTTCCTTCTCCAGGAGTCTGATAATAACCCCGGGGTCAAGAGGGTCATTCCCTCTCTCACCAATCACTGCTGATTCCCGGGAAGCCGAGCTGTGCTCCCCAGGAAGGAAGATGAGTTATTCCCAAGCAAAGAGTTACTTTTTGTGTTTTGCTTTGTTTTAGGAAACTGAGTCTTAGAGGAGTCAAGATAGGAATCTGGAAAGGACGTCGTCTCTATTGACCAGCCCAGCCTGCAGTTTCTAGAATACCTGGTTGCTGCATCGTCAGCCAAAAGAATGCCCGGGAGAAACTCCACTGGCTAGGACAGCAATCACAGTAGCAGATGATGCGTATTTAGCAAGCACCACATGACACCCATGTCTTCAGGATCATTTAATCCTTACAGCGACCCAATGCAGTAGGTATGGTTTAGTTTCATTCTAGAGGCAAAATAGAGGGGAAGAGGCAGTAGTTGGCTGATAAATGTTAACAACTGAACTTCCAGGCAAAAAAAGGCCCGGCGTGTAACATTTGCCAGTGTCTGTGGGCTCAGTCGTCACCAGGTCATGGGAGATTTTAAAGCACCAACCTGACGTCAGTGAATGCACAGCTAGGAAGAGTTATGCACCATCAGGCTTCTCGAGCTGGCCCCAGTGCACACCGGACAGAGAGGTGAAACTGCTCCTCAAAGTCACCAAGCAAAGACGTGGGAGAGCTGACTTCCGAAATCCAAAACCCAGACCGTTAACCACTCATGAAGCATAGTCAGAACCAAGCAGAAGGTCCCTGTCTGATTAGCAGGTTGTTTGCAATGTCTATGCTAATTCATCGGGCAGTTTCACAGATCATCAGAATGGTATTCGCTGGCACAGACGAAATGGCCATCGACATGTCTTGACTGTCTCTGTCTCTCCTGCACATGAGATAACACCTGCCTGCTCCAGGCACCGCCAGATGCCAATGGATTGTACTGACTGGCATCAAGGGGCGTGGGGTGAACTTCGGAAGTCCTTGGAGGACCGAAGGTCGGTATTCTGGGTTGGGGGGTGGGAGGGAAGAGTGGGAGCATCACGGGTGGCAGGTGGAGATTGGCAGAGCCGGGTGAGGACTGTGGGGCAGGGCCCTAGAGTAGACTTTCTCCATGTATCTTTTCTCCAAGGCTGGTCCCAGCTCCTGTGCTCAGAACTCTAAGTGGAGCGTGGTTGGGACACCCCAATGGTTGAGAATTGTTTCCCTTCTTGGCTGCATGAGGCCACCAGTGAGTCATTCTGGTCTGGCTTTCAAGTAAAAGGTGGAGGCAGGAGAGGCCGGGCATCCTTTGCAGACCAATGCAGGCAGCCGCCTGAGGTGTCAAGCCAGAAGGTGGGGCGTCTCACTGCTTCACAGCCAGATCAAGGCACTGGATTGCAATTTCACTGCCTTCCAAATGCAGACTGGAAGACTCTGCCGTGAGCTGCCAATTTAGCTGAGCCGAGAGGTGGAGGAGGATGGTTGGGGCTCTTCTGTCATGTGTCAATGTGAAACTGAGTTAAGGTATAAGCTGTGGGTGGGCCAAACCCTGGCATGACTGCTGGCTTAATAAAGCGTTCATCTGGGCCAGACGTAGCCTGTTGACACGTGTGACCTTAGCTGACCCTCACTGGAATCGAGTAGACAGTTATATCCCCATTTCTCAAAGGAAGAAACCTTCCCCAAGTGTGCCCCCTGGCCTGGCAGGGAGCCCCTGGCCCACTCCGATGGTTTAGCTGGGAAGACTTTGTACAGAAGCGTGGACAGGGTTAAGGGGCAGAGCTGGTGGGCCTCCGGGGCCAGCAAGAGTGGGGAGGCTTTGCTACCCCCAGACTTAGGGCAGAAGGGAGGGAGCCACATGGCTGGAATCCGTTAAGGGCTGCAGCCATCAGAGGGGAGTCACTTCACTGGGGTCATAGCCGTCCCTAAAGAGCACAGCCACTGGGAAATCCACGACCTGACCTGAAAGAACGCAGAGAATAAATCTCCCAGTTTTCCTCCGGCATCAGCTGGAAGCTAGGGGGCAAAGGAAGTGGTCCCAGCTTCCTGGACACACAGAGCAGGGCAAGGAAGAGCAGAGGATGTGTCTGAGGGGACACGAAGACTAACCAGCACATTGTGTGACTTCCCCAGGCTCACAGAGGGAGTCTGCTGGCAGCCTGAGAGAGAACACAGCATCCCGGAACAGAAGAGAGACCCCAGCAGACAGAGAGACCAGAGTCTGTGTGACTGTGATCAAGCCACTTTGGTTACCCAGGCCTCTGTTTTGTCACCTCTAAAATGAGACATTGGACTTGACCATAAGACACTGCCACTCAAATATTTATAATCTGTAGCTTTCCCCGAATGATGCTGTTCAGACCAGTGCCTTGCTGAAACTGGATTTGATTTCTCTCTGAATGCAAAATTCTTGGGGCACATCCACATGAAACAACAAAAAAGCACCAGAGCATGGAAGCTTCTAAGTCAGCATTTGGCAGCCCGGAGAACAGAGCCGGTGAGAGGCAGAGAATTCCGGAGTCCTCGGCGCGGCCACCACAGCCACTGCAGGGCTGCAGGGTCCTTCCAGGACTTTAGTGTCCACTGCAGGGAACGGGGGCTGCCACGGGGTTCAGTAGGGCTGGCAAGTTACGCAGTGCTGGTGGGCGAATGGTACACACACACACAGCCGTCACCACTACACGCACGGACCGTTTCCAGGCGTATTTTAGGATGATCCACATGTGCAGGTTGTGACTCCTTAATATGACAGAACAGGACAGTGTGGACGCATCTGAGGAGCATCCCTGTAACTCTTGAAGTTCTTGTCTTCAGGTCACCACGAGCCAACCTACTCCACGTTGAAGAAATTCAGGGAGATGGAAGAGGCTCGTAAGGCATTTTGTTGTTTAGTCTACTCATATTCTAAAAGGAATTATCCATTACTGAGAATTCATGTAAAGGATATAAAATGATGACCCCGTGTCTGGAACATGGTTGGACACCCAGCTTTGTGGAATTAACCCTTTGCCATTACTCTCCTTTCATATAATTGGCACTTTGATGATATTTTTATTTCCTGTAAGAGGATCAGTTGAAGGACAGCTGACCAGTGAACAAGTCTGTATGCAGGTAACTGCTTCTCTGAGTTTTCTGACTGTCCAGCCAGACTACCAGCCCTGCCCACCTGAGGTCTCCTGTCGGCAGTTCCCAAACCCACAGGTGGGCTCCCGTGTGCCTCTCTGCCTGAGTTCCGTCTCTGGCTCCAGACTGTGCTTCACCCCTGTTCAAGGTATTCATGCCCCGGGAGCAACCCTTACCTAGAGAGGGATGAGAGTTGGTGAAGATATACCCCAGGTTCTTTGCCCCCCATCTGGACAATTCTGAAGCACAGTCCACGTCTCTCAGAGGACACGTGGTGGGATTAAACCCTGGTTGTTCCTAAAGGTAACCACTCATTGACTCACCCTTCCTAGACTTCCTCCCTTCCCTCTATCACCTCACTTACTCCCCAATGCTTCCTGGAATTACTTCTCAATAAAGTTCCTGCATCCAAAGTCTTACCCAAGGTCTGCTTTGGTGGAAGCCAAACTAATGTAATGCTTTTGTGACAATCAGAGAAGGATACCCTCTCCTCCGGTGTGTTGGGCGGAACACAGGCTGGGTTCCAACAGATCTGGCTCCTCTTCATGCCCCTTGTGCAGTGAACAACCTGCACCACAGCACATGGGTCTCTGGTCTCGCAGACTCGCAGGGTTATTGTAAAAATTGAGGAAGACAAGCTTGCGGGAATGAAGGATGCACAGTAGGTGCACTACGTGTGGTAGCTTCCTTCGTCTGTTTTTGATATTTTCTTTTGAAACACTGGTTTCCTCAATATTCTATTACTTTTTAACATTCTCTTCAGTCCTGCCCTTCACACGCTACAGCCAAGTGTCCCTGTATATTTTGGGGGCTTTTTTTTTTTTTTTTTTTTTTTTGGTTTTAAAAGATCACATATTACAAAGAAAAGAAACAAGAAAGAGCTCAGGTCTTACTTGTTTCTTTCTGACATTCAAACGTGATAAGCAAAAACTTGCTAGTGGCTGGGCTGCAGGTGGCCTGAGAGGTGGGTTGAATCACTGGAAATGGTGCAGAACAAGCAGCCGACAGAAAATGTTGCCTTGAGCCCAAAGCAGTCCCGCAGTGTCGCCCTGAGAGCCCGAAGCCTGAAACGAAGGAGAGGGATCACCCCAGGACACAGGGCTTTGCCTGCTCAGGGCTACCTGCTTGCCTGCTTTACCCAAATTGATTCATTAATTCAGTGAAACAAATAGTTTGACTAATATTTTTTCTTCTGAATCAACCCTTATTTGGGCATCTTGCAAACACAGGCTTTCTGTGCAGTAAGATCAGGTAACGTCAGCTCGGCGCTGGCGGTCACACTCAGCCTGGGCATGACGCGCATTTTGAGAGTAATGAGAAGGAGGTAATTTAAAGTTCATTATTGTTTTGGACAAGAAAAAGATAATTAAGCATTTATTATTTGACCTTGGGAAAAGGACTGCTCCGCTTGCCCCGGGAGGGGATGTCACTCACTGAAATTCCTGGTTATTTGTGTATCTGTTTAAAACCTCAAAAGATCTGAGTACCAGTCACAGGATGCTGGAGCGCATGCTCACTTTTTATCTAGCTGTTTCAAACGTGTATGGTTAAGAGATGTACCTGCTGGAGTTCTGTCTCCACCGGGATTGCCTGTCACAGAGTCTAAACAACAGAAGGGCAAGTAGCTGGATGTGATTGTTGGCTGGGTACCAAGGTCTGTGCAGAAGGGAGACCCTGAAAGCAGCAGGGGAGCCTCCGGGGTGGCACTGCTGCGCTCCCGCCCTCCCCGAGCCTGGGAGCGCTGGGGGATGGGTGATTGACGGGCGAGAGCTTAGAGGCCCAGGAGTGAATGAGTCAGCAGCGGAGCGGGAGCAGTGGAACAGGGGTTTTCTCTTGAATTCTTGCTTATTTTGGGACAGCACGATGCTCTTCTCAGAGGGAGCAAACAAAGTGTTAGTGGAGGGAGCCGGGCTTATGTAACTCACTTCTAAAACAAGTGGGCGACGTCACCGAAGGGATCAACACCTTCATTAAAGAGGTTAAACAGAATTGATGCAAACACAGCTGGCCTTCTTTCAATGTACACTGATACTATCCTTAGCTCTGCCACTAATTAGCTGTGTGAATTTGGGCGAGCATTCTGGGCCTCAGTTTCCTCGAATATAAAATGATGGGGTTGTCTTTGGCAGTGGCGCAGGTACTTTCTAGATCTGACCTCCCACAATTCTACTGAATATTAATAATGCTAGCACTCTCAGTGACAACAGTAGCTAATATTTATTGAGGGCCTTCTGTGTGTCCGGCACCATGCTAGAGGCTTTAAAAATATTCTATCAAAACATATGATCTCACCATTTCCTCCAAACAACTTAAGAAGCAGAGAACATTATTATCCTGATTTTGCATATGGAGAATCTTCGCTTCCAAGAGGTTAAGGTCCTTGGACAAAGTCATGTACAACCAGTACAGAGGTGATTGGACCAAGGTCCCAGCAGAAAAGGGATGCCATGTTCAGAAGGGTTTAACTGAGAATAATTTAGTAAAGGGGTCCTTTAGAGGGAGTGAGGGTGTGGGCAGAGCTAAAGGAACTGACAGGGGGTGACCTAGCACGGGGACTGGCAGCAGCAGGGAGCTGAAGGGAGCAGAGGGAGGAAACAGATTTCCCTGGGGATGCAGAGAAGACGGGTCACTGAGGGATAAGAGAAGACGGGTAGCCACAGAGGACCGTAGAGAAGCTGGGAAGGTGAGAGAAGAATAAATACCCCAGCTTCCCTCTCTCTTCTTGCCTTCCCACATCCTGCTAGACTCTCCCATTACCAGAACACAACCAAAGCCAGAGGGTGGCAGAGCCTGAGACTGCAGTCTGTAGGGTTGGCCTCCTGATGCAGGAGCAGAGCAGACAAGAGGAGAGGATGGGTCTGGGGATCCAACAGAGAAACAGGAGCAGACCAGAGCCAGGAATACAGCCCAGCTCTCTCTGAGTCTGGAGACTGAACTTCCTCCCTAGGTCCAGCTGAGTGACAGGTGCATAGGAAGAAGCATGGCGTGTTCTAGACCACATGATAGGACCACTGGAGCTTGGGGAGCCCTAAACTCATGGCGGCTGCCTAGGTGGTCCTGGTTTTCAGTGCTAATGGCATCACAGCAACTGTAGGAGCCTGACTGCATTTAGGGTCTTTCCCCTTAAGGCTTACCCGTGGGTTATGTTACAGGAATGGGCATGTGGAGGGGGGTGATCCTATAAGTCTTCTCATAAATAAAGTAATAATGGTCAACTTTGGAATGTAGTTCCCAGAAAGAAGCAGGCTCAGACATCCACAAACAGATGGAGACGTTCACTCTTTGATCTCTGCCACTCTTGGTGTGAAACCATCCATGCCTTCAACCCTCCCCCCATCTCATCCCCTTCCACCCACCGCGCAGCGGACCCTGTGGGCACATCGCCACCGGACTGTTTTTGTGCACAGGCTGCTCCCTCTGCCTGCAGTGACTTCTCCTCTCTTCGCCTGTTGAAACCAGATTTCTTCTCCAGGAAGTGGACCAAAGTTCACCTTGCCTCTGTGAAGCCTTCCTCACCTCCCTGTTCACTCTCTTATCTGCATTTCTTTGCACTCATTTCTATTGCAGCACTTAGCATTATGTTGTAAAGATTTCTTGTTTGTTCCTGCACTGGACTGTGAACCCTCAAGGAAGCATCTTAGTTAAAAACAAAGCAAAGCAACACAAAAAAAGATGAACACTGGCTAATGCGTATTTAGCACCTGCTATACTTCAAGAGAGCGTGTGTTAGCTCCGTTAAGCCCCACGACAACTGTCCAAGATAGCTGGGATTTTCGCTCCCATTTCATTCATGAGGAAACAGGCCTAGAAAGATTAATTTGCCTCAAAAGTCACAAGGCTTTATGTGAGCTTAGAGGTGCTTCTGGAAGTCATGGAAGTCTAGACTTCTTCTCTCAAAAAACTTAAAGTCTGACCCATTCCCTATAAAGACATAAGAAGTGAAGGATATTTACCTCCACCATCAATGTTTATGTATAACATTGCACTGACACATTCATTACTTATCTTAACATTTGTTAATTCTGGAACCTTACTACTGTATAGGGTGCTTGTTATATTGGCCTCTGTGTTTTTCTGAATTAAAAAGTTTTCTAAATTGAGCACATGCATAGAATACTTACATGTTTTATATGTAGTAGATATTAAATAAAGATTTGTCAGTAATGATGAAAATGAGAAGGTAACCTGTTAACACTCACAAAAGGCTAACACAAGGCAAATGTAAGTTCAGACAATAAAAGCTATGTGAATTTCTAAGTGAGCTGTCATAGAATATGAAAGGATGTCTGGGGTCTGAAGTAAGCCTTGGATCAAGTTCTGGAGGGTACCAAAAAGTGCTCCTGGCTCTTGAAAAATATTTACTGATTAAATCATAATTCCATTAAAAAATTCAAGGCTGTTCAACTGAGAATCATTAAAGATGGCATGACAGTACTGTGGCAAAGGATAATTGTAACAGCAATCACACTGAATCACACACACACAGTGGGTTGCTGGTAGCTTCTACCTAGTCCTGAAAGCTTTCAGTGACCACACCCCCTGGAATCTGATTTCACTCTTGTTTTGTAAGCATGCATGTATCTATGCGTGCATGTGTCTGACTTAGCAAACAAACATGGGGTGAAAACTGAAATAGAAATTCTAGATATCAAAAACAAGCAGAGGTTTGGCTCCAAACTAAGGTGAGATTGCAACATTCCTAGCGCGTGCATCTGGGAGCAGAAGGCTGACTCAACAGTCTCGTAGCAGCACGTGCCCGTGAAGAGTGGGCGGCTCCCGCCCTCACCTGCAGACCTGGTCTCGTGAGGGCCTGGCTGTGGGCTTCAAAGGGAATTAAAAGGAGCTTAGCAGATACTAACTAATATATATTAAATAGAAATACAAGAAGTTTCTACTGTATAGCACAGGGCACTATATTCAATATCTTGTAGTAACCTATAATGAAAAAGAACATGAAAAGGAATGTATGTATGTATATGCCTGACTGAAACATTATGCTGTACCCCAGAAATTGACACAACATTGCAAACTGACTATACTTCAATATATATATATATATATATTTTTTTTTCAGAAGAGCTAAGCTTTTGGTTTTAGACTGGGGAAGTTACATAGGGGTTGACATGAGTGTAAAATGGCCATTTAGACTATTTGTACACATTCTGTGATTTTATTATATTAGTGGGAGAGGATGAAGTGAAACCTGACAAGTGTGAGGGGACAGGAAAAAAGAAGGGTAAAGGGGTAATGTTTTAACAGCTTCCTAACAAGTTCTGTCTCTGGATTCTTTTCATTCCATCTCCTCATTGGATTTTCCAACCCGTTCCCAACCCCAGCCTCCTAAGAGCCAAGGACAGTTGTGTATTTATAAAAGGCTTCTCGGGGAGTTTGATATCTCACTGACACCTCCCGTTCCCACAGGGAACTACCACTGAAATTCATTCGCCCCAAGGTCCCCACAGTTAGCTTTACATGTCACTCAACCAGCATGAAATTTTTCACCAAATTTTACCTGCTCAACTCTCTCAAAGCTTCAAAAGACCAGCCTTTGACAGTCTGGCCCCTGCCTACATTCGAATCTTCACCTTCCAAAATGGCCAACCACTCTATCCATAGGTCCCTGGATGACCCCACAAGGAGATTCGGCATGCTTAGCAACAATAACAAAAGCATCAATCTGTTGAAGAAATTTGAGGTTTAATGTTTCTAAATAAAGCACCCAAGCCAGTTGTTAAAGGTCAACCGAAAGGTAGCTCATTAGGGTTTAACACTGATGGGATCACGTGACTTTTGGAAGGAGCTTCGTACCTTGGTCCCGTCACTCCTTAGGTCCCCCAAGGGTCTTACTCTGGTTTTAACCTGAACATTTCTGGCTCTTTCCCACCTTCTTCCATTTCCTTCTCTCCCTGTTTAAAACATCCTCCCAGCCACACAAGCTGGTACTCTGTGTCTACACGACAGCCTCGTCTCTTCCCATGAAATCACAATCACGACTAACACTTAGGACCACTTATTACCTGCTAGGCACTGTTCAAAGTTCTTTGCATAAATACCTCATTTAATCCTCAGACACATTTCTGGGTGGTGCTATTGCTATCTCTACCTGGCAGAGGAAGAACCTGAGGCTCAGAGAGGTTAAGTAGCTTGCCCAAAGGCACACAGCTAGCAGGTAACAGCGCCAAAGGCAAACAGGAAGAGTCTATCCCCACTGTAGTCGGCTTCCTGGCCTCTCCACCCCTCGGTGGCAGCCCTCATCTCACTCTGTTGTGACCTTTGGTTTACCTGTCCATTGATCTGCCTGTCTGTCTGTCTGTTTCCCACTAGACTGTAAGCTTTCTGGGTGCAGGACCCATCGATGATTCATTGTAGCATCATGGCTCGGGGATCCTGAAAGTTAGCTGGGGGAATGAGGCGAAAAGCAAAGGAGTTCTTTCAGCAACCCTGGGACCATTGTCAGACCCCAGGCTGACGCTTGCCAGGGCTCTTCACATTTTCCATGGGAGCCTAACCCAGTTTCCCACTTTTCCTCATAGTGTTCAGTTCCATGGCAAGGAAACATCCTGACCCCATGCCTGAGAAGGCTGCATGCGTTACAGTACATTAAAAAAAAAAGAAGCCTTAGAAATAGCAAGTGTTTTGAAAACCCTTTACTATATTCCCATTTCCCCTACCTACCTCCACCCAAAAAAAGCTGGAGTTATGAAACGCATGCTAAATATTGAGCCATTAAACTTAGGAATATTGAGAGAACTGTTTTCTTAAAAGCTTATTTTTTCTCCTTGTTTTGCCCTGAGTGTTTTTAGCAGTTCAAACAGGTTGGGTTGCCCACAAGGAGCAGGGCACAGGTTTTTTCCACCCGTAGGTTGAGGTATTCATTCCCACTTTAAACCTCTCTAAATTTATGTGCCAGTATTTTCCAGGGAGATGTATTTGTAGGTATGTTCGGGGTAGAATTGGACATTCACAGTATTGACTGAGACTGGGAGATGACAGCTGGACAAATTCGAGGTTTCAAGCTTCATCCTCAGCCTGACCTTTGGCAGCAATGGAAATGTTTGCACTTTGCAAAGCTTGTCACTCTCTCTGTGTGTGAGTGTGTGTGAGCGCATTTGTGTGTGTGAGAGAGAGATTGCACTTTTGAGAAAACCTGATAGTATTGTAATAATGGCCAGAATGGGTCAAGCCCAAGGGTTCTGGGCTCCCGCTGTCCACAGTTTTGTCTCTGAAAGAGACATCACGACATGTTATTATATTGTCATCAGTGCCCTTACGGCTCTCAGGAGGCCGCTCTCTCCAACGCCCTCCCTATGTCACTAGCATCTTTGCGACCTCCACTGAAATACCATTTTTCCTTTCTTATTTAGTGGGTGGGGCATGTCAGGTTTACTGAGGTATAATTTATTTACTCTCTTTAGTATATAATTTTATGAATTTTGACAAACACATATAGTCATGTAACCATCACGATGATCAAGATATAGAACAGTTTTCTCACCAAAAATAAAAATCCTTTGTGTGGCTTCCTTTGCAGCCAGCTTCTTCTGTAATGCCCAGGCCCTGGCAGTCTATCCGTTTTCTGACTTCAAATTTTTTATTTTTCTAGACTATCATATAAATAAGATCATACAGCACATAGTCCCTTGTGTCTGGCTTCTTTCACACAATATAATGTATGGAAAATTTGCACACGCCATGGCACATAGCAGTAGTTCAGTTGTTTTGTTTTATTTTTTTCTGAGTAGCATCCTTTAGCATGGATGCACCACAGTATATCATGGTGAACCAGTTATTCATTCACCAGTTGATCGTCTCTAGATTTCAGCATTTATGAGTAAAGCTATAAACACTTGCTTCTAGTTGTGTGGCCAAAACTAAGTTTTCATTTCTCTTGCCTAAATACCCAGGTGTGGGATTTCTGGGTTATCTAGTAAGTGTCCAAATATATAAGGAATTATAAGAAACTGCCAAATGTTTCCAGAGTTAATCTGCCATTTCTTCACTCATCTAAACATTTCAAGAGACTTCAACAGGGTTCCTGACCCTGTTCATGAATGCCAAAACATTATGGCAGGAAATATGCCAATGACTTAAGTATAAAATGGGTCAGTAACTCATGATCCCAGTCCAGTCAACACGACTGCCATTTTCCAGGGCTTTGGGGCTGACCTTCGCCATAGAATTATGGCCTGAAAGAATTAACGCACCTCCCTTGGATGACTCTGTTCCCAGGTTGAGAGTAAGTCATTCTGGCTCCTGGGAGGACTGGACCTATTATTAACACCCATTTCCGGGAGATGCTGGTGAGGCCTGGGGAGCTGAAGAAAGCCCTGGAATTTAGACATTCTAGCAACTAAGTCCCACTGTGACCGTGACTCACGGGGTGATTCGGGTACATCAGTTTGATGTTCTAGACTCAGTTTCCTCAAGTCAGAGATAGGACTGCCCTGTTGACTCAACACATTGCTTGGGGGTAAAGGGGATTCCAAAGAGGAAGAGTGTCATACAGGGAGACTGAAACTGCTTGTCTCGCGGCTTCCTGGTCCTGGGCTCCCCTCTCCCCCAGGACGATAAAGCCCATTGTTACACCATCCCCTTGATGGAGACTCCCTCATGAAGAGGAGTCACATGACCAGTCCTATGAGACAGTGAGTCAGAGGAGTTTAAAGAGTCCTCAGGGCTCCTCACCATCTTTCTGAAGGTGCCCACTGACTCACTGATTCCCTTCCTTCTGGAATAATTTTACAAGTTGAAAACACTGTTGGGCATGCTGTTCACAGATGGAGTCACCTCCAAGTTGGCCATTCACCTTTAGGTGTCCCCTTCCCCACCAATCAGAATTCTCTACAAAACTGGTCCAGGATGGCCTTAAGGAGATGAAATTGATAGGGGGTCCTGAGATACAGCTACAGCTAACTTTGTCCACCGACAATCTCTTGACGGCTCGACCACTGCCCTGAGTGCCAGCTTGACTTCCCATGGCCAACACCTGCTTGTCGGTCACGGGTCCCCCTTTGGGCTGCCAGAACCCACTTTGCCCTGCACGCTGCCAACAGAGGTGCCCAGAGGCGGTCCTGGCCAATGACTGATGAGCACTGGGGCCTTTTGGCGGGGATAATACTGAAGCGTGCATTTGCAGCATTTTTCAGAGTTCTCCACAAACTTAAGCTTCCATTGCTCTCATGGAGAGTGCCTTAATAATACACCCTTTATTGCCTGCCTGTTCTCCCCCAGGTCAATCTCAGTGCAGTTCCTTGTTCTTTCCAAATAAACTGCTTGCCCTCCAATTCCTGTCTTGGCTCTGGTTCTAGGGAATCCAAACTAAGATGGTCATCAACGTTTGATATTTACATAGTGCACGTGCACTCTTTTTCTGAGGAAGGAATCTGTAGTCTTTTTCGGATTCTAAGAGGAGTCTGTGACTCTTCTTAAGTGATTAAGAGCGCTGCTTTTTCACCTTGGACAATCTCTTCTCCCTTCCTCCTTGCAATGTGCTCCACCCACCCACAAGCTTCAGTGTTATTACTCCCTCGCTTAACCAATCCACAAAAAAGAATCTTAAACTTATGCACATTAATATTTAACTGATAACCACTAGGGGCAAATAAGTTCCAGAGACATTTTCACTTGAAGTGTCCCTGAAGCACAGAACAGAAGTGACAGGTTTTGTATCTGTAAGGAATCCAAATAATTCTGAATACTTTAGCAGAAAATTTTAACAAAGCAGTAAGGGAAAAGACTCAGGGCAATTGTTGAGCATTCTGCTAATAAAACATTGTTTAATATGTTTTCATCACACAGAAGAGGCTCTGACAATTGAATTTATGTATTAACACCTAGTCTCATATGTACACTAAAGATAATTATAAATCTTAGAAGCATGTAGGACAAACACAATTGCTTTTAACTGTCTATAAAAGTAAAGGTGTGTACCTTTCTAGAAAAGGTTAGCAGCTGAGGGATGTCATTCAAATATTTTTACTTGCTGACTTATGCTCTGTGATTCTTTCAGTGGTTCTTTGTCCTCAAGTTATTCCTAATGTGCTGGCCACACACATGTGAATGCGCGCACGCACACACACACTCACATTGCTTTCAAACCAAATACACAATTTTTTTCTTCATATCCAGTATCAACATCAAGGAATCTCAAACACAGCGGCTGACAGTCTGAGGCTTACTTTCTGATTTCAAGGAGCTGCCAAAATGTACAAAATGAAACACTCTGGTTCACAGCAGGGCTCTTTGTCAGTTTACCTGATCTGAAATTCAACACTATCATAACTCCTAAAATTCTCACTTACTTGCCTTAGGAAAAAGGGGGAAAAAAAGTCATTTTCCTCAGCAGAGGGCTATCGTCTGTTTGACAAAGTTTGCCTTTGATCTTCCTGTGTCTACCCTAGCCAACAAACACAGATCAAATCCCACTTCTGTGACGTGGGGAAGAAATACCACCTCAGGACTTATTAAAGAACGGTATGAATTCGGCCACTGCAATGCGAGCGTTGTCAGACCGAGCCACGGGCTTGTGAATAGAATCCAGTCACTGCGAATTAGTAGGAGGTGTTTCCACTTCTCACTGCCACCATCTGCAGAAGGAGAAATGCCTTCACCGAGTCACACCCACTGCCTGCAAGCACAAGGGACAATTAGGAATCCCCTGGCAAGATAAATAGAACTGTCTTTTTTTTTTTTTAACTGAAGTATAGTCAGTTACAATGTGTCAATTTCTGGTGTACAGTACAATGTTTCAGTCATACATATGCATGCATATACTCGTTTTCATACCCTTTTTTATTATGTTACAACAAGATATTGAATATAGCTCCTTGTGCTATACAGAAGAAATTTGTTATCTATTTTATATACAGTAGTTAATATTTGCAAATCTCAAACTCCCAATTTATCCCTTCCCACCCACTTTCCTTCCAGTAATCATAAATTTGTTGTCTACATCTGTGAGTCTTAAATAAAACTATGTTTTAAGCTGAATGAGCTAGAACTTTCAAAAATTAACTTCACTTTTTCATAAATTTCCTCCCTCCCTCTCTCTCTCCTTCCCTCATTCCTTCTTCCTCCTTTGCTCTTATATTCTCTGCTTCTGCTTTGATCGAACTACTAAATGGACACAGAAAAGCGTGACAGCTTGAGTAATTTTCAGAGCATGAACTTAGTTTTATAGACCAGCTCCCAGGTTAAGAACAAGAGGTTTCCAGCACCCAAGAAACCCCCGTGTCCCTTTTCTGTTATTATGTCTTATCACTAATGGTAACGACTCTCTGGACCTCCCACCCCAGAGATTCACTTTGCCAGTTTTTAAACTCTTATCAGTGGAGTCATCCAGACGTGCCTGGCTTGTCATTACTGTCGTTCAATGTTATGTTTGCAATATTCATCCATGTTATCCAAATTCTAGTTTGTTCATACTCAATGCTGTATAGTATTCCTTTGTATATATATCTCACTATTTATGCATTCTACTATTTAATGGCTAATTGGGTGATTTCCAGCCATGTAATATATAGGCTATTACAGATAGTGCAATAATAAATTTTCTTGAGCAAATCTTTTGATAATAAACACCCATTTCTTTAGTGTCCACATTCAGGAGTAGAATTGCTGAGTAACATCGGATCAACTTCAAGGGCCAAACCATCTTCTGAAGAACTTGTGTGCTTGGTGTTTTTCAGAACATGTTAGTTCTTCTGGTGTGTGCAGTCTTTTATTTTTAGCAAGATTTTTATTTTTTGCTTTTTGTTTGTTTTTGAGAATATAGCATGTTCCAAGGCATGTCCCAAGCACTGGGACAGGTACAAAGAACTGGACCCTGATCTTAGAAATGTGTCTGATAAGAGAGACAGAGAGAGAAAATAAATCCTAGAATTCACGGAGATGAAAGATTTAATAAAGATAACTGTCAGATGCAGTGGATGCATCAAGGAAGGCTCAACTAGCTCTTTAGAGGAGGTGATAAAGAGTTAGTGAGCTGGTACTAAACGGCTGAGTAGAACCCAGGCGAGACAGGGAACTGAGATTTATTTGTTAGGTTTTCATGAGGTCAGAGAGCATTTTAAAAAGAGGAGTAACCTAATCAGATTTTTTAAGTAAAATATTGGCCACCATATTGTGTCTGCAAGGGCAGAAAAAACATGCTGGTGACATTTACATCAAATTGGCTGTAAGGTTAACAATAATAAAGCCTCTGCCGTCGGTGACTGGGTTCAGATCCTGCTCCAGCGTTTAATGACTGTGTGATGGTGGGTAATTCAGCCACAGTGTGCAGTAATTGTTCCAACACTTCCTACCTTCTGGAGTAGTTATGAAGGAGATTAGCCAAGCAAAGGCCTCAGCCGAGCCTGCCAAAGCAGAAGCGCTCTAAAGGTATTAATTACCAGGTTAGATAAAGAGATTAAAAAAAAAAAAAAGAACCAGGCTGATGACTTAAGCCATTCCCGTGGAGCATCATGGATGCTTTATGTACAACATGGAAAGCTACAAAAGCTGACCTGTCTGAAAACATCCTCCTATTCTAATTATGCCACCACGTGTTCAACAAGTAGGTCTAGTGAATGTTTTATGTACGGCATGGAATGGTGATAAAGCTGATATTTTTGGAAACATTCTAATTACACAGTTACATATGCAATAAATGGGCATTAAGACTCTGCAGGAGGTACTCTTTGTGCTGGACACTCTGAGTCCAAAAGGAAATAGAGCTGCCTCTGCTTCCGGGAGACGGCATGACCTAGTGTGACTCTAACGTGTAGAAGAGGAAGTCCTCCACCCTTTCTGAGATGACAAAGAGGGATGATGGAGATGGTAAGTAAGTGGAGTTCTGAGAGGCAAGCTGGACACAGGGCAGAAATGTGTGGGCACAGCAGGGGACAGGGGACGGCATGACAAACAAAGAGAATAGAATTTATTAGAAGAAGAGGTAAAAAGAGGCTATCTGAGGCCACTCATTCTGCCTACGGCATGCTAATATTATGACAGGAATAATTCATCTGCTATTTCATTCCATGCAGCCATTTATATCAGAGGATCCTGCCATCTTGGAGTTCATATTCTGCTTTGTTGAAAGAGACAACGAAGAAGTAAATGAATAAATGAATAAAATGACAGACAGTATACTAAATGCTGGAGAGGAAACAGAACAGGTGATATGATGATGTGGACGGTTTAGGTAAGAGGGATGGGGACCAGAAAGTGTTTTCGAAGAGATGACATTGGAGCTGAGGTTTTAAAAGACTGTGGAAAGAATACTCCAAGGAGAAGGGGCTTGAAACCCAAGGTCTCCAGGTGGGATTCAGCTGGAGAAACTGAGTTTGGTGACACAGACAAGGGCCAGCTCACATGGAATCTCGGAGGACAACGTTAGGTGTGGATTTTATTCTAACTTGCAGTGGGAAGCCACTGAGTGAAATGGATGTAGAACGGTTACGCAGAGAAGTGGCACAACCAGAAAAGCACACTGTGTGGCATGTGACATTGGAAAAAAAGCAGAGGAAAAGGGAAGTCTGTCCACTTGCTTGAAGAGCCCTTCAAGGTCGAGTCCAAGGTCTTTCTTTTACATCAGAAAGTCTAGACATGGATACCTCAGACATAAGTTTCATTTCCCTTAGTCACTTTTATCTGGGAAGATACCACATCACACTGACAACCTCCTAGGAATATGCTGACTGGCCAACCCCTGAACAAAGCTGCATCCAATCAAAAATATAGATTGTTCCTTCCCTGACAGCCTCTAGGGTGGGACTGATGTCTCTACTTTAAAAAAAGAAAATCCAAAATAAATAGAAGAATGCAAAATGTTAATCAAAAGTAAACAAAAGGATTGGATTAAAAAAAAAGCCCCCCCATCTCCCCCTCTTCTACTGACTTTTATTGTCTTTGCCGTGGGGCCCGCAAGGGAATTTTAGGTGAAACTCCCCCCTTCAGCCTCCAGGAAACGGTGCTTTGTTCAAGCAAAGCAGTTGCCCTGCCGTGCGGCTCTTTGTAGTCCACCGTGACCAGGCCGTGGCTTGTTCACGTCCAGCTAGAAGAGTGTCAGAACACCTAACCCTCTTCCTGCCTCCCTGATTTCTCAGTAGAAGAGACAGTCACATGAACGCTCCATATTATGGGCCCCAAGAAGCAGGCACAGGAGGCATGACTCAGGAACACGGGTTAGTTTGGAAAATGGAGGTTTTCACCACACAGGTGGTTTAAGTGATGTGTATTAGCTGGATCTACAATGGACCAAGACAGCACACTGAAGAGAGATGGCCAGGGATGGGAGTCATTGCAAAATAGTAATGTAACCTTCTTTCCTTGGATTTTTTTATTATGAATCTTTGGCTGTACAGAGGAAGTCAATAATTCCTAGCTTGAGCATCTTTTAGAATGGTGGTAGCTAGATAGCTGGGTATGAAAGATAAAATGAGGCTCAAGTCGAATCTTGGTCTTAGAACCCACACATGGCTTCCGGCCTTGGGCGTTTCCAGGACCCAGTCATTGAAATCCAGAACATTTAATTAGTTATTACCTCTGAGCACACTGTTTAGCAACGTCATGCTACTTGTCCTCTGTCCCTGAAGATAATTCTGGAAACTCGCCTTACTAAGGCTTGAAAACAAATTTAAGCATTAGATTAATAAAAGAAAATTTGACTGAAAAAAAAGAAACAATAAATTCCAAAGCCAAAACTAGAGTTGTAGAATCCTTTCACTGCTCATCCACCACTGGCACAGCTTAATAGAATTTTCATTTATTTCTAAGAACCAGCGCTGTGGAAATATCTATTCAAGTTTCTAAAGCACATCCCCTTTCAACATACATGTTGATGGAGTTAAAGGTACCTTTCTTCTCCGTAATGTTCTTATTCAGAAAGATGATTTGTTTCCACCAGACCTAACAAAACCTCAGGTCAGGGCTTCTACTCAAAGTAATCATAGAGTCTTTTCTGTTTCAAACATTTTATCACCTTTTTGTTCCACGAAGTGATGCATTTGGAGCTACAAAATATTGATCAACAGACTAGCCCTCAACATTCGTGTCTGTAATAATTAAAATTAGTTAAACGCCTAGAGGAATAAATCTCATCCTCTTTGTCCGGAAGCAGTCTTCCTTAGTTGATTTAGAAATTTCAGTTGTGATTGTTGCAATTGTAAATTTCATTTTGTGCTTAAAGCTTGATTATCCCAATCACTTAGAAGTAACATCAAGCTGGGGTCAGACATCAAAGGCAAAGCTCTGTTTGCTTCTCTACCTTCCAATGACCTTAATTTATGCCTCCCTATTTTTCTTTTATAGCAATTCTGCATTTTTACTCTAGTATTCTTTAAAAAAAATTTAGGTCTATATTCAGAGGTAATAGATCATGAGGCTAAATGTAACTGAAATTAAACTAATAAAAGGTGAGACATGTGCTTCAAGTTGCTATGAGAACAGTTCAGAAAGTTACCAGCTCTGCAGCCCCCAGTAACTGCTTAATAATGTCCATTCTTAGTATTGCTAATAAATCATTAGGTGACGCTTCTCCTCTCCATTGTCTTCACCTCCCATTTCCCTCCCCACCGCTACCCACGTAAAAAAAAAAAAAATACCATCAAGAAAAACCAAATTCTTCCTTTTGTGAAGTTTCCTGTATTGGCTGTCAAAGAAAAGTACCATATGAGATAGCTCATATGTGGAATCTTAAAAAAAAAGAAAATAAAGAAAGAAAGAAAAGAAAAAGACAAATGAACATAAATACAAAACAGAAACAGACTCATAGACATAGAATACAAACTTGTGGTTGCCAAGGGGGCAGGGGGGTGGGAAGGGATAGACTGGGATTTCAAAATGCAGAATAGATAAACAAGATTATACTGTATAGCACAGGGAAATATATACAAGATCTTGTGGTAGCTCACAGCGAAAAAAAAGTGACAATGAATATATGTATGTTCATGTATAACTGAAAACTGTGCCCTACACTGGAAATTGACACAAAATTGTAAACTGACTATAACTCAATAAAATAAAATTTTTAAAAAATGACAATAGAGAATGATACAAGCCTGGAACACCCTGTAGGTTCTTGTTGTTTGTCAGTGAGAAATAAACACACATCATTTTTTTCTGTAAGATGATATGCTTGATATGGTCAATAAAACTTTAAAACTGCCAGTGATTAAAAAGAACTTCTCCAACTGAAATATTTTATTGGTTATTTTGATGTCCTGCAATAAGTACTTTTGATAAATTTGATGTATCATACACACACACACACACACCACATAAGGGTATTTTAAATTTAAGTGCATTTATTTATTTATTTATGTGTTTATATGCTCAGCCATTCTTAAAACTGAACAAATGCCCTGCTTTGAGAATTTCTAGCTTGAAGGAAGTGTATACAATTGAGACCTACTAATATAGTCACTTGTTTATGATTTTAAATCAAGTTATTTATGCTCTTACATATGAAATATCTATATCTACTGCTTCTGAGCATGGACTGAATTTATCAGCTCTTCATTCTTGGACAACTTGCCTTCATTCATGTAATCTTAAAGCATTAGCATCAAGAGAAAATAAACTCAGTTCCACTTAACCCAAGCCCTTCATTTTCTAATTGAGAAAACCGAGAGGTGGGGAAGATAAATGACTTTCTTCTATTCTTCATTTAACAGTTATTCATTGCGTGTCTCGTAACTAAGGACTTAAGGTAACCTATAGATAAAAGACAAGAGGATAGAAAATAAATACAGTCGGATCTAAACAGTGGCTGAATGTAGCCACATATATGGTTCTAGGTGCCCAAGTGGCAAAAACAGTGCAATCTTCACAAAATACAGAACACCTCTGAGCTGCCATCAGTCATTTACTCAGGGGAGGCACCGGGTTCCTGCAGAAGGCTGCGACCTGTGCTTCAATACACTGTACTGGTAACTAGAAAGCAAGCAACTGACTCCCAACCTTATCTCTCCCCACCATGCCTCCCAAATGAATTTTTAACGGTATCTGAGAAAGATTATTGACAATGAAACATCCCTCCCACATTTTGCAATTTCTCTTTCTCTGGAAGTGATTGCTTGGTTACTCATTCGTCCTTTTTGACAGTCTCGCCTGTCTGGTCAGCACACACCTGCATCTCATTGCTTCATCCAGACTCTGAGCAACAAGACGGCAGGGGATGACTTTCCTTCTACTTGTCTGCCATGGGGACAGCAGAGTGTCCCACAAGTAGTAACTGTCAAAAGACTAAACATGGAGAATGAGAAGAATTATATGTATGTGTGTGTGTGTGTGTGTGTATATTCATGATACTGTATAGTGATTACCTATGGGTAATTACTGTTAGCAGACACTATGCAAATGATTTTTCATTCATCACCTAATGTAATTTTTACAACTTGGAAATGTTAGTTCTAACAACAGTGAAATGTAGGGGATATTGATCCACCTCACTGTAAAGTTCAAAAACTGAGGCTGAACAAAGTAACTTGGTTAGTGTGTGGAGAAGCCTGAATTTAAATTCAGTTCTGTATGATTCCAAAGTATGTGCTGTTATTTCCATATACATTACCTCTGATTTTACTTAAAGTCCTCTGCCACTGGTCCCAACCACCCTATCCAACACCATTCATCACTCCCTTCCCTCCTGCTCAATAATGTCTAAACAGGTCCCATTTATAGTTTATCATTTGTCTAAAAGAAACTTCAAACTCTATCTCCTGAATTCCATTGGGAAAAATCTTTCTTACTTCTGATCTACTATAGCTGTGCTCTGTAACCATCCTTAAGACATGTTACCATATTCTTATTTGATGTTTAATGGACTCTGCCAGCTGACAAGCTCCTTGAAGAAAGGAAACCAATCTTTATATTTTTTCCTAGCACCGACATTGCAATCAGTAATTTTTAAATTAATTAATTAATTAATTAATTAATAGACATCAATTTCCTCCTTCCAAATTTGGACTGAGCACCAAATAGTTCATGGAGAAGACGTCTGAACTCAGAAAGTAATTTCATCTTATGCATAACATCCTTTCAAAATGGGAAGATGATTGCTAGAAAATTAATTTGTAGAGGAAGCTTCTTGCTTATAAAGGGTAGTTTATAACCAAGGGGAGAAGAAAAAGGGAAACAATGAGAAGGAAAAAAGACTGAATAAAACAGAGGATAGACCACAGTGGGAGAAGGAAGTGAAGAGAGAGGGAGTGACAAGGACAGTCAGCCCTGTACCACGGATATACCACGGATATGAAACCTGTAGATACAGAGGACTGACAATGGGCCTGGAGCATCCACAGCAGAGGGTCCTGGAACCAACCCCTGTGCACACTGAGGAACGACTGTATAAGCAAAAAAGGAAGGAGGAAGAAGAAGAGGACAAGGAGAAGGAGGGAAAAAACCAACAAGAAAGCAGGGAGTAGGAAATTAGAATAGAGAGTGACGTGAAACTAGGATGCTGAAATAAGTCATTCAGAGCTGATCCAGAGAGGGCAAAAGTTTCAACGTTTGGTTAGGTTTTCTAACTAATGTTTGAAAACTTACAAGTCTTATTAAGATCCTGATTGCAGTGAAGATTTGCCCAAATCTGAAAATTTTGCCTAAACATAGATAGCTTTGGTTTAATACATTCTGTTCTTTCAACACGTTTTTTTCCCCCTTATTCCTTCTTCTTTCCTATGAAAGAAGAAAGAACACCACTGAACAATCCTTTTGCTATTAAATGACATACGGTATCTCTTCTTTTCCAAGCTTCCTTGCCAGGGTCAGGAAGGATTCATGGCTTTTGAAAGATCATCAAACACTCTGGTCCTGAAGCTAATCTGAAGTGTCTAGAGACAGGATGTGTCCACGGTGTCCATGAGACGCCTCGGGTAAAGTTTAAGGCATCTTGGAGAGGAGTGTCTTCTTGGTCTCTGGCTGAAATTCTACACTCTCCAAGAGCAAGTCTCCTTCCTTCTTTGGCTGTTTCAATCTTCATATACTTGTGGCAGGAACATTTCCCTTGGAATCTTCCAGAGGTTTCATAGTCTTCCTAAATGTGTCCTAAGGCAATCATTGGGAAGTAAGATGCCCAGAAGTCCAGAAAGATTTGCTTCATTCCATCAGTGTATTCAGGCTCAAAAGCATTCTTCTGGCTCTTGTTGAAATTTTAGTGGGGTCATTTACTCCCCTACTGCAGCAAGGTGCCAAATTCAAAGATGGCATTCCAGGTGAGGCCTCACCAGGATCCCAAGAGAGGAAATGTTCCTGTGGAATGGAGACTTTCCTCCTGCTGCTGAAAGCAAACCAAGCTCCTTTCCACTCAAATATCACGTTGCGAATTCCTCTGAAATTTGCCCTCTCTCATGTCCCCCTAGGTCTTTTCTTGGTCTCGCTGATTTTTGGGGTCTGAACTCCCCTGGAATACCTGTGTTTCTCATTAATTTTGACAGATGTGTTTCCCTTCTCTCTGAATGGAATCTTGGCATCCTCAAGTCGGTCTAGATTTCTAACCTCCACTCCTCATGTTTGTTTCTGTGGTCTTGGAGGACATTCTCCTCCACCTCATCTCATCCCTCGCAGGTAATGCCCTTGGTCCAATGAGGCAGAGTGAAGCTGAGCGCAGTCAACAGCACAGGCCGGTTCCTTACTCACTGGCTTGGCTTCCCACCGTTGAGCACATCCTGAGTCATTCGTAGTTGAACCAGCCTTTCCCCCTGCAAGGTTACATCAGTGGCAATCCTTTGCGGCGCTCATGCTAATGGGCTCTGGTTTTGAATTCTGGCATACCAGAAACAACGTATTCATTGGACGCGCGCAGCTTAAGCCATTTCATTCAAGTGCCATAGGGTACCACATTCCACCAACCAGAGTTGAAAAACAGACATTACATTCCTTCCACCGCTTCAGCCTGCAAGAGAAGAATTTTTCCATCCCCTCAGAAACCCATGAAAAGCCCCACTCTGTAGGTCTACTCTAAGCTCTCTTAGGAAAAATTGGCTAAATGGAATTTCCTAAACAGTTCCATGAGCTGTTCAAGGGCTGCACACAGAAAGAGCTCTGGGGGCAAACAAGATGGGGAAAACGTCCTAATGGCTACGTATGTATATTAGAGAACGTGCAGATACACATTAAAGTTTCTTAGAAGATAGGAAATAAAAAAAATGATTTTACTTTCTCTAAACAGAAGTTTTCTAAACTTATTAGACAGTGACTCATTTTAATTAAATACCCATCGCAGATACACAGGACAAAGGTTACAGATACATGAGTCTGCTGCCTGGTCACCCATGAGGATTTGGGTTTCCCCACTCAGTTTCCTTTTTTCTCTCTTTGAAGGGGGTGGGTAATCAGGTTTTATTCACTTATTTATTTTATTTTTCAGAGGAGGTACTGGGGATTGAACCCAGGACCTCGTGCATGCTAAGCATGCACTCTACCACTTGAGCTATACCCTCCCCCTTCCACTCAGTTTCTTTTATTTCTTCACTCTCTGCAGTTGCCCAAGGTGCTCTTCAGGCTTCAGCCATCAAGAAACAAGAGAAAAGTTGGAGGAATAGAAGGATAAGAACCTCAAAGAACAGAACTTTATGGAAGATTATGTTTTCCAAAGATGGTTGCACTGACGTATTCCATCCATGTGCTTTCCTTACACTGTGACTTCAGCTGAGAGGTGGATCTATGCTGCTTTCCCTTGAACCTGGACAGGCCCTATTACCGCTGTGACAGATGGAGTGTTGCTGGAGGGATGTGCTCTGTCTTCTGAAGCTAGGTTGTCCTAAGTGATGCAGCTTTCACTGGGCACTCCCTGTCGGCAGGCTCACCAGCCTCCCTGTTGTGAGACATCCCAGGTCACATGGAGAGGAGACACACAGGTTTTTTGCCCAACGGCATCAGCTAAGGTCTCAGTTAAGAGCTAGTACCAGCTGTCAGACATGTAATGATAAACCTTTTGGATGATTTCAGGCCCCCTCTTTTGAGCTTCCCCAGTTGACGGCAAGTGGAACAGAGATGAGTTATTCCCAGAGAGCCCTGCTCCAATGAAAGAATCAGAGGAAAATAAGTGTTGCGTTGGTTAAAGTCACTAAGCTCTAGGTTAATTTGTTATGTAGCCATAGAGGCTGGAATGAGCTGGGAGAGCCCTTGGGGGGCGGAGATGGGTCAATATGTTTAGTTCAGTTTTTGAGATGCATTATGATGGTGACAATTACCAATCAATGACAAGTAACTGCTAACAAGACAGCAGTTCTTTCCTAGAGTTTGGGGGACCCATAAATACAACTTAAAGTTCTGAGTTCCTTTTCCCTTATCAAAAAAATCACTCAAACACTTATCATATTTCCTCTTGAGACACTGTTTATTCAGTAGTTTCACTAGTTCTGGAGGGGCTGTCGGCTGAACCTCCAAGTTTCCCCATGGCTGTCTCCCTGTCCTCTTCAGAATTAACCAAACTGTCACCCCTTGAGAGAAGCCCTCTCTCTGTCCCCTTCACAGCATTTCCCGTGATATGAATATTTCACTGCTTTGATGGCGTGTTGACGGGTTGTCTCTTCCCACTAGAATAGAATTTTCTTTCTTGCTTTAGTCACCACCATATCTTCAATACAGTGCCTGTCTAGAGAAGGTATTTGCTAAGTGAGTGGGTAAAAGTAAAAGGTTGAGAGGTCCCTGTCCTGGCTTCCAGGGTTGCCTTGCCGCTCCATAAGCATGGAAGCCAGACCCCCGTGCCCAGTGCGTCGGCCACAGTGATGGCGGTATGCGGATTGCCTCCAAGAGCCCCTGCTCCACTCCTCTGGGGTTCAAGTCTTGAGGGTCTCCCTTGACCTGAGGTTCAACTCTGGCAAATCCTTATGTTATTTAAGCTGATTTTTTTTTAACCACAGAAATTGCATTCAATCATTTGAAGATCTAGGTTATAGTTTCATCTGATAAAGCCATTTGTTTTGGGAACATTAGGTCCTTGCAGACACACCTTTGTCCTCAGTCTGGTCTATCTGTTCCAGACATTGTCCAAACAGACTAATTGGGGTAAATATGACCAGACCCCATTCATAGCACTTTGCAACTCCTCTCCCAAGAAAAGGCTTAGAGGGATAATAATGTAATTTAATTGTCTAAACGAGGACACTTTGGAGAGTAAAATGGAATTCTGTTAATAATTACATCCAGGAAAAGACGTCATACTTTGTTTTCTAAAGTCCAGATGGTGTCAAGAAAACAAAGATACATATGTATACCTGTAAAATTTTCAGCATTGGCAGAATGAAGACCCATCAGTATTTTGGCTTCTAACATGCATTTTATGATCAAAAAGGGTTTGTTGTGTTTTGAGGGGGAGGGAGGTAATTAAGTTTACTTATTTATATATTTTTAATGGAGGTACTGGGGATTGAACCCAGGACCTTGTGCATGTAAAGCACGCACTCTACCACTGAGCTATACGCTCCCCCATAAAAGGTTTTGATGTCATCATTTTATTCATTTTCTTTATTTTCACAGTGCCTTTTTGATGCAAGTGACAATAGTCAGGGACAGGAAACAGAATTTCTCTGGAAAACATTTAACTGCAAAGAAATTAATATGGGGCTATGCACAGAGATGTGTGTAGGGTGTTTTTTTTTACATTGTTTGCATACATATACACACACACATATCTGTAAATATCACTTTAGCTACATTCACTTCATTATATATACATATATGTCTGTATATGTACACATATTAATTAATATATGTTTAACTAATAGACTTCACTTCTTAGAGCAGTCTTAGGTTTACAGAAAAATTGAAATTATAGAGAATTCCCAGATACTTCCTCTACCTGGAACTGTTTCCCCTGTTATTAACATCTTGCAATAACGTGGTCCATTTGTTACAACTGATGAACCAATACTGATGCAACATTACCAGCTAAAGTTCAAAGTGAACGTTAGAGATCACCTTTTGTGTTTCACCTTCTATGGATTTTAACACATGCATAATTACATGCATCTACCATTGCAGTATCGCAGAAAAGTGCAGAATGCTCTGGAAGTCTCCTGGGCTCCACCTCCTCGCCCCTCCCTCTCCCCAGTACCTCTAGCAAACACTGATCTTTTTCTTGTCGGTATCGTTTTGCTTTTTCCAGAATGTGCCATAATCAGAACCATAGAGGATGTAACCTTTTCAGATTGGCTTCTTTCACTTAATTAATATGGACTTTTTCCCCATTCCTTTCTGTGACTTGATAGCTCAATTTTTTTTATTACTGAATAATACTTCATTGTCTGGAGGTACCAGTTTATTTACCTACTCACTTAGAAAGGACATCATGGTGGCTTCCAATTTTTGGAATAAAGTTGCTGTAAACATCCATGTGAAGGTTTTTGTGTGAACATTAGCTTTCAACTAATTTGAGTAAGCAGCTAGGAGCATGATTTCTGAAGTGTACAGATTCTGTAAGATTATGTTGAATTTTGTGAGACACTGACAGTCTTCCAAAGTACCCTTTTGTATTCCCACCAACAACAAACGAGGGTTCCTGCTGCTCTTTGAGACATGGATAGCTTTAATGGAAGCAACAGAAGATGTTGAAGAACTCAGACTAGCAACAGCTGGAAGCCGTTAGCACTCCTAGACCTGAAGGGGAGGGGAAGGGAAGCCAGGTTGGAGGAGCCCAGGGAGAACTGGAACCAGGAAGGAGCCATAATCACAGAGGTCTGGAGACACCACCAGGGAAGCAGTGCCAAGGCCAGGTGGGGCCAGGGGATACGTACCCCGATTTTTTCTCCTCCAACAGCCTTCTCCTGCCAGCACTCCCATTAGCTGAGCCGGGTAGAAACTAGAGAACAAGAGAATTCCCCTGACTTTGTCAGTAAATGTCAGCCCCCAGGGATGCAGAGCAGGGCAGAAAGAGTGGCTGACGGCTCTGCAAGATGGGGGGAGTACACACAGCACCACACAACTACGGTCAAGATAGTAACATGGATGGCCGTGGAGATCGTCATTCTAAATGAAGTAAGCCAGAAAGAGAAAGAAAAATACCATATGATATCACTCATAAGTGGAATCTTTAAAAAAAAAAAAAGACAAACAAACTTAGATACAAAACAGAAGCAGTCTCACAGACATAGAAAACAAACTTATGGTTACCAGGCTGGATGGGGGATGGGAAGGGACAAACTGGGAGTTTGAGATTTGCAGATACTAACTACTATATATAAAATAGATAAACAGGAAGTTTATACTGTACAGCACAGGGAACTATATTCACTATCTTGTAGCAACTTGTGGTTAAAAAAATTTGAAAACGAATATATGTATGGTCCTATGTGACTGAAGTGTCATACTGTACACCAGAAATTGACACAACATTGTAAAATGACTATACTTCAATAAAAATATATTTTAAAAAAGACAGTATAGTGAGCAACAATGTCATGAGCAGTGTTGTTTTTTGAAGGTTTTTTAAATGATGTATGACTATTTTTTTTTTTTTGGTAGAGTGTGTTACTGAGTCATTTCTAAAATGTCTTGAAACAGAATCTGGAGCTAAAATCACCAGTGGTGTGGAGTATGTCCCTCCAGGACTTCCTGTCCAACCTGTTCCCCCTGGTGAGCGTCCCCCTAACCATCCTGGCAGGTGGGTGTCCACGCGACTTCAGATCTTCAGAATGAAGGAGTCCTGTCCTTGTCTATCAGTTATGGTGCTAAATAATACTGCTTTCGCGTGATTGCTCCCAGGTGAAATTCCCTCAAAACCTAATGTCTGTTCTCGGAATCTACACAGCAGTGTTATGGTCAACAGCGCTGTTGGCTGTCTCTTGGTAGCGTCCCTTGTCTATGAAGTCCCTTTTGTTCAATCAGACAAAGAACTTTCCTATGAATGTGGAAAAAAACAAAACCAAAAACATTCACTGTTTTTGCTTTTGAACCTTTGATATGCAGGGTCCCCTGGAGCACAGGCAGAGGGAGGGACAGCAGGGAGGGGGCATTTCTTTTCTGGTTCAGAGTTTCCCAACCTCAGCACCAATCGACATTTGGGGTCAGACAGCTCCCTGATGTCAGGAGCTGTCCTGTGCATTGTGGGATGTCTGGCAGCAATCTCCCTAGTTGTGACAATCACAAATATCTCCAGATATTGCTAAGTGGCCCCCATTGGGCAAAGTCTCTTCCAGTTGAAAACTACTATCCCAGTAGAAAGGAGGAGCTACTTTCGACCTGCATTGTTGCCATAGTAACTTAATGGTGATCTCCACTTCTTGACAGTTATGGTTCCGTTCTTTGTAACCAAAACCTAGGGCCCAAACTGTTACGAAATGCCACCTTCCAGAAAATTCTGTCAGGAGTAGATGCCTTTTCTGACCCAAACCGTCATTCCTAATTCACTCCCTTTTCACTCACACTCACATAATTCCTGGTTGGATCCTAGCTCTCCTTAGCAAATCTCAGCATCTCTTGTGGCCATATGGTTGGGTCACTGATGATACATACAGATGCAGTGGAATTTCAAACGACAGTTGGAATAAAGACTGGGTGCTCTAGAATTTCTATGCTGCACACAGTTAGAAGTACTGATGTGTGCCTTCACCCAATCATGTCACTGAATAGTGACCCCTCATAATTAACCATATTTACCCGATGGTCCTTATTAATTCAGTGCTCTCATTTCTATCTAGAATATTAGCAGCTTTTCTCTTTTCTGCCTTTATCTCCCTTCAAGTGTTTGAAGAGGAAGAAATTCTCAAACTACCCAACCTCTTCTTACATTGGAGGCAGTTTTATTTATTTATGTTTTTATATCCTGCCTCATTCCAAAAAAAGGTTTCGAGGAGAATGAAGACATTGGATGGCATGGGTCAGTGAGAGAGCAACTGGAAACGACATTCCCCAATTCAACACTATTTTCTGAAACAATGTCAAGCCCTTACAAGGATGGGAAAATAACGAAGTCACATACCGTGAAAGTCAAGGATTCTCTCTTAGGGAATAAGTGTCCTCAAGCTACTGTCCTCCCAGTCCATGTGTGAGCTTAACAGTTTGGAATGTCAACAAGAAGGGAGGCTGGGGGCAGAGGGCTGCAAGAGGCTTCACAGGCCACACATTGATCAATGCAAGGAAAGGAGTCAAAGCTGGATGCTCTTTGGAAAGGGTGCACAAACTAACCATGCTGAATCAATATGCAAGAGAGATTTATCTTCCCTAGACATGGACAGACTACAACCAAGAATCCTGAGCCAGCAGATCTCCTGAATATAATACTTTATAGCGGATGGGGCTGAAAATCTGTTCAATAAATGGTGATACCTTGTGTTGTCTGTCTTTCAACATCCCTCACTGACAAACCTTCCAAATGTTCAGTCCAGCCAGGGAGATGCAATTGTTCACTTTATTTACAATAGTCTTCAGGACCAAATCTGGGTTTGAATTTTTCTATGCTGACTCATAGTTTAAAGAAAAAAGAAAGAAAAAAAGGAGTGAAAGAACAGAATGCAATGGGTCCAGCTGAGGACACTTAGTCTGCCTGCTGTGGTCTTTCAAAAGAAGGACTAGATGTTTGAAAGCCAGCTTTTGAGTGACAGCCCAATCATCAGAGACAGTTCAAGCTCATCAAACCAGAGATGTCATCTGAAACCCTTGCCACGAGTTGTTCAGGACACCCTCAGTCATTAGCATGCTTCAAAAGAGCAGACATCAAGTCACATGTACTCATTCACTCTGCAGAGTCAGCAGTCACTTCAGCTGGGACAGCAGGGAACTTGGACCCAAGCATCTTGGCCAGAAACAGGACTGGAAGCATAGGCACAACTCTGATAGAACAAAGACACGGAGGATGAGGATGTCGGTTTGGCTAGTGTAGAGCAGCACTGTGCAAAAGAAGTATGATGCAAACCATGTATGTACCTTCAAATATTCTAGTAACCACATTTTAAAAAGTAAAAACAAGCAGGGAAAATGAACTTTAGTAATACATATCATGTAACCCAATATGTCTAAAATATCATTTCAACATGAAATCAATATAGAAATATTTAATGAAATAGTTCACATTTTTTTATTCATACTGTCTTAGAAATCCGATGTGTATTTTACACCACGTGCTGCTGACAACACATGTGGCCATTGGTATGTTATTCGGTGCAAGTCTAAGGAAACGGCATACAAGTTCTAACTTCTCAGTTCCCTATGACATCAGGACATGCCACAGTCTATCAATGGAGTGACTTCGTCAGCATGACTTGGAAACACGGTACAGTTGCACATAGCAACAGTAGGAGAGCTGGATCCCGTCTCAGTGGCTAGTTAGTTGTGTGATTGTCAACAAGTCACTTGAACTTCCCTTTCCTCATCGTCTGATTGAGGAAGTTGCACTAGTTGATCTGCCAAGTACACCTAAAGGCTCAGACGTCTGGAATTATGAAGGACATCAGTGGTGGTTTTAAAGATATGTTCACAATGTTTTTTGATACTTGTCCCCACAAGAGAGGAAGCCTAACCCTCCACCTTTTCAGTATATGTTGGACTTGGTGACATGCTCCTAGTAGATGGAAGCAGATCACCCTCTGGTCAAGCCTTGAAATGAGTGCAAGCAAGAGGGCAGCTTGATTATGACCTCATGAGAGACCCAGAGCCATAAGCATCCAGTTAAGCTACTCTGGGATTTCTGACCTACAAAAACTGTGACATAAATATCTGTGTTGCTTTAAGGTGCTAAATTTGGGGAAATTTGTTACACAGACAGAGCTAGCTAATATAATACTGCTGGAATATGAAAGACAAGTTGAATGAGCTAAAAAAAAAAAACAGGTTGACTACAAGCAAGATGGCACAAGGCCACTCTTTCCATCAGGCATGGACACTTCCAGGAAGCAGCAGTGGAGAGCAGACCCGCCAACTGTAATAAGTCATGTTAATTGAGCACTTTTGTTTGCTCCACACTGTTTGTCCAGGATTATATAGGTTGTAAAAGACAAAATTATGATTTAAACATTGTCTACAATGCTTCATGAAATTAGGTGGATGTTCTCCCCAAGGCCTGGTTGACAGAAAAGATGTACAGACACTCAGTGAAAAGCCCTAAAATAATGATGACCCCTAGGAAAGTGTGCAAGTCCTGGGCTAAGCCATCTACATTAAGTAATTTTGGTTACTAGCAGCCACAATTACACATCTGGGGTGCTCTGAGATAAGAAGGCTGACTATGACAGTGGCTCAAATTTTCTTAAAAACTAAGAATTTCTAATATTATAAATGATGATGTAGCAGTTAGTGAAGGAGAACTGATGGCATCTGGATTTGGAAGACTTGTTATTTTGGGGAATCAGTTTTTCAGGGAGCAACAATGGGGAGGTGAGACGTTTTAAGTACATGATATACAAGGGACAGTGAACAGAGTGGCTCTTTTAACTGGGAACGAAAAACATGTTAAACCATGGTAGATGACCCTGAAGTTCAAGGTTAGTGAGAATTTCCTATCAGGGAAGACTGTGAACTTTAAGCCTGTGGAGTCTCCTTTCCCAGAATCTCCCCTCTAAGCTTTCTAGACTATAACACTGAAGAAGGGGAAAGATGGACTCTGTTGGAGAGGCATGACTTTGGGATCAGAGGTGATTTGCAGCCCTTGAGCTTGGGCATGTGTGGGTTTCAAAAACTCAGAAGACCACCATGCCTATACTCTAAATTCCTCAACTATAAAATAAAAATTTATAGCAGTATCTGCGTGTTATGAATGCTATTGATGATTGATACCTCAAACTGACCTAAGTCAACTGGATCTTTCACAATGATTCATCCTTTTTTTATTAATATGGATAGCTTTCAATAATTAGGTATAAGTGAGGCCACCTCCCCCTAAACCTCCCCACCAGTTACTATATAACAATAAAAGCAATTCTCAGAGAGAAATTTGCCCCCCAGTACAAATATCTATTTGCAAGCAGGTACCAAGTGGTAGGAATTCTTGACTTCGTTCTTTGTTCTGCTGGATATTTCTACAGAGCCTTGGCCAGAAGGTTCACTTGAAACAGATGAAAAAATATTCCAGTGGCAGAATTCATGCCAAGTAACAAAATCCTTCCATAGACAGTTAGAGTCAGGACCATTTCAAATTCCTAAGCTGAAGATTTTATTCAAAGGTGTGTGGACTCTTGGACTCATCCACCCAGTTCGTGCAAGGGGGTAAGAGCATCTCCCCCACAACTTACATGGCGGGTACAACCCCAAATCCACTAATGAGAAACTAACTCTAAAAGCCATTGTGCTAATGTCCCAGGTTCTGATGGTCACTAAAAACAAGGAGCATTTCAGAGCTTATAGGAGGGCTTTTGAAGTAGAGTGGAATGCTAGTAAACCGCAACTCAACATGGCGGTGTTTGTTGATTGACATTGAATAAATACTGCCGCCATAATGATTTTAAGTTATTACCATGACATCCCTGAATGCAGTTAGAAAAAGATGCATAGGACTGGTTTAAGCTGGCTCCTGGACACCACTGAATACAGTCTTATGATTTGAGTTTTCCAAATGCTGACTACCCTAAGAAACATTCCATGTGAACAAATAGCTTTGTGTAGTTTATCTCATGTTGCGTAAAAAATTACCTCAAAACTTAGCAGCTTAAAGCCAAACATATTTATTTCAGTTTTTGTGGCTCAGGAATCTCGGTATGACTCAGTTGATATTCCTTTGCCTCAGGGTCTCTTAAAAGGCTGTGATCAAGGTATTGGCTTCATTTATGGTCTCACTGGAAGGCTTGACAGGGGAAGGATCTACTTCTAAGCTTAATGTAGAGGGTGTGGCCTCAGTTCCTGCTCGCAGTTAGCTAGTGTCTGCCATGTGGATCCCTCCTGCCCCCTGAGCACAGTCAGCATGGACAAAACACCAAAGAGAGAGAGAGTGAAAGCAAGATGGAGATCACAATGCTTTTATAATCTCATCTCAGAAGTGACTCCCATCACTTTCCCATATTCCACGTGTTGGAAGCCCACGGTGAAAGGTAAGGTTTTACACAAAGGTGTGAATTCCAGGAGGTGGGACTCATTGGGAGCTGTTTTAAAAACAACATACCACAAACTCCTAGAGTTCAGACAAAAATTAACTCCCAAGAATATGTCCCATTGTTCATGCTGAAAGTATTTCAAATTAGATTATAAACAACAAAAACTAAGGAATGTAAATTGAATAATAAGCCCAGTGAATGTTCAATAACTCTTCCTCCTCCTTCTTGTCCCTACAGCATGGGAGAACTGAAAAGGCAGTTAGAGACTGCAGACTGGTAGCTGAAAAGCTCTTATTTTGCCAACAAAACCTTGAAGAGAAGAAGACACTTGCCCTCATCACCATTTCCCATTGCCTTACGTACAACAGATTCATGCTGTTGTGTTGCCAGTCTGGTCCCTGCATGATTTGCATCAGGGAACCCTTGACATTGATGACTGTAATGTGCAGATATACCTCTTTTTAAAACTATTCTAAATGTCTTCCCTTCCACTAAGCACGTTTGCCACTCAACAAACACCTCTCCAGTGTTTCTTGTGCTTAAGAAACAGTACTAGGCAAGCCTCACAACACAGAGCTGGGTGAAATACAGCATCTTGGCCTGACCGCATGAGCCATGTCTCACTTTATTTTCTCATTTCAAACTTTGGTGTTCCAAAGATGGTCAACCTGGTGGGAGAAACCACAGCAAAGGGTGGGGAAAATTCAGAAAACAAAACCTCATTCATTCCTGGAGCAAAGGAGTCCTCATCAGACCACACTGAAGCTATGGATGGGGGCCCAGGAAGATCCCCAGAGCAGAGCAGGCATCGTAGACACAACAGTGGTTCTCCAAGTGCGGTCCCCAAACCAGCCGCTTAGCCATTCCTGGGAACTTATTAGACATGCAAATCTTGGGCCCCACCCCAGACTTTCTGAATCAGTAACTCTTGGGGTGGGGCCTAGCAATTTGTGTTTTATCAAGTCTGCAAAGTGATTCTGATGATTCCTCTGGTTTGAGAATCACGGCGCTAGGGCAGTCAGAGCTGAAAGCTATCTGACGGCTCATGTGCTCAAACCCCTGACTATACAGATGAGGAAACGGAGGTGCGAAAAGGTGACACAACTGGTTAATTTCGCCGAGCTAATGAGCAGCTACCTCCCTCGAGCACAGGTAACTTGAGTCCTGAGGTTTCAAGCAGGGCCAGGGGCCGGGCTCCCTGTCACCCCGGGGCTCCCGCCTAAACCCATTCCTTGGCTCCGAGTGTAGCCAGCGCCTCCGTCCAGTCATGCACGGCACGTCCTGCCAGGTCTGCAGGTGTGGTCCATGTACTCAGAGGTGTGCCACTGGAAGAGTTAAACAATTACCAACCCTTGCCGGCCTTGCTGCTCTTTAATGCCACATACCTGCCCCATTACCTGCAAAGGTGAGCTCAGACAGAGGCTATGCTCACACACCTCCCTGGACCCGTGCCAACGCGGAGGGGCCTGGGACTGGGCTCCTGGGGCTGCCACCTTGTTTACACAATTAACGTTTGGACAAGAAACTCGAACCTCCCCGACGTACCACACCCTGGAGCACAGGATGGTGAAGGGCACAGAATTCCTGGTATATTCCAGGTATAACCCTCTGAATCACCATGTGGAATGAACAGACCTCGCAAAGGCACATTATGTGAGTCGGAGAATAGGTTGCAGATGAAATAACAGGAAGAAGTATTTATCAGAGCAAACGATCCCTTATTAAGTAAGAAGAAGGAGAGACTTTTAGCTCCATCCTTCCACGCACATGGAGGCTGGAGAGCAAGAGACGAGAAATTAGTCCTCTAGAATTTTTCTAGGTTATCATTTCTATGAATAGGACTAGAGAACAATAATAATAAAACTGTAAAGCTCATGTCCATACCCAAGTTATTGGATACTTTTTAGGTTTTTTTTTTTAAATCCTCATGTCAATTTCCAAACATTTATTTTTAAAAATTTTTAAACATTTTTTATTGAGTTATAGTCATTTTACAATGTTGTGTCAAATTCCATTGTAGAGCACAGTTTTTCAATTATACATGAACATACATATATTCATTGTCACATTTTTTTTTGCTGTGAGCTACCACAAGATCTTGTATATATTTCCCTGTGCTACACAGTACAATCTTGTTTATCTATTCTACATATGCCTGTCAGTATCTACTAATTTTGAGCTCCCCGTCTGTCCCTTCCCAACCCCTCTACCTTGGCAACCACAAGTTTGTATTCTATGTCTATGAGTCTGTTTCTGTTTTGTATTTATGTTCATTTGTCTTTTTCTTTCTTTCTTTCTTTCTTTCTTTTTTAAGATTCCACATATGAGCGATATCAATATTGTATTTTTCTTTCTCTTTCTGGCTTACTTCACTTAGAATGACATTCTCCAGGGACATCCATGTTGCTGCAAATGGCATTATGTTGTTGTTTTTTATGGCTGAATAGTATTCCATTGTATAAATATACCACATTTTCTTTATCCAGTCATCTGTTGATGGACATTTAGTCTGTTTCCATGTCTTGGCTGTTGTAAATAGTGCTCCTGTGAACAGTGGGGTGTTATAATGTCCAAACATATTTAGAAAGACCTGATCATGAGGAATGGAGGGAGGGAAGAATGGGTTACCCTGGGTCTAAAGCTAACATGTTTACAAGCAAATAAAGAATTTAGATGACATTTTGTAGGGACGATCTCTGAATTCATACCCACTGATTGCAATGCAGAAGTCTGTTCTAAATAGCGCTTCTCAGTGGTGGAGGGTGGGGTGGGAGGAAGCTCAGGGTCCTGAACTGCAAAAGCATTTTAAAAAATGCCAATGTTCCTCCTTGGGATACAGCATTAGCCTCCTGGGGCTGGGAATGGGGGACCCATGTTCCCAGATGTTCTGATATACCATCTCAGCACACCCCAAACAACCCCCTCCAGCTCCAACAAGGATGCAAAAATGTGAATGCATAATTCATAGAAATTCTAAAAATCCACAGTACTAGATTGTGTTCCTGAAGGAGAGAAGCCAAATAATCATCTCTGAATTCTTACACACTCAAAGCAGAAATCCAAAACTAGTGGCCCCTGTATTGTCTAACCTACAGACACAATTTTTACGGTGTTGTACACACAGTGTTCAATTCATTTTAAAAAATAAAGTTTTGAACTAGCTACTGCAACAGGTTATATTTTTCAAAGATGATTGCAACACTATTTCCTGGCCATGTGTTTTTTTTAGAATGCACCCCATTAAAAGGCAAAGCCTTGACTCTGGCGGGCTTTTGACTGCTTTGCCCAGCAATAGTACAGCTGAAGCGATGCTGTATGATGTCTAAGACCAGGTCATAAAAGGCCACGCAGCTTTCTCCTTGTCTGTAGGGATGCTGGTGCTTGACGCTCTGCCGGGGAGAAGTCCCACGCCTCTGGGGCTGCCATGATGTGAGGAAGTTGGGCCACATGGGGAAGCGACACATGGTTGATCCAAGTAGCAGTTTGGCTCACTGAGTCTTCCCAGCCCAAGAACTAGACACGAGTAAATGGCCCTTTCGATGATTCCAGCCCCCAGCCTTCGAGTCCTCCCAGCTGAGGCTTCAGACATGGTGGAGCCGAAACAAGACAAGCCCACTTTGCCTGTGAATTGCGAGCCAAAGAATCCATGAGAATAATAAAATGGTTGTTTGTGAGCGGATAAGTTTTAAGTTAATTTGTTGTGCAGAAATAGTAACCGGAACAGTTTCCAACATACAGTCATAAAGAGATTTCCCATAACATTTCCAAGTTTCTTGAAAAATTGGAGGATATGGCAGATGGACACCAGGTGTGCCCAAAACGAGGAGTGAGGTCGCTGACCTAGGAGCTCGCAGTTGGGAACGTACCGATGGACACGGATTCTGCAGAGTCACCATCTCGGCCACTGTGACCTAAGTTTTGATGACAGGAGTTCTTACACTCATCCCATTGTTTTTCTTACACGGCAGAACTGCGTACTTCAAAGCGGGTAAATAAGACCGAGGGGGCCCTGAGTCTTTTATATCGGCACCTCCTTGCCTGGTTCCTGGATGTGCTTTGAGTTTGCAACCCCTGCCTTGGAATCCAGTAAGCACATAATAAATATTTGTTCAGTTTCGAAATCACTCCATCCTTCTTGTTGATTCTATAGTCATCTTTAGATTCTGCTGATAAAAATTTCTTTCTCCATAGGTTCAATGCCATTTAAGACATATTTCTCTTCCTTCTTCCTTTTCTTTCTTTCCTCCCTCCCTCCTTTCTTTCTTCTTTCTTCCTCCCTTCCTTCCCTCCTTCTTCTCTCCTCCTCTTTCTCTCACTCACTCTCATTCTCTTCCTCTCCTTCCTTCTCTTCTTCCTCCCTTCCTTCCTTCCACACTTTCACAGCTGCATCCCTGTTTATAAATCCTAACACTACCCCCTGGCTGTCCATTTGCCTTCCAGTCAGAGTGTAGAAAAATAAAATAATAGCGTTCAAACCGAAAAAGTCTTGTTCCTTAGCAGAAGTACCATTTTGTTCAAGGAGCGCTTGCCTTAGGGCATTTAGGGAATTCTTTAAAATATCGAATTAGGTATAGAGTATACCCACCTTACACCCAGCAGCTCAGATTGAGGGCGCCAAGACACAAGTCTGGGCCTCAGCCAGCACGTCCGTCACAGGATTCTGGTGCAGATGCAGCTTTAGAAATCAGTCCAGCTTTCTTTAAGTGGCTGCCATGGAAGGTAGGCTCTGACGTCAAACCCTGGGATTGGAAAAACGGATCTGATGGGACCAGAGTGACGGTACCGCAGGAAGGTCAGTGAACAAGCACGTGGAGGTGGCGCTGGAGATGATGGTGAAAATGAGGTGGCAAGACAATGAGAAGCTGGGACCAGGGCCTCCAAGGGCACAGAGACGAGGGGGTCAGCTAAGCAAGGTGGGCTGAAGCAGGGCTTCCATCATGGGGTCTGTGGACCTGGACAGGGAGAAAATTCCACCTTGTCTGTACCACTCTCTGAATGGAACAGAGCCCTTCCCGTGGCACTAAATGTAGGCAACAAACCAAGGCAGGCTTCGCAGGACACATGCTTTGCCCTAAAAGAAATCGCAGATATTTTTCTATCACAGAGATATCTCATCATGACATATTCAGTCATCACTTACTTCAAAATATGATCGTTTTTAGGCCCTCTGCTAGATCTTGCTGTAATAGACTACTTCAGAAATACATCTGTTACTACGTCACAATTGAAAAAAAAGTTTTGATATCTAATTAGTTTCCTTTGGAATCCCCCAAATTGTATTTTACAAATTTAAAACTTTCCTCAGGAAGGAGCTCAGAGGCTTCACCAGAGTGTCAAAGACCATGTACCTGAATTAAACCACGGAGAGGCCAGCCTGGCCCCTACAAGCCTGCGAGAGGATCCAGGCTGCCACTTTCCACCCACACCTCTCCCCGAGGCAGGAGGGGGCTAAGGAAGGTGACAGAGAGAGGAGCCCCCCATCCTAGGTGCGCTCAGCATCCGGGCCACTCCTCCTAGGACTTGCTGCAACAGACTGTCCCCTGGTCTGCTGGGGGGATCCATGGTACCAGGCCTGGACTGGGACATCCGAGGATAAGGGTCCGTCTTCTCCTGGAGTCTGGGCTGGCCCCTGTGTGTCCCCAGGCCCGCAACCTGCCATCCACTTAGGCAGCCTTGGAAGTACCATGTTTCCACAGGCTGGAACAAGGCAGCCGTTCTTGCTGACAAGCAAAGGATGTCTCTCTTCATACGGGGCCTGAGAAGGACACACAAACCTCGCATCTGAAACAGCGATCCTTTGTCACAAGCTGCTGGGCCAGTGCCGCGCAAAGCCGTTTCCTCTTCTTCACAAAAAAACTATGAAGCAGGGTCTTTTCCCAACGTTCATAGCTAATATCTTCATTTTCCAGAGGAAGAAAAAGCGGTTCTGCAAGATCAAACACCAGATAATCCAAGTATCTATTGTTATTATTAAATATAAATATATTTTAATATAAAATAAAATACAGTAAATATAAACATCATTATTTACTATTAAAATAAACAAGCAATACTATATTATTAACATTATTAGTAATAATATCACTGATTAATCATTCAATATAGATTATACTTATTAATGTGGGCTCATTTTAACATCCATACTAATTTATTTTGTATTGATGAATTAATTATGACTAATTACTTATTGCAAATAACATTCATAAGAGCTAACAGTGATAATAACAATATTGCAACTAATAGTTATAATTAACAATATTTTATCTTGCCATTACCCAACCATGGACTATGTGTTGTGCTTTAATTTTCTCATATAAGCTTTATACAACCTTCTAAGATGGAGACCACTGTCACTGCTATTTTGTGGACGAAGTCCTCAAGGGCTAAGAACTTACCCCACGTCCCACAGCAAGGAGCTCGCTAGGTCCTCGGAGGACTGGAATTGGGATCCAGGCTTCTCTGACAGAAAGGTCACGTTTTCTCCTTGGTTTCAGGGCTCTGGGTCCTCACTGTGCCGCTCACATTAACACCCCCGAAAACCTACACATTCTTGGCGAGCTGGCTTTATGGAACCCTCCAAGGATAGTGAGAGATGGGCGGTTTCAATGTCTCAGAAGCGTGGAGCCACTGGGGCCGTTTCTTCAGGCCAGAATCTTGCCAACGTCCCCCACTCTCCCCCATGTCTTCTGAAACTTGAGTCAGCAGCTGAGCAAAGCCACAAAGACGGTCCCAGGAGGTGTGGTGTGACCAGGAATAAACACAGGCAGGGAACATTCGAACCAAAACGCACTGAAACTTGACAGCCAGGACATGCCAGGACACGCCAGCTCCTGGCTCATAAAGGTTGCAGCTTTTATTGTGTGTGTTCAGTCCCTTGGTTAAAATACTACTACGAAAATTATACCACCTGCTGACATGACTGGGGTTCCCTGCCGTTTGGGGGTACCGCACTACACAGGCTTGACTGAGGGAAAGGGCTAGGAAACCACAGGCAAATGGACATTTTCTTGCCCTTGAAGGGAGGAGATGCAGGGTAGGGTTAAGGGGTGGAATTTCCCTGGCTCATTCCATGACGCCAAGACCAAGGTTAGAAATGAACTGAACCACCTTGTAAAAAGCATTATATATAAAGTCATCTGTTTACCCCGGCCGCTGCTGTCACAGGCCCGCGTTCCTATCAAGGGTTTAAAGCAAACACTGTGAGCAGCTAAAAGAACAACACGGTTTCTGATTCTCTCCTAAGACCCGATTCACTTACAAAATGGGCTTATGAACTTAAAATTATGGGAGGTGGGGAGGGAGCGGGAAGACAAGAACCCTTTTATTTAGCATATTATTCACAATGAAAATTGGCACAGAAGCCAACCACATACATTAACATAGCTTGGGCAAGTTTAAAGCTTATGAATACATTTCTGTGGAAAAATGTGAATATGGAAAATCCCCTCTCTTATTTTGCCCTTTCCAAAAAAGCAATGAGTTCTGGGCTCCATGTGTATCTGTAACCTCACTTAGAAACTGGGGAATGCCAAGTGGGACTGACTGGGGGAGCCTGGGCTGCAGGGAGCCCAGGGTCTGCTACCTTGGAAACCAGAGGAGAGGAAGCGGGGAGGCCCAGGACTCTCTTGCAAGTCAGATTTCCTCCCGAGTCACAGCGGGGAAGCCCAAGAGAAGAAGCTGAGGTTCTCAGTGTCTCTCTGGTGATACGGGTGTCTGCTGGAGGAGAGGCATTATAATCAGAAGAAGAGAGGGACTGAGATCTGTTTCTAATCATGCTCAAAATACACCAATTCAAAGGGAAGTTGTAGTTAGAGAATTGTACACAGCAGTAACCAGGAGTCTGGCGTGGCGATCTTGTAGTGGAATTTTATTCATAGAGTGTTTCCTTAAGGACCCTGTTAAGTATTAAGAAACAAGGTAATTCATCCTCCTCAAAACTGTCCTGAGGATAGAGGCGTCTGCTGATAGTTCTTGTTTCAGTTATTTTGTAGGCTCCCATGGACGCTTTGCTTGACAGCTTTCCTGGGGAGTGAGGGATTTAACTACTCACTCACAAACAGGGGAAACAGTTGAGAAATAAACAGGCTAAGGAAATTGTCCACAACTGCAGAGCAACATCTGTCAGTACATCTATCTGCTTGCCATCCATCCATCCATCCGACCCATCCACCCATCCAGTCATCCACCCACCCATCCATCCACCCATCTATCCAACAAATAATTTATTGAAGGTCCAAAGGGCCCTTGCCGATGCACATGTGAAGGTCTACAGAAGCCCTGGGTAAAAACTTACAATTTCTGAAACTCTTTAGCTTAGCCTGGAGAGCTAGAGCAGAGTTGGTTCTGGTGGAAGAGGCAGAGTGTGCAAAGGCCATGAAGTAGGGAAGAAATAATTTATGAACCAAGTGAAATGCAAAGTAGACAGACAGACAGACAGACAGACAGATATTATATATGCAACCGCTTTGCTGGAAATGTTCATATAAGGAAATCTAACAATCAGAGCAGAGTTGGTTCTGGTGGAAGAGGCAGAGCGTGCAAAGGCCGTGAAGTAGGGAAGAAATAATTTATGAACCAAGTGAAATGCAAAGTAGACAGATAGACAGACAGACAGACAGATATTATATATGCAACCACTTTGCTGGAAATGTTCATATAAGGAAATCTAACAATCAGAAAACGATTGATACATTTCTAGGAAGCACTCAGCAGGTAATTATTGAGCACCTACTCTGTGGCAGACTCTGTACCAGGCCCTGGGAACACAGATAAGCTCTTTTTATTCTCACATCTGCTTCCAGTCCAGCTATGAAGGAGACACGTAACATTGTATCCTCATTGCGGTAAGCGCTGCAAGCTCTATGAGAGCTGTTGGCAGAGAACACGGCTGGTCTGCAGGCTCAGAGCGGAAGAGGCACGTACAAAGGCCCTGTGGTAGGACCCGGCTTCTGAGGAAACATCTGAAGGCCAGTATGGCTGGAGAGGTCGGTCATCTAAGGACTCAAAGGCTATGCTGAAGGCAATGTAAAGTCACTTACAGCTTAAAACAAGGAAGACTCTCTCATATTTGCTTTGTAACCTATGCTTCTGGTTTCTGGGAGTAGAAAGGCAGCCATTCAGGCAAGGTGGTGGTGGCATATGAATTAGGACCTTGCAGGTAGAGAAGGAAAATCTGAGAGATGGGCTTAAAAGCTGTATGGAGAAGAAAGTGCTGCAGAAGGGAAAGAAAGCGGACCCTCTCCCTGGGAAGCAAAGGAAGCAGATGCCTCCCCCCGAGGCTGCTGGAGGCAGGGTGAGCATGGCAGGGGTCAGGGTGGGAACAGGACAGAGGGAGGCCCCTGCCAGCAGGGGGCGTGGGTGTGGCTGGGCTTTTTTTCTAAGACCAGCTCCCCAGCCAACCAAGAGGAGAGATTTAAACTAGCTTCCAGAATGTCAGATATGTCCGTGTGCATTCTTATCTTTCCCGCAGACTAGACTTTTTCCATTCTTTTTGTGCTGTGACATTTTTAGTCCTTAAATTCAAAAATGGAAGAAAGAAATGGGAAGTCATTGATACTGGGAATTATGGTTTTTCAGGTCCATTTGTAATGAAATTCTGCAAAGACACTGATTAATATTTAAAAATTACATCTCAAAGATAATATTAAAATTATTTTCAACTTAATTTTTGAAAATCACAAAAAATAAGAGTTCTGGTGGCCTGAAATCATAGTGCTGTTCCCTTTGGCCCAATCACAGACGCCATAGCTTTTCAGAGAGTGCAAACTTCTTGCACGCACACGGGAATATGATGTGACGGCCACCACTGCCCGTACTTGAGGTGTCACTCTGCCTGTGGGTCACCCATCACTGCCTTTATTGTAGGAAATCAGCAATTACTTTGGATTTTTTGTTATTGAGTTTCAAAAATGGCTAATCAGCATCCTTTAAATGATTAAGAAGTTGGGTCTGGATATCATATCGTATGAATCCGTCACAATTTTACTCAATTTAGTGTACAAATTTGGCAAGTGATTTTCTTTTAAAGTAGAGCCAATATCATGTTGTCAATCTTTACTCAAAGATTAATTCTGACCATCACTTCTTAGAGCAAAATGGACCAAGATCTCTAAAAGGAAATAATAAGATAATGATAAGTTTATGGATCTCATAACCACCTCCAAATATCCCAGGTTGCTTGTGCGTGCGTGTGTGTGTGTGGAGGGGCAGTTATAGGAAGAAGGTAGGTAGGCAGAGAACAGAAGGTGGTTCTTGTTATTTTTCAAAACCAGTTCATCTTTTCTAATGAGTCATATCCCTGTGTCTAAGCCAAGTTCTTCCATGTCCCCACTGGCCTCGGCTTTGGGAATCCTGGCTATGACTCATGGGTCACGATCCTGAAGACAGAGTCCTGTATTTCTCCAAAAACAATTTACGCCCCTCAGCCTGTGATGCAATGATACAACTCCGTATAAATCAGTGGGAGCTTTTATGGGTTGACTAATATGTTAACACCCTGTGATCCAGGAACAAAGTTACCTAAGTTTTTTTTTTTTTTTTGTCCGGGGCATGTAAATTGTGTCTTAAGCAGCGTTCAAGAGTTTTCAGTGTCTTTTAAGATGGTGTGGCAGAATGGGACAACACATGAATGATTAATACACTTGACTTTGTGCAACGCTTAACCATGTGTTGGAAAAAGATCGATTTCTGTGCATTTATGTCAGCTCTCAACTTTCTGCCATCATTCTTGGAACTGCAAAGCACCATCCCCACCTCCCGGGACAGGAACTAGAAATTATAAATCTCTGAACTTCATGACTTGTGAACACAACGTCAATCACCTTCAGTTTCATTTGAAGGAATGAGTGAAATCCTTATAATACTTTTTTTCCTAACACTAAAATTTCAGCTTTGCAATGTTTGTTACCCGGTCTATAGGCTGCAAGAACCACTTCTCGGCATCTTAATAAGTTCTTTTTTTATATTTATTTTTTGGGGGGTTCATTAGGTTTATTTACTTATTATTAGTTTTTTTTTTAAATTTTAATGTAGGTACTGGGAATTGAATCCAGGACCTAGTGTACGCTAAGCATGTGTTCTACCAGTGAGCTATACACTCCCTGCCTCTTAATGAGTTCTTAACAGAGGCCAACCGATATCTTCCAGTATTATGAAGACAGATAGGGAAACACCATTTCTAGGGGAAAAAAATGCAAAGAAACAAAATCTTAAGACAAACTCTTTTCAATTCAATATATCTCTTATTAAATGGTTAGAGCTTTGAAACGAACCCTGAATGGCAAATGTGTGTTCTACAGTAAATTACAGTGCTGGGGCCACTGGGTTGAAAAAGGTACTAGTTCTGAGAAGAAAATGACCAGATGGATTTAGTAGCATCTGACACAGGCCAGATTTGGAGAGTAGTGGTTTTAGCGCCATTCACCTGCCATCCATGTCCAAATTCCCAAACCAAAATACTAAAAATTATTGTACTGTAAATAAGATGAAATGAAATGCAATACTAAGATAACACATTATCTAATGTATTCCCATTGCCGTAAGTACTTTGTATTCTTCCTTGTTTAAGAAAGCTTCAATACCAAAAATCAGAGGAGCTGACCGGTGAAGGTCATCTTGACACCAGACACTTAAGTTCTCTCACCCGGAAGCCCTGTGGCTTCAACATTCAGCGCATGTCAGTGACTTCCTAATGTTTATTCCTTCAGACCCAGAATCCTTCCTGAGCTTTGGATTACATTTTTCTACTGTTTATTAGACATCTTCATCCCCAAAATGGCAAACTCAAGAAAAAATTAATACTCTGAAAAGATTCATCTTTGGACATTTTCTAGTCCATTCATGGCCTCATCGTGAATCTAAGCTGGAACCTTACAGTTATTCTTCTATTTCTTTCAACTATTTCACACAATCAGTCACCAAATCCTACCAATTTTAACACTTGACATCTATCTGTGTATTAAATCTAACACCTTTTCATTTGGCACTAGTTTTCTATGATTGCATGACCAATTATCCAAAAATTAGCAGTTTAAAATACCCCAGTTTATTATGTCACAATTTTCCTTGGTAAGAAGTCCAGGAATGGGTTAGCTGAGTCCTCTGGGTAGGGTTTCACCAGCTGCGTTCTCATCTGAAGGCTCTGGGCAGGTATCTGTCTCCAGATTCTTTCAGGTTGATGACAGAATCCCATTCTTTGTGGTTATGGAACTGAGATCCCACTTCCCTGCTGGTGGTCAGCTGGGGACTTGCTCTCAACAATTTGAGGCCCACGCTTCATGCTTCATCTTCAAAGCCAGCAGCAGAGAATCCCTCTATATCAAACTTCTCTCACATTTGGACTCTGTCTCACTAGGAAGACCCCAGTCCCTTTTTATGACTCAGCTGATTAAGTCAGGCTCACTAGAGACAATCTCCCTTTCTTAAAGTCAGCCAATTTGGGACCTTAATTATTTCTGCAAAATCCCTTCAGAGCAACACTGAGATAAATGCTTGATTGAATACCTGGGAGAAGGTGGGTGTACACCAAGGCATGTGGATTTGGAGGGATTATGGGGGTAATTCTGCCCTCCACATTTTCCAAGGTCACTGCTTTAGTTGTGGCCCTGACAATTTCTGTGTCGACTATTACTATGACCATCTGACTCTGCCTTGGACTGGATTCTCTCCAAAGCAGAACGTGAGATAATGTGACAAGTTTGGGTGGCTTATTTGCAAGGTAATCCCGGGAAACACTCATGAGGAAGCAAGGGAGTGAAACAGAAAAGGAAGAAAACCAACACAAGGTATTGTTGTGGGGCTGTGTTACCGCTGTGAGTGACTGGGGTTCAGCACCACTGCTAAGTGTGAGGAAGCTGGGGCATCCATCTCCCAACTTCCATCATGATGGCTTGAGAGTTGCTCCCACTTGCTCAATAAATGCTCTCTGAAATTTTTTCTTCTTGTCTAACTAAAAAAAAACAAAAACAAAAAAGATCTGATCCTGTCACTCCTCTTTCTAAAAATATCTGTTTATACAGCCAACCAATATTTATCTTGTTTGTTGCAAAATATGACATGCAGTGCCTTATGATGGTCACTGTGGATTCGATAGTGAAAAGACAGCCATGTAGGGAGCTTATATTGGAATGATCCAAAAAAAAAAATTCCAAATACTGGGTCTTTCACAATCTGATGTCAAACTGTTTTGGCAGCATCTTCTCCAATCTGCTTCATTTAAATTAGCCTCCATTCAGGCTACCCAAAGTTCTCAGTGTTCTTGGAAAATTTTGTGCTCTTTCATGGTTTCATCAACTTTGCTCAACCTAAAATGTTTTTCCCTTCCTCCCTTCCAGGGAAACTCCTATAAAATACCTGAATCAAAATCTGCTTCCTCTGTGCACCGTTCTAATACCTCGGCCTCAGTAACATCTATCGCTCGTATTACTTACAACTTGGGGCCTGTTGCACAGGAGGGACTTCTGGAATAAATGCATCAAAAACCATGAACAAGTAAAGTAATATTAGATTGTATTCTTTCCAACATGAAGAATTGTTTAAAGATTACTTTTTGTTTTAGATTTCCATATATGTCATTGTTCTTAGTTTCATTTCATTTTTATCTATCTAGATAGATTATGTAGATAGGTAGATAAAAGATTAGATAGATAGATAGATAGATAGATAGATAGATAGATAGATAGACAGACAGATAGATAGATACAGAGATAGATACAGAGATACAGAGATAAATAGGTAAGAGATGGATAGACATACATCTATGAATAGGGAGTTAGCTATACAAAGAAACCAAGTAGTAATTTTAAGGAATAATTTTTACTTGGCTTTTGATATTCTAGGATTCAACCCAAGAGCCAGCAGGTCAATGTGTCCTTAGGGCTGTTTTTGTGGCTGTTGTTGTGTTTGGTTTTTGTCCTATTGAGGTATAATTGACAAATAAAATTATATGTATTTAAGATGAACACCTGAATGTTTTAATATACCTATACGTTGTTAAATGACCCCTACAATCAAGCTAATTAACATATCCATCATCTCACATAGTTATCTTTGTGTATGTGGTTATGTGTGGTGAGAACATTTAAGATCCACCCTCTTAGCAAATTTCAAGTGCATATTATAGTATTGTTAACTGGAGCCACCATGCTGCACATTAGATCTCCAGAACTTGCATCTTGCATAACTGAAACTTTGTACCCTTTGACCCACATTCCATCTCTCTCATCCACCAACCCCTGGCCACAACAGTTCTACTCTGTTGCTTCTATAGTTATTTTAAATTCCACGTATAAGTGAGATCATGCGTTATTTGTCCGTCTGTGACTGGCTTACTTCACTTAGCATAGTGTCCTACAGGTTTATTTATGTTGTTGCAAATAGAAGGATTTCCTTCTTTTTTAAGGCTGATAATAATCCATTGTATATACCACATTCTCTTTGTCCCTTACTTTGTGATGACACTTGGGTTGTTTCCATAGCTTGGTTATTTATTGTGGATAACACTGCAGTGACCATAAAGGTGAGGAGATCTCTTTGAGATACTGATTTCATTTCCTTTGAATAGAAAACAAATTCAATACTGGATCATATGGTAGTTCTATTTTTAATTTTTTGAGGACTGTCCATACTGTTTTCTCCATCCTGTTTTCCAAATTGGCTGTACCAATTTACATTCCCACCAGCAGTGTACAAAGGTTTCATTTTCTCCACACTCTCATCAACTCTTGTGATCCCTTATCTTTTTGAGAATAGCATCCTAACAGGTGGGAGGTGCTATCTCATTGTGGTTTTGACTTGTGTTTCCTCAATGACCAGTGATGTGGAGCACTGTCTCCAAGTCTGTTGGTGCATCGAAAAATCAATTCTTTCCTATTTTCAAATCAGGTTATTTGTCCTCTAGTTACTGAGTTCAGTGCCTTATATATTTTGGATATTCACCCTCACCAGATATATGGTTTGCACATGTTTTTCTCCCATTCCATAGTTGCCTTTTCACTCTGTTCCTTGTTCCTTTGCTGCATAGGAGCTTTTTAGTTTGATGCCATCCCATTTGTACTTTTTTGCTTTTGTCACTTGTGCTTTTGGGGTCCTATCCAAAAAAAATGATTTCCCAGACCACTATCAAGAAGCTTCTTCTGTGTTTTCTTCTAGTAATTTTACTGTTTCAGGTCTTATACTGAAGTCTTTCGTCCATTTTGAGTTTATTTTTGTATGCAGTGTGAGATAGGAGTCCAGTTTTATTCTTCTGTGTGTTGATATCAAATTTTCCCAGCATCATTTATTGAAATGACCGTCATCTCCTATTGTCTGTTCTTGGCAGCCTTGTTGAACATCAATTGATCATAAATGGATGGATTTATTTCTGAACTCCCTATTCCGTTCCATTGGCCTATATGTCTATTTTATGCCAGCACCATCTTTTTTGATGTAATATAATTTGAAATCAGGAAGTGTGATGTTTCCAGCTTTGTTCTTCTTGCTCAAGATTGCTTTGACTATTTGCAGTCTTTTGTGGTTCTATATGAATGTTAGAATGTGTTTTTCTATTTGCTGTAAAGAAGGCCAGTGGGATTTTGATAGGGTTGAACTGAATCTATAGTTCACTTTGGGTTGTGTGGATATTTTAACAATGTTAATTCTTCCAAACCATGAACAGGGAATGTTTTTCCATTTATCTGTGTCTTCTTTCATTTCCTTCATCAATGTTTTATAATTTTCAGTGTCCAAGTCTTCTATTTCTTTGGCTGAGTGCATTTCTAAGTATGTTTTTGTGGCTTTTGCTATTGTAAATGGGGTTGTTTTCTTGATTTCCTTTTTAAATAGTTTGCTGTTTGTGTATAGAAACATCACTGATTTCTGTATGTTGATTTTGTCTCCTGCAACTTGGGTCTGGTTTTAAAGCTGAAGGTCTTGTAGACATTGGGGGTGGATAAGCTCTGCCAAGTTTTAAATTTTATGCCAATAATATCCCCTTTCTTTTGACAAATAATCTTTTCAACATATCTTTGCATGTTTTCTTTGTTTTTTTTTTTCTTTTCTTCCTAGACAAAGTATTTGGGAGCATGTTGATAAGTATCCCTGACTTAAAAGGCTATATATTTTTTTAAAACTAGCTTTATTCCTGTGAAGCCTCCAGCACACTGCAGACATAAGTAATTTCTGTTAAGCGATATGAAGCCATTTAAAATCACAGTGGGCCCATATACCAAAAGATGCATTTTAACCAAAAATGCCCCACATTCACTCTACCACTGCAAATAAACTTGAGGACTCAGAAATTTGAGGTACATAGTTGGGATTCCTTTTGTTTCCCTTGAGTCCCTCTTGGTTCAAGAAAACTGCCAATTCTAGAAATATTTCTCTTACTTGAAACTTTCCTTTTAATAACTGTTATTGAGTGCCTATTATAAGCTAAGCACTGTGCTGTGCATTGAAGTTTCAACGATAAGAAGATTGAAAGAAATGCATTGAGGAAGAAATGTTGATTAATTTGCCTCAATAAATATTCTACCCAACAGGCCTGACTAATTTTCTAAATTCAGCTAGGAAAGGCCTGACTTAATGAGGCTTTACACTTACCTGGTAATAGCTAATTTTTAGATTTCAGATAATTCGGGGGCCTATGTTCCCAATACTGAAAGAATACTTTCCTGGGTTACGCAGGCAAGCTCCAGGTCTCCCAGAGGTCAAGAAAAGCTTAAGATACTTTCTTTTTTTTTTTTAAAGTCCCTATAATACTAAAAAAAAAAAAAAAAAAAATTAAATGTTATCATTTCATTTGAAAAACCTGCAAAATATTTTAGGTATTTACCTTGAATTGGTAACACTTTTAATTAAAAATACAATACAATATGATAGTGACAGTCACAAAATTGGTATACATATTCATAAATAATATTACTTCACAGTTCATTAGAGGTTAAATGGTTCTGAGGAAAGGACACATGTTAAAGCTGTAGAATGAAGATCTTTGGATTCACCTTTGACCTCTACAGCAGTACTCCTGTGTGCACAACCTCCTTTGGAGAAAATGGCAAAAGATTTATTTATGCACTCACTTGAACACCAAAAGCAGGAATGTGAGGTCTCACCAAAGGGCCCAGTGACGTCCCCTTTGAGAAAAGAGACGAGTGACCGAGGTCCTGGAGTCACCGTCACCCAGGACCCTGGCACACATGAGGAAGGATGCTTTGCTTCAGAACTACTCCCTGTCCTTGAGAACTAAGGCAGACTTTCCTTTCCTCAGCCACAGACCCGAATCCTTCCTGCCATTAATCACGACAACCACTTTTGATGTGAATAGAAAGTATTCTATTACCACTTAAAAAGCCAGTACTCTGGGCTTGTGATACATAAAGGTGATTCCCTATCAGAGGAGACTGTAATACCAGGGTTAGTGGACACGAGACAGATATGTGGGAGTGAAATAAGGAAGGAAAGGAGGGGGAGAAGGAAAAAGGGGGAAGAGAGGAAGGGGGGGAGGAAGGAAGGAAGGAAAGGAGGGGAGGAGAGATGGGGAAGGAGAGATGGGGGAGGAGAGATGGGGGAGGAAGAAGAAGTCAAGAACGTGATTCCTCAAGGAAGAAGGGACAGGAGACCTTGCCTCCCAGACAGAAGCAGAAAGGTGCAAAATCTCCAAGGGCCTTTCCAACACAGACGTTGAATCTCTGGCTTTAGTCCTTCCCAACAATGAAACGATAGGAGAATTCAGGGACCGGGCACTGCTCCGGCATAACTGTGGACAGATTTTCCCCCATATGTTTACAGAATTCCGAAAGGACAGAAATAGCCATTGAGCTCTAAGCAGTTTTTGTAAAATTACCCTCGCTCTGAGAGGTTTTCATTCTACCCTGGGGACTCTTTGGTGAAATCTAAATAAGTGGAAAGATTCAGCTATTTTGGAGTTTTCCTTGTGCTAAATAATATTCTGTAGATTGGATTAAAAGCAGAAAAAAAATGTAGATATTTTCACATTCACATAAATCAAAATGGCTGAATGTTGAAAAACAAACAAAAAAGGGCCCTCAGGCTGAAACCAATTATGGAAATTCTTAGCCGAAAGGGATAATTTATTAGATCATTTATAATGAGCACAACGAGCAAGTGAAAACTGGTGTCCCTGACCTCAGCTACCACAAACACTACGATGTTTTCTATTTATAAAAATGATCACAATAAGGTTTGTGGAGGCTCCTGGTGGGAGGAGCTGGCCGAAGGGTCCACAAGGGCCCTGCCTGACCCGCCCTGATCCCAGAGACGGTAGCTACACGGTCTCCGTGGTGACAACTGTGGATGGCTTTTCTTTTTTCCTTGACTCCATTCATTGATTTCATGGGCTTTTAGGAGATTATTTTTTAAACTAATTAATTTGCAAAAGTAGAATGAGAAAACCTTCTTGACCTGGATGGTTCCGCCTTGTTCTCCAGATAGCAGCTCAAACATCACTTCCTCACAGAAGCCATCTCTAAGCATAAACGCCCAGCAAAATCAAGCTAAATATTATGCATGATGGCCCCCAATCACTTTCTGTCTCTCTCTTAGACTGGAATCCCCAGAAGCCCAGAAACAATTTCTATTCCACTCAGCATGATAGCCCCACGCCTAACCTTTAGTGGGTACTCAGCTAACATTTGTTGAATGACTGAGTAAAGGAAAGCAAACCAACCCTAAACATCTACATAATATAATTGCTTCATTAGAAAGATTTTGATGGCAAGTTACAGAATGCCCAATTGAACTCAATAAGATGCCCAGAGGTAGACGTTTCTAGAGTGGGAACTCACCCATGTCAGGGCACTGAATCAACTTCACTGGGTTTTTCCCTCATTGTCACAAAATGGCTGCCACAATGATGAGCACTCATCCTCAAATAACTGGGGTTAAAGCCACTAAATAGAGAGAGAAGAGATCACTTCTCAAACATCAGTCTCTTATTAAGAAAGAAAATCTTTCTTCAGAGATCTTCTGACCAGACTTCTTCTTCAGTCCCCTTTGGCCAGTACACGATCACATATCCTTAGCCTATCTGCAAGAAAGCCTGAGAAAACAAGAGTCTGGCATTTTCCATATCCAGGATCTGGAGAAGTAGTGTACCCTGCCCTTGTTAGATTTTTTCATTCCCAATAAATGTAAAAGTTGCTTTCAAGGACCTGCCAGATCAACCAAAACCCTCAGGGAGCACCATTAAGTAGATGTTTGGAGAACCAAGAGGAATATGGGCTTTTATTTATGTGCAGATGCTGGAGACAGATCTCACGTCTTTTACTTCCTCTGTCCTTTTAGCTCTATTTCTAAGCCTGGTTTAAAAATTCCTCAATTAGCTGCAAAGTGCTGAGAGATCCTGTTACAGCTTTGTTGCAGGAATTGGACAGAGCTGGGAATAGAAGGCAGCCCATACCATTGACTTGGAGATGAAGGATGAGTTCCTTCTCCAACTCAGAAAGATAGGAACATGAAAGCTCCACTCAGGTTTTCCCAGACCCAGAAGATTAGTTAGTCCATTGTTCCTTGGAACCATTAGTCAGATCGGTGAATTCATTCCTTGGTGGGAGCTCAAACCAGCCTTGGCCAATCGCTGCAATCCTGAGCTCTCCTCAGCAGGGGACATCCTAACTTACTGTGTTCCCCAGGATCACCTGACATTCTGAGCAACCCTCTGGATAATCTACCTGGTGGTTTGGTATTATAGGAAATTCTTGGTCTCTTTTGTGACTCTTTCACAGGAAAAACACGTCCACTGTACTGTTAAGGCTTTTTTCCTAGTCGCATCATGACCTACCATACATTATCTTCTCTTCAACTCATTTCCTATATTTACAAACCTTGCTAGTTTCAAAAGTTTAAAACCCTATGTCTCGAAGAACACCCCTCCCTTTTCCTTCCCTCCTGCCAGGCCCCATACACCAGGCCTCTCTTGCCTTTGCAGTGATCTGCACGTTGCTCTATGACTGATACAATCAGCCTCTCATGACACTTCCATGAGTATCAGCCGAGGATGCTTTGTTCACGTGCGTAAATATTAGAGATGGCAGCAGTCCTTTTGAAAATTTGAAAAAGGTTCCATTTTGAGAACTTGGCATTTCCCAAAGTCGCTGAAAATGTTTGATAGAACTAAAGCATATTAAACGTTAAGAAAAAAAAGGAAAAGGTAGGCAGTGCATTCCCTTGTGTAGTCCAAAGTCCATCTGCCACAAAATTAACTGAGGAGCTGGTTATGAAATTGCAAACTCTTGGTCTTCTTAAGTGTACTAAGTCAGGCTCACAAGCAGTGGGGTTTCAAAAAGTGTGTTTCTGGAATCTTTCTTTTTGTCTTCTTCTCAAGGTGATTCACATACATCCTTGAAGAACTGTTAGCATAGGGCATTTCGCATCTATCAATTTCCCCAATTCATCAATCAGCCTGAAACAGAGGAGGTGAATGGGTCATCAAAATGTGGCAAAGGGAAGGTGTTAGTTTCGAGACACAGTGTAGGTCATGGCTGTCACTGAAAGCATCCTTGTACCATGGACCTCGCTGGCAGACTGGGGAAGCCATGATACATCCCTTCTCAGATTAATGTTGTCAAAAGCATGAAACAAAACACATGCGATTATAAAGAAAATTAATTATATTAAAGTGTAATCCTATCTATGGACCCCTTGGGGACTCTGTGAACACCAGATGAAGGATCCTCACGCCAAGGGACAAAGTAATTCAACTGCTAAGTGGAAACGACAGATCAGATTGGGTTAGAAGCTATCTGAGGCTTGCAGCCTAAGTTAGGATTCGTCTCGGCAGGAGAATCTAAAAGCGCTTCACAGAGAAGAGGTGTTGAAGATGAGAACAAGAGTGTTTAGGGATGGAACCCTCCGCAAAGGGGTAAAACACATACACCATCTCCTCTGTCTTCTCTTTCTCCCTTAACCTGCATACAAACAAAAAATACTCTTCCATTTTAAAAGTCGTACCTTGGTCCTACATCTCCCTCTAGCTATCGTGCTCATTCTCTCTTTTTTCTTAGTGAAATATCTAGAAGCCATCTACACTTCACTCCCCTCTCGCCGAGGATCTGCCTTCTGTCCCCATGTCACCATTCTTGTTGTTTCTGCCAAAGTCACCAACCTCCAATGCTGCTGACCACCCGCTCTGTTTACAGTCTACTAATTTAACTTCCCAGCTCCCCTCTCCCTGGCTTTCTCATCAGCCAGATGTTTCTTTCTGGGCTCCTATTTTTCCATCATCTCGAAAATGCCTCTCATCACCAATCTGTCCTCAATCCTCTTTCCTTCACTTTCTTTCCACCGTCATCTGGCCTCGTCACCCCCGCCCCGCCCCGCCCTGCCCGGGTTAGGTCTTCACCTTTATCACTGGTTTACTGCAGAGTTTGCCCTAACTCACCTCCCTGGCTTCTGCTTCCTCATCCATCTGCTCTCTACCTGCTCTCTAGGTGAAAGCATCTCTCCTTCTTTGGAGCTGACCCTTCTCTGGTTTCATAACATTGTTTGCCTTACTTTTTCCCCCCAAATGCCCTCTTGGAAGCCACTGCTGTCTAGCTGACGTATCTTTCTGTGTGTCCCGGTCAATTATCTCCCCTTCTAGACTATAAGTTCCTGGAGAGTTCACAGGACTTAGCCTGCCTGGGTCCTTTCTGTCCATCCTCCCATCACACATACAGAAGAACTCAAACATTCTTCATCAAATTAGGGAAGTTGCCTTAAGGAAGAAAAGGACTGATTTGAAAAATGAAAGCATTGAGCAATCTATCTACTAATCTGTGGATAGCCACAAACTACTACCACACATTCTCTGCCTCTTTAGACAATAAATACCATGAGGATGTTTATACAATGATACAGAGTAATAAAGGACCTGGTAGAGAGAAAAAGATGTTCAGCTAATCATGTCTTGCATTTCAGCATGGTAAAATAGAAAACCCCCGAATCCCCTAACAGCTGCTAAGAGCCAGGGTTTGTCTCATTCATTTACCATTTTATTCATTCATTCAACACATAATTTTGAGTGTCCCCCACATGCCAGTATGCCAGGCACTGGGAATTCAGCAGTAAACAAATATCCACAGATCCATCCTCACAAAACCAAGAGTGTGATGGGAGAGGCAGAGAGGCAGACAGTAAATAAATACATGCTTATAAGCTGTGAGAAATGCAAGAAGGAAAACTTTCTTGAAGGATCGATGGAACAAAGGACAAATACACACTCTATTTCTACAGGGTCTTTGGGTCACTGGAGAGCTGAACTTGCCCTTGTCTGAATCTTGAAGATTTCATTCACCCTCTTTACTGAAGGTTTAAGCTAGAATTAACCCAAGAAGTTAACTCCTTCTTTTCCCTCCAAGTTGGCCTTGACCCTCCAGGGAGAGCACTCCCATGGCATGAGGGGTGCCCATCTCCCCTGGTCTGGAGTGAGCCTGTCTTTCTTCACACCAACATGACCTTTCATGATCAAACCCGCTCACTGACAACATGGCGGGGAAACAAAAAAGGGCTCCTTCTAGCAAAAGACTTTTTCATTGCCCAACATTATTCCCATCCCTTTTCGCATCTCTCTGGAAAACGTCATCACCTCCTCCAGGCAAGTGGCCTAGGGGGGGTTCAGCCCGGTTTTCTTGAGATCCACGGCTATGCTCCTTTTCTTAGAGGTGGGCATGACAGCAGAAGAGAAAGAGTGGTGCTTCCCTGGTCGGTCCCTGGACAGACAGCCAAGGACACTAGGACAGTGTTCTTGCTCTTCTCTTTCCTCCTTCCTTCCATGCGTCTTACTTTCATCCCAACCTCCCAGAATTAGCATATATCACACCAAGGAAAGGACAGAGAAAAAGCAGCAGAAAGAACAAGAAAGGAAGGAAGAAAAATTCAAATAGCAAAAGAGAGGTAAGCAGGAGGGGTGATTTTTTCACAGGAAAGAATAAATTGAAGCACTGATGTTCAGATGGAAGGTGTGACCAGCCCACTTCACCCCCGACTATCACTCAACTGAATAAATGGTGAACACCTGCTGTGTATCAGGCAATGCGCACAAGTCCTAATATAATAAATGCAAAGAACTCTGGAACTGTTAAGCACATTCTGTGAGCTTGAGAGTGGGTTATTGGCATAGATTCCCCATAGTTGCCCCGATTGATCTGGGCCAGTGGTTTTCCACCTTGGTAGCATATTAAAGTTTTTTTTTATTTTAATAGAAATTCCCAGGCCCCACCTCAGAGATTCTGATTTACTGATCTTGGGTGGGCTCAAGGCAATAGTAATTTTTCAAAAGTTGATTTTAATATGCAGCCAGGGCTGAAAGCCATTGGCCGAGGCAATAGGTCAGATCATTCTGAAAGCTATCCAGTCTAGTCTTCCAGAGCACAAAGAAGGACCTCTTTTCTTATACTCAACTCACATTCTGGAGAACACTCTTTGATACGCTGGAAGGAATTTTTCTCCCTCCGACAAGAACTAATCTTGACTCCCAGCATCCCCATACGTCTAAGCTCTCCTGTGGATGCAACGCGTGGACAGTGTCTTCTGTTCAATAACGGGGCTCTCCTTGGGCTGGGTTCCCAGTCAATATCCCTGCACGTCTTCTCCAAGCCCCTCCCTTCACAAACCGTGTCTTTGTAGGACAGCGTGAAATGTCAGTTTCTGTTGGTAATCTACATAATTGCATTACTCAGCCACCAAACCTACTCCTGTGAAAAAAAAGACTTAAGAGATACTTTTTCTCTGAGCCAGAAAGGTGGGACAGTGGCACTCCCTTGGTTGCAGCTGGTTTTGGAAGGAGCCTTTATTTACATGACAAATGTCTCTGAAGATAATCGTCCCACCTCCTTGCTGGGCCTTCCTTCTTGGCGGAGCAGGTGCTCGTCAGGAAACAAAATCTCGTCCTTGACGGTGGAATTGGCACTGCCTTCTAAGTAGGCCAAGGAATTTGGAGCTTGTCTAACCAGAAATTCTTACCCACTCCTGAAAAATGTGTATCCTGTTCGTCCAAAGGCTGTTAATTAGCACCTGCTTCTACTTCTGAACTCCTGTGGGATCTGGCATGATGCGCTCGTAGTTCCTCTGATCTGTACCGGCCACTGCCCCCTCGTGAACCAGGGCAGTCACATGATGTGTCACCTGAATGACCAGAGAGGGTGTTACATCCTTGAACCTAGGTGTGACTGCCCAACAAAACCATTAGAGAGTGCGTAAGAAAGGATGCAGCTGGAACTTGGCCAGGAACTGAATCCAATTAACCTGACAGCCATAGATTCCTTCCCTGAAAAACTAGAGCATCATAGACTATTAAAGCTGAAGAAGACCTTAGAAATCACCTAATCCGGATGTTGTTTACATTAGAGGGCTCACTGCCTCTGATTAGAATCAAAAGCAACAGGACTTCTTTCTAGAAAAATGTGTGTACAGAGTTTTCACAAGACTTCAAGAGGCTGGGTCACAAACTCCATCAACTGGGCCTATGACTCCCTATTGAAGAACCCTGATGTAATCTTAACTCCCACCTCACCTCCCACCAAACACACATTTTATAGATGAGGACGCTGTCCAGAGACACATGCGGTTCTCCTAAGAGCTCATAGTTTAGTGGCAGAGACACAAGCTCTAAATTCTCATTCTGGTCCCTCAGGACCTACCCAAGACCCCTGTCCCAGCACCTCCTTAGAAAACATTTGGGGGCTTACTTTTTCTGAGACCACTGTCCTTTGTCTTAGGATTTCTATTCATGGGCCTTCCTCTGTCTGTAGGCTGTGCCCATTGGCAAAATGGGCAACCATATCCCTTTGACTGGCAGACTATTTCTCAGGAGTAACCACTTAACCTACTCAAAATTCTTCCAAGCTTAAAGCCTTGGGGTTGGAGAGCTTTAGAGCCACGTCTTCACTAGAGCACCACCTGGTGGAGCATTGCAATAAATCCTGCCTAAGCAAGCAGGAGATGCCAATCACGCAGGGAATAAATAGCCTTTATCATTCCTTCCATATTTGATGTCAAGAGACCAGTTTTACCCACTTTTTTTGCTTAAGAGCATTTTAAAATATCACCAAATAAAACTGTATTCAAAAATTAACTGATTACTCCAAAAAATCAAATTTTTATTTCCTAGCTCTTTACATAAAGTTGATCATCTTGTTCGTCCCTTTAACTACAGATAAATTCCAAAAGCAGGGGCAAGAAGTTTTTCTCTTGGAGTCATGATCGCCAGCTTCATTCGGCAAACAGACATGACCTCGAGTTGGTGAGGTTTTCCTACATCACCATGATCGAGAGACAATGGATTCCATTTCTATCTCCACCACGTAGGAGCTGCGGCCTCTCAGGTAGACCATTTACTTGTTCTCTTCTGTGATATAATCCGAGGCATTGACGGTGGCACTTACTAGCTCGATGGCTTGGACACGTTATCACTCAAACTTCCTGGATTCCAGTTTCCTCTTTTCTAAAGTAGGAAGACAATAATGTCACTCATCTCTTAAGATTGTTGTAAGGATTTAATTGCATACTTTGTTCAGTTTTGTGACATCTTATGTCCAGAACATGATAGTGGCTTTGTAGAAAGAGCTTATCACAGTAACTGAGACATCTGAAGCGACCGACACACTTTCCCAAAGACACTGGTTGTTGGGGAATGTATGATATTATACATATCAAGCACTCAGTATAGTGCTTTTGTTTATTAAAATTCAATGGAAATAACTTAATGGTTAAAACATAACTTCACAGATTGCAGTATCACGCATCAAATGGGCATAATATTAAGACCTAGAAAATTAGATGTCAGTGAAGGATGGGAACCAAGCAAGAACTATCAAGTTCACCCACTTCCTTTATAGATGATGAAACTGAGGCTTAGAGTTACTAAGGAACCGTTCAAAGACACACGGCTATGACATGTAGCCCAGAGCACAAGTCCAGGGTTCAAGCTCTCAGCTCTCTCTCTCTTAGCAAGACAGTCAAATGAGAAAGGAAAAGGAAAGATTTTGAAGAGTTAAGTGCACAGGACAAGCCTTTTTATTAGTCAATTTAAATGGGTCTCTAATCTTTGCATGCTGGGCACTACATCTCAGGCTCCAACGATGGGCTAAAAATACCAAATTCTCAAAGCCCTGACCTCAGCGGCCATCAGTCAGACTTCTCCTTCTGGAAGGCCCAGAACCAATACGCATCTCTGCGTGTGGTTGGACCTGTCTGCCCTGGCAACACCGGGGCTCCAGGCCACCCAGCACCATCCCATCGGGGAGCTGGGACCTTCTCAGTGATTGGAAGCGTCACAATCCTAAGACTGGAAGAGCGGCAGACGGAACAGCAAGCCTGGCGCTGACACCAGGCAGTTCACGTGTCGAAGCCCTCACACCGACCAGCCCTTCCCAGCCCTGGGACAGAGCTCAAGAACAGGGGGAGGGTGCAGCTCAGAGGGAGGGTGTGTGCTTAGCGTGCAGGAGGTCCTAGGTTCAATCCCCAGTACCGCCACTTTAAACATAAATCATTAATTAAATAAGCCTAATTCTCCCCCTTCCCCAAAAGGAAATACATTAAAATGTTCTTTTAAGTTTTATATAGTCTTTTGATTTTGTAAATTTTTCAAAAGAAAAAAATATGTTAAATCAAGACCAAGTAGGATTCCTGTCTTTTCACTCTGACTCCTGCTCCATACCCCTTCCCTTGGTGTTAGGTGATGCTGAGTGAGAGTGTGTGTCTTGGCGATCTACGTAAGGGAAACCTGAGCTGAGGATGTATTTAGTGTCAGTTTAGTGGGAAATAGTGAAGTGGGTTGCAGTCCCTTTCAGGATTTAAGTACGTTACTGTTTTCTACCCTGGTGTGGGAATGGCCCCCTCAGGGCCTCCCACTGCCCACTGCGCAAACTCATCGGGTGTCATGACAAGCAGGTGCAGGACCCAGGATGTGCACATCATTTCATAGCATAAAAGAGTCCTGTGGTACATGGCACATGACACAGTGGCTTTATGGACAGTGGAAGAGACACAGGCCTTGAATGCAGGGGGTCAGAAGGCAGTCTGTGGACTTGTGAGGTTGTAAGCGAAGGACTCCATTTTCACTGAGCATTTGTCAAAACGCAAGTTCTCTCCTACCAGAAGACACTCAGTTTTCCAGCACATACAATGATATATGCACCTATATAAATTTTCTTTCCTTTTGGATGGGAAGCAAGTAAAATAGAATTTATCAGAATTTCTGTGTTTGCAGGGCACAACCTAGTGGTAGCACTAAAAAGAATGGGGCTACCTATGCATGACGTGGCAAGTTCTATGCATTTCATCAATAATAGTGAATAAATTTTGATCAACCGTGCTACCCTAAAGATTAAATGATCCTTCTACTCTCCGTACAAAAAAAATTACCAAATCCGTTGCCATATGAAGGGGCAATAGATGGAATGTAGCCAAATGTGCATGAAAAAAAAAAGTTAAAGCAGTTAATTCAAAACCTTTTGTGTCATTTTGTGTCATTGTACACAAGACATCTCCAGCTTTCTAGCATTTGTCATTTCTGGTGATTTATGTTTTTATTTTAAATAAAATAATAAAATACTTTAAATATTTTTATGATCATTTCTTCCTCTCCTTTGACCCCTGGGAAAAAAAAAAGTTTACATGAACTTCAGCTCCACAAAACCTGTATCTGTATTCTGATCGGGGGCAAAGAGAAAGAAAGAGGGTAGGAAGGGGATGTGGGGAGGAACAAAGACAGTTAGAAGGAGGGCAAAGAAGTCTCAGAGGGACAAGAATCGGCCTTGATGGATCAACCAGGTCGAATGTGCTTTGCCCTGTGAGTAGGCCTCTTACCCCGCAAAAGACAAACGACCATCCATTTTTCCAGTCTTTTCTTTACATGTGATTTTCCCAAGAAGGAAAGGCAGGGGATTCTGGTTGCGAGTTCATTTTGCCAATTTGTGCCTGGACACTTGAAGACACAGAATAACATCCATTTTGTTTGGCCCACGGGCTGGATGGTCCACAATTAGCCTGCTCCAGGCATTTTCTTTGGTTGACTTTCTCAGAGTAAACAACCTCAAATGCTCCATTAGCTAAGGTTAAGAAAATGTCCCCACCGCTGGACAAGTCAGTAGGATTACAAGGCATCCCATGAGAAGAGCGGCAACAGGACAACAGCGATGAAGCTGGCAAATTAACAAGCAGACCTTCAAGGCCGTCACTCTATACAATATCAAGAAAAACATGTAGAGGGGTGATCATGCCTCAGTTTCTCCTGGCTTTGGTCATGTCAACCCATCTCTCAGATTTACTCTGAAGAATAATTTACTTAGTGTTTTTTTTTTTTGAAATTATGCAATGTTCCCTTCCTGAACTCCCCTGTGCTCTTTGAGATGTTACTGGGAAAACAGGATGTAGTTACATAATAAAAGTCTGCACCACCCACACTATTCCACTCTTACTAAGCAAAATTATACATCTGAAGGCTCTTATCTTACGGGAGGAATCTTGTCCATATCATATCGGCTTCACCTGGTCTCTTATCTCAGCTCAAATTTCTCAACTAATTATGAAAAGAAACAAAAGTCACCTTGATTCTACAAAGTGACCACAAGTCTGGAAACGCTGGCAAAGATGTAATAAATGGTTTGTTAATATTACATGAAGATACATGGTATAATAAAAGATTGTGTTTCTCCCAAATTTATGGCTTTAGTGCTTTAGGGTACTGCAAGAAAATAATTCTGCAGCTCCACACTGCAGCATACAAAGCGTTAACACCGCATGGCATCGGGCTGATGGCAGATTGCAAAGTGTAAGATTTTTCAGATATGAGCAGTCACAGGGTAAAGAAATATGAAAGGGGAGAGGAACTGTCATCCTTTGGCCTGGTGCCAGCATCCCAGACAGTTGCCATATGGGGCTCTGAGTCCACTCAGCAAAGCTCAGTGTTGCTCTGAAGTTCACTGGAGATGAAAGGAATGTCCCGGCTTGATGAGGGAAGGACAGGGAGGCGTCCTTGGGGACTTCTCATTCCATGCCTGTGGCTTCTCTGGAAAGGACAGTTTCACGCTTCATTATCTTCCTTAGTCATGGCTCGTGTGATTGCAAGAAATGGAAATCCATTCAAACAAGTCAAAGCAAGGGAGTCCTGCTGGGCAAAGCGAATGAATGAGCCATGGCTGTACACAACTCCATGGTGAATTCCATGAGCATAACGTTAAGCAAAAGATGCCAGAGACAAGTATTGTTTGGACTTGAGGATTTTATTTGTATAAAAACACAAAACTAATCTACAGTGTGACTACTGCAAGGAGGCCTTGGACAAGATTGGAAGCAATTAGAGATGGAAACAAGTTGTTGGTTCTGGCACTTCTTAAAAGAGAGGTCGTGGGCCAGGAAGGCAGTGCAAGAGCCCTTCCCCGCACCTTCAGGTTTCCTTCCCGAGCCACAGTAGGAAGTGGGGGTAGTGCAAGGTCGTACCTGCCGCTGTGGGGTGGAGACATTTATTACCAGCACTAACTCCTGCCACTCTTGCCCACCTCCTCTCATTTGTCAATCAAGTCATGAGCTCTGAAAAGGTTCTTTTGTCTTGTGGCCCCTCAAATGCAGTGTTCTTGTTCTGTGAATTTCTCAGAGAAATTCACAATCCAATTAGAGGAAGCAGAAAGTGAAAAAGACAACAAACAGAAGCAAAAGAAGCATAATGGAATAACCCCCTCTTAAGTAAGACAGACTCAATCTGGGAAATTTACACCAGATTGAAGGAAGTGAAGGTTACACACTCAGAGAGAGAGAGATGCAGATAAACAGGTGCTAAGGATCTAGCAAAGATGTCATAATTCATAAACATTTAATAAGCTTTCAGAGAACACATAAATCACTTACGTAGCCGTATCTTCTCTTCACACATGCCTTAGAACCAGTGAGGACATGTAAAGGACTCCATGAAGGCAAATAATGGAAAAGAAAAAGGGATCCTGGAGGATACATGTGGAAGGCAAGAGGTGTCTACAGCTGTGGGGTCCACAGGACCCCAGTGGGCCAGTCAGTGATGGAAAATGAAAGGTACACCAATAATTACATAATCTTCACTGTCAATTGCGCGCATGCACTGATGACAGTCAACATTTGCACCAATGCACCCTCCCACATATTATGACCGTAAGTACTTAGTTATATTTGGGTGGGGAATGGTAGACCAGGCGTAAGGGTTGGAGGGTAGAATTTACAGCAGATTGTTTAAATAGCAGCTTAACCTTGGATGAAACACCAGATCAAGGCTCTAGACCCAGTCCTCTGATATTTCACATCTGGAGGTTTTTAAAATCACTAACAGAAAGAGGCTGGGGTGTTAAGAATAGACTTTTCAGAAAAAATAAAGGTTTGGGGGCAGAGAGCAAAAAGTGTAAAGCTTAAGAATGAATATTATAATGAGTAAACTGGGTTATTTAGTTACTTGCTCTTAAATCCTCTCCCCATCCTTTCTCTGTAAACTTTATTTCCTGGACTCTCTTATCAACTGCCTTCTAACTTGGTTTAGTCAATAAAAAGCACTGGGGAGATTAAAGAGCAGAAGGAAAGGGGAAGACAGGGTGTTTCTTCCCTTTTTTCCTCAGTTTCAGCCAGGGTTTCTGGCTGTGGCTGTGTCTCCCCCTTGTCTCTGCTTCTATCACGAAGCCTCTTCTATCAATTAGCTCCTGCGGGAGGCTCTGATTCTTGGGCTCCAGTAAGTCTAGTTCTTCCCTTTATCCTTCTGGTCCTACCAGTAATAGCAGCTTCAAGCTGTTGCCTTTGTTTGGGTTTTCAGTTCTTCCAACACCATTGTAACTAGTTCCCCACATTAAATTCCTTCGGCAGGAGTACCTTGCATGGCCTCCATGCTCATGACTCAACCATGACTGGTACACCAGAAAGTCCTTCTTCTGCTATAGAATGCAGGCTCTTCCCCTACAAGAACTTCCACCAGGAGTCGCTGGAGGAAGGGGGCCATGGATGAAGGCTTAGAATTCCACAGGAACTGTTTTCCAATTTTTAAAGAAAGTTATACAGTGACAGGAGAGGCATCAAAGATCACCAGGGAAAATGACAGACGAGCTGGTAAGAGGACCAAAGGATTCTGCATTCTGCTGTCCACACCCAGAAGAGGGACAGGTACCCAGAAGAGGGACAGATACCCAATAAGAAAAACCTTTGGGGGACACTATTAGGTACCAAAAGTACATGGTTTTGTAAGATGTGTAATGGCAAATGGTACAGGAAAGGAATAAACTAAACTGTGACTTGGAGCACACTGGGCAAGTGTGGTGAGGGTAGAATGTCTGATGTGGGAAACACAGGAGGATTACAGACACCTCAGAGGTCCTTTTTCTTGAAGTCACCCAAAAGGAAGGGCTGCTGTGAAGCTCGTCCGAACTGTGTAAGTCTCTCTCATGGCCGCCATTGTAGCCACTGTAGATGACAGACAGAGGACTTCCCAACCTGATTACAGAGCTTCCATTACAGGGAGAAAGAATCCAAAAATCAGGCCCAGTAGCCCCTTTATTTGTGGTCATTCTCAGGCAGACGGGCTGGTCCTAGACCTTTTTTTCCCACAAATCTATTCCTTACCCTATCCTTGATCTGCTCTTTGTCTTGGAAGGAAGGGGTTGAGCGTATCAAGCTGTTTACCCAGCAGCTGGTTTCTAGATGGATTTGGGCAATGAGCACCATTACTAGGAGATTAAAGGCAAGAGAAAGAGAGGAACTAGGGAGCTTCTCCTCCTCCTTCGCTGCCACGGGCAGCATCCCTGCCAAGGGCTAACTTTTCCTGGTGGACACAGGTCATTTGATGTGGCCTTCTATGGTTCTATTTCCCACCATATGATCCCAGTCCTTGGGTGCCAGTAAAACCACCTCTTCCCTCTGCTCTTCCAGCCTCGGGGTGGTAGAAGATTCCAAATATTGTTGATTTCTGGGTTGCCTCCCTGTACTTTGTTTGACTTTCCCAGGGTCCATAACTTGTGTAACTGACTTCTTGCATTGTATTACTTCTGTTTAAAATACTCAAGTGGTTTCTGATCTCTAGTTAGACCCTGACTGATACACTGACCCTGCAAAGATGCTACACAGGATAAAGCTAATTAAGACAAGCAGAGTGGTACCAAGCAACTACAGCTCTTGGTCCCAGATCCAAAAAGCAAAGTTCATATAGTTCCCTGAGGTCAATTGCATGGTTAATTCTTCTCTTGCAGCTCTCTAAACCAGAGAGCATCAAAACAAGTTGTTAAAAAAAATTTCACATTTTAGTGATTTTTTTTCCTATATCTGAGAACCCCAAATTGTTGCCTTGAAAAAAAAAATCTTGTATTACTCTTCTTCCTCTATTTTATGAGTAAGGGCTTGGAATTTCAAGGCTTAGAACACTTAGGCAGCTGTGGGGTTTGCACGGCCCAGCAGGTCAGATTATGAATGAACTTTTAATTTATATTTCTAAAATTTAAATCTTTTTTTTGATAATTTCATATAAATGTAACAATACGTGATTTCTTTCACTCAGAAAAATATCTCTGAGATACATCCATGTTGTCGCACATACAAGAGCGCGTTCCTTTTTATTCCTGGGTAGCATCCCATCGCGAGGATGTAGTGCAGTTTCTTTATCCATTCATTTGCTGAGGCTATTTGAGTTGCTTACAGTTTGGGACAACTATAAATACAGCCACTATAAATATTCACATACAGATTTTTTGTGTGAATATTAGCTTTTATCTCTCTAGAGCAGACACTGAGGAGTAGGATTGCTGAGTCAGTAAGTGTATGCTTAATTACACAAGAAAACACCAATTTTCTAGAGCTGCTGTACTATTTTGCAATCCCACCAGCCATGTGTGAGATTTTTCAGTTGCTCTGCATCTTTGTCATCATCTGACAGTGTCAGTATTTCTTAAATTTGGGCCATTCTATTCGGTAGGGTAGGTAGAAGTATCTCCTCGTAGCTTTATTTTTCATTTCCCCAATGGCTAATCGTGTTGAACATCTTTTCACGTGTTTATCTGCCATCCCTATATGCTCTTAGGTGAAGTGTCTACATTTTTAATCCATTTTTTAATGCAGTATTTGTTTTATTGCTGTTGAGCTTTGAGAGTTCTCTCTATATTCTGGAATGTATGATTTGCATACATTTTCCCAGTCCATGGTTTACCCTTTCATTTTTGTACAGGTGTCTTTTGATAAATTTTTTTTTTCATTTTGAAAAAGTTCAATTTAATTTTTACTTTTATGAATTGTGCTTTTGGTCTCAGGTCTAAAAATTCTTTGCCTAAATGTCCACTTTGCTCCAGGTCACAGAGATTTTCTTCTGTTTTCTTCTAAAAGTTTATAGTTGGTTAAGGTATGAGTTTGGCAAAAATGAGTAAAAAGTGTTCTGTGATGGTCAGTTGGCTATACGGAATTTGTAATAAAGATCATTATATATTTTAATTATTTTAGCTTGTGTGCTATATATCCTGTATATCAGTAACATTATAATAAACGTGTCTGTGTGTACTTTTTTTTTTCTGAAAGGCTGGTTGTTACACACCAGCACAGCACAGCCCTGGGAGCACTGTTACATAGTACAAACTGGTGGTTTTTTATCATGGATTTTGCATTTTGGTACACCTGGATTCCAACTCTGTGGATACCATTTACTGGTTAACTTCATGTGAGTCACTTAAACTTCCTAGACCTCAGTTTAAATATATGTAAAATATCTAAGTGAGTTTAACACTGACTTTGTAAGGCGTTTCACAGATTAAATCCTCTAGTTTTGCATAGTGCTTAACAAGAAACTTTCAACAAATAGTAATTATTGTATATTGGCCAATTTTTCAAATCCTAATGTTCATAATGATCCCACTGGATGATTTAAGAAAGATTCGGTTTCACTCAATATATGTTATTTTGAAAGACAAGAAAATAAGCAATTTGTTTTAGATTGGTTTTCATCCAAAGTGGTGAAAATAAAAATTCAACTGCTTAGGCACTTGAAAAAGGACATGGTATGTGGACATTGATTCCCTTGGCTAACAATCACAGATTATTTCTGCAGAGCTTTATGTCTCCCAAAGCACATCCTAACACACCAGCCTCGTCAGGCCTTCACAACCAGAAGATCCCTGTTGACCAGAAGCATTTCTGCAGCTGTTGTCTGGTGCAGTTAGAAGCTCTTTTTGTTTGATGGCAAACCAGAAACACTTTTCCTCGTCTTGAAAAATCAATTAAAGCTTCCCTTAGAGTTTTTGACCTCAGGCCAAGCTGACCAGCCTGAGGGCAGTTTAAGAAACTCCTCTGCTGTCCTTACTAACCTGTCACCAGCAGGCTGGCTGCTTTTCCTGTTTGCCAATTGTCTTGGTACCAGAAAAACGTTCCCTCCCTTCAGCCAGCCTCCGAGCCTCACTCTAAAGTGACAGCAAGATAACAGGAAGTGAGGGAAACTGGTTTGTGCTGTGGTCGACAGTCCGGAGGTTAATGTGTCACTAAAGGAAGGTTCAGAAAGAGAACATTTAAGATAACACAGTCCTTCCCCACAGTTTAAAACAGTCCCAGTGCTTGTGTGCAAGTTATTCTTATGCAGAAATGCTTTCCTGACAGTTCTGCGAAACAAACGCACAAGTGTATTCATTTGTATTCGTGTTTGTATTTGATATATTTGTATATGTATTCACAGCCACACTCATCCACATACATATAACATGCAAGTCTTTGTTAAAAAAAAACATGTAAGGACTAGTTTCTTCTGCATCAAGGCCAAAAGAATTCTCTATTTGATACGCGCACTTAATAGAGTACATATTTAAAGTCTTGCTTTGCCCCTAGGCAGTAAAGACTTAGCCAAGGTACACTTTGCTTTTTCTTATACCAAATCTCTGAGAAGAAACTAGATACACCACCAGATAATGTATATGATAACACTCTAGATGTGACATGGTCCACTTACTCGTATGTGTAATAAACAGAACGTGAATTATAGAGAAATTGACTTTGGAATACATTATGTGAGTAACTTCCTTGGCAATAAATGATCCCACCTTCCTCTGGGCATCTTCCTCTGGTTGTGTAGTTTGTCACTGTCAATGCCCAAAATTAAACATAAGACACTCAGAAAGGACCCAAGTGGCGCATGATACAGCGGGATCAAAATCACTGGGGAAGTTCAGCTTTTACACAGCAGGCTAGAATTGCATTAGATTTTTAGATAACTTAATTAAGGAATAATTGACTGTGTAGACAACTAAGACTTGCATGGTTCATCACTGAAGCAAATTACCCAATCTTTACTTATGTAACTCGTATTTTGGTGCCAAGGTTGGATTTTCCATCTATTCTAATTAAATTAAATTTTGTTAGTTTAAGCCTACTTCACCAGCTTATTGAAATCTTTTGAGGGGGGATGGTGTAGCTCAAGCGGTAGCGTGCATGCTTAGCATGCACAAGGTCCTGGGTTCAACCCCCGGCACCACCTTTAAAAATAAATAAGTAAACCTAATTACGTCCCTCTGCCAAAGGGGAAAAAAAAAGAAAGAAATCTTTTGAACTTCCATTCTATTAATATTTCTCTCAATTTTGTGCTTTAAACGATGCTTGGGTTTTAAAAGCTGGTCATTAATTTTGCCTGCTCAGAATCCCCCCTCTTTACTTGTAACAAAATCTCTCTCTCTTTTTTCTTTCCTCTTCTTTTCTTCTTTCTGTTTTTTAATTTTTTTTTTTAAATTCTTTATCCAGGTAGTTTGAGTGGAGCTGATCCGATGCCTGGGCTCCACAGGTGGGGATGTGATTTTGACCTGGCTTATTGGAATATTCCATCACCCTGGCCACTGTTATTGATTCAAGATTAGGTGCATGACTAAGTCGGGCCATCAGAGCGATCTCAGGGCTGCTGGGAATTACTCTCTCCTGAAGTTGCTAACCTGATAGGATGTAAGAATGGCGGGATGCAGGTCATCTTTAATATCATACTGAGAAGTTTATATAACATGAAGCCAACAGAGAAGAAGCAGAGCCAAGAGACTGTGAGGAAAAGACAGTATTTTTTATCACATCAGTCAAGTTTCATAACCCAAGTTGTGCTAATAGCCCTGCTCCTGAAGTTTTCTGGTTGAGTTTCTGTCATTTGCGACTAAGAGAGCCTTGTCTCTTTTCTCCCCCACACAAATGCCTCATTAGCATGTTGAACTAGACAACAGTATAGCACTGTCTGTCAAGAGCTCAATCTGTGTTGAGGTTCAATTCAGTGTTGGTTTTCATATTATTCCACCAGTTCTGAACACATCATCCATCAGCTTCCATTTTCCTCTCTTATCCCAAGGATACCGTGAGACTCTCACAAGGACCTTGATGAATAAATCATCTACATAATATCTACTTGTCCAAAAACACTTTTAAAAAATGAAAGAGGCAAGTATGTCCTGAATCCAATCTGCTTTTCAGCTGTAGAGGACAACTGCCAGTTTTTTGTGTTTGGAATCCTGTTTTCTTTCCAAAAAGCACACTGATTTCCTTTTAGAGAATGAACTATAACCCTCTGTGTCTGTAGCCTTGGCAGACAGGCAGACCTAGCTTCCTGTCTCAGCCTGTGATCTCGCCCAAGGCTCCAGATAATTTCTTTATCTGCCTTTACCGGGCAAAGGGGCAGACATGTGACTATGCTTGGCCAATCAGAGCTTTCCTTCCGAGACGCTGAATTTTGAGTATTTTACACTGGGATGTTATGGTTGTTTGTTCTTTTTAACTATGGAGCACAGACCAGACTTTTTTTTTTTTCTCTGTAAGATGAGCCTCCAACTTTCTGTTACCTACAAACTGATACATGAACAATAATTGTTTTTCTAAGAGCTCACCAGCCTTCTATTTAATGATCAAACCTACACATTTCTCCAGAAATGTCTTTAATTGCTCTAACTGATCTTTTTCTCTCCTTGAAAATGTGTAGACGTTTGATCTTTCCTGTAGAAAATGTCTTTCATGCGGGAACCTCTTTCATTACCCATGACCTCCCAAAAGAAGGTGAGAGAGATTGTGCACACTACATGCTGCCTTAATACCCCTGAATGGATTTCACTTGAAGATTTGAGCTTGTGTAAAGAAATGTGGTAATTTCTTCCTAGATTCTTCTCTAACTTGGCTTCAACGGACTCAGCATAATTTTCTAAACCCTTTACACTTTAGAAGTTATAATTTTTGTCAAGAAAATGGAGGAGGGGGAGGAGAAAGAAGAGTAGAAATGTTAGCTCTTGCTCCAATCTGAAATAAAAGTTTTTGCCTCCATCACTTTGAATTTACCACTTATTTGTTGCTTAATCTTGAGTATATTGTCTTAATCATCATAAGGCTCAAGTAATTAATCTATGAATTGGAGATTGTGAACACTACTTTTATGGTTTGCTAAAGGAATTGCAAATAGTAGATATTCACTAAAGGCAAGTTCTACCCTCCTGTCTTGCAAGCAGAGCATCTGCAATTTCTGCCCTCTTGTTCTTGCTGCACACATAATTCTGAGAGCCTTTCTCTTGTATGCGGCATTTCCTTCAAGACGTGGGACATCCCAAGATTCAGGTTTCCCTTATTCAATCAAGCCTAGGCTGGAAACAGGTCTTATCTCCTTGGTATTTGCTCTCAGTTATGAGTTCTGATTTCAGTGAGGAGTTCCCTAAAAACCTGGACAGAAGAGGAAGAAGCTTGCCATTGAGAGTTTACGCTATATAAATTTACCAATGATAGACCAACGCAAAGATCAGCAAAGTCACTTTACAATGCTATAATGTTGCCTGGGTCCGTGGTTCCCACATATTGGGATTTCATAGACAAGTCCAATTTTAAAATGAATTAAAAGCCAGGATTGTCATATTATAAATTTGCCAAGGAAGGGCAAATTCAGAACTACAAATAATGAAATATCATGAGGCGTGAAATCCTTCCCTCAAGAAACTAGGGAGTAAAATGGTCCCCATGCTAAATATTTAATCAAATCCTAACAAGCCGTTATGTCAGAGTTCTGCCTAGTCTTTGTGTTTCTGGAAGAGCAAAAATGGGCTATAGCTAAGCATGGCCAGTTTCTTATTTAAGGAAGTCCAGGTGGCGACAGTTTGAAGATGGGTGTGGGCAGGAGGCTGAGGTGCTGGTGACAGAAAGGAAATGACCCTGTTTCACATAACAAAGGGAAGCTCTAGTGATCAGGTTTGTTTGTAGAGAGGCAGCCCTGCCCATTATGGGGGTGGTGGACGAATGCTTTTCTTTGTCCTCATGAACTTAGTTCATATGTTGTAAACTGGTTGGTTGATGATAGGTCTAATCTGGTGTGAAATTGTATTTTCTTGGCCCACATCTTATTTTAAAAATTGAATGCTTGCAGACAGGTATGTACTTTTCAGCCCAACAACAATTATATTGCTCTGTATATTATAGCTGCTTCACTGTACTTGTTGACCTTGACTTTTCAGCTCTTTTTTAGGCATATGACTCTTCCACCTATAATTTACACCAGGGATTGATAAACGACATCCGTAAAGGATCAGACAATAAATATATTAAATTTTGTGGGCCACATGGTCTTTGTTGCAAATTCTCAACTTTGCCCTTGTAGTATGAAAGCAGATGAAGCAATAGGTGAATAAAGAGGTATGGTTGTGTTCAAATAAAACTTTCTGTACAAAAGGAGGCAGAGAGCTGCATTAGGCTCCAGGCTCATAGTTTACCAAATCCCTGATCATGTTTTTGATAACTAATATTTGATCTTGGAAGATGTTATGTATTTTCGAAGACATAGGTGAGTATGTGTACAGCCAGTCTGATTGGTCAGTCAGGAAGAATGAATGGATGTATCTCTAAGTCATTTGACTAGGCTTTTTTCTGGACTTGGAGTTTCAAAGACTACCTTGAGCACTTTCCTATGGCCCTTACCTCGAGGTGGTGTTCTAAACTGAATAAATAAGACTTATGAAAGTGTGACACTATTGGTGGAGATCATGTGGAGAAAAATCCATTAAAAGTTGAATTTAGAAAAAGTAGTATTTTGAAGAAAACCCTCAACATGAAATATGGAGAGTAACATTATTCAATGCATGTGTCCATCCAAGAGATTCCACAAAGAATTTAATTTACCAATAGCTTTTACCTTGAGTCCAACAGATAATCATATTTGGTAGGCAATTTTAGGAGTTTTTTAATCTGTTCCTATTTTTTAAATCTCTGATCCTTACAAAATCTCAGTTGGATTTATCAATATTCATTTTTCTCCTCTTTTGGCACACAGCTAAATTACAATCCCCTTAGAGTAAAGATCCCCTTGTAGTCAGGTGAAGGCCATATGATTGAGCTTATATCAGTGGAATGTGGGTGAAGTAGGTTTGTCCTTTCCAGGACAGGCTAATAAAACATTAGTGTATTTCTAGGTCTGTTGATCATCAGTCCTGTTGCAGCCATCTTGCAGCCATGAGGATAAAGCCAACACAGAGGACAGGAAAGAAAGCTCCAGCCAACCTCCTGTTGTTCTGACCACCTAAGCTGAGTGAAGTCACTTTCAGACACGTGAGTGAATCCATCTTGGACGTTCTAGTCCCAGTCAAGCTCATCCTTGAGTTTATTTGCGTGAAGGATCCCAGGTGATGTCATATGGAGCACAAGAATCAAAGAGACAAGCAAAGTCAATACCCAGAATTGCAAGAAATAATAAATGTTGATTTTTAAGCTATTAAGTTCGGGTGTGTTTTTTTCACATAGTAGTAAGTAACTGTTTTCATGCATTGCAGATGCTATAGCAAAATACCACGGACTAGTGGCTTATAAACAACAGAAATTTACTTCTCACAGTTTGGAGGCTGAAAGTCCAAGATCAGAGTGCCAGCGTGGTCAGGTGATGGCCCTCTTCTGGGCTGCAGACTTCTCTTTGTTTTCTCAAATGCAAAGGGAGCAAGGGAACTCTTTTTCATAAGGGCACTAATTCCACTCTTTAAGATTCCACCCCCATGACCTAATCACCTCTCAAAGGCCCCACCTCCTAAAACTATCCCCTTGGAGTTTAGGTGTCAACATACGAATCAGGACACACTCAAACCATAGCAGTAACCTTGTAACCATCTCTCGTGTTTCTGTATTCATAGGGAACTCACCTGTGCTACCACTGTTTAATATATGTAGGGCTTCTGTCTTATTTTAAAGGTCATATCACTAAGAACATTTAGTTATAGATTTTAAAATGTTCGTTAACGTCTTTCATTTCTCTTAGCCATGTTCTTTTAGATTTGTGCATATTTTCAGCCTTAGAGAAGGAAAAAAATTATGTCTTTTTTGGGATATACATCTCTGGGGACCCTTTGCATTTGAGAAGAACTCTGCTATGTTCCTTGGGAAGGAATCTGAGTCAACCACAGCCCTGACCAAAAGCAACCAGTAACACATCTGCACACAAGAGGCACTCATTCAGGCCAAAAATGCCAGTTGAATTGAAATGACCAGGATACACTACTATCTCCATGTCAGTGCCCCTATCTCACCTCCGGTGGGCATTAAGGTGATAGAGACCCTTACGCTATCCTTGGGCCATGTAATAGATATATAAACTTTTAAAAAAGCATTTTGATATTTGGGATCCATTCCTAATGATAAACAGCAATGGCCTGTAAATTTAGGATAAGTAAGGAAAGATAAGTTTATGCAAATTTAGAGGCTAGTCAGGTTCCTGCCTCACTTTACAGAAAGTTGCAGAATGAAAGATGACCAGATAGGCCTGGTTTAGAGGACTAGAGAGAGCCTGGGGATACCATCCTCTTTACAATTAGCCTCTTTACAGTTAGGCAGTTCAAAATCTAAACCACACGGACAAATAGCAGTCTCTCCTTTGGAGAATTCCAAAGAAGGAGATACCACCATTTCTCCATGCAATACAACGATTTGTGAAAGAAGACCCTATTCCACTCCATCCCCATCTTTCCAAACTCCCAGTGTGAATCCAAGCACACACAGCACACCTAAGTGCACGCACACACACACAGAGATTCAGACAAATTTAGCCCAAATTTTTAATGCCATAATTTCAACCCATTTTATCTTTCTCTGGACTTCATCAACAAGCAAGCAGTCCTCCCCACCTTCTTGGACTGCCCATAATGAGGTCAGGGATGATGATGGAACTTTACTGCAGTGGAAATGGCTGCAGCTTAATGTTGGAGACTTACTATACAATCTTTTGCAAAATGCAAAGTGTAAAACGGGAAAAGATTACCCGCAGACTCAGTTCTCTTCTAAATCATTGAATTAATATGTGATTTATAATCCCTCTGAAGTTCCTTTCCCTAGGGCAGTGATAAGGCTCAGTTTAGCAGTGAGTGTTTGAAAGGTAAAAACATACAAGAAGCAGAAACAGTAGGGAGTGAGGGCAGTTCTAGAATGGTTTCGCTCTTGTGCCATCCTGGGCACAAGAAAAGCAACATAGCATAAGTGAAATTCTTTCACAAAATTCATTATATCTACTGTCCTAGCAAAGAGGGGGTCCTTTTGATAAAAGGCATTAATATATTTAGTTGAAACACTAAGTTAGTTATTAAATCATTTTTCCTATCCCTGGTTGAGATAAGGACACTCTAAATGATAACATTGGATTATGACTATCAAAAAGGCTTATGCCATTTTGGTTATGTGAATCCATGTAATTCAGGAAGGCAATTTCATTTCTCTTGCTTTGGGGCATGATCATGGAGCTCTGAAGAAGTGCGTGTGCCCCTAAGCCCATAGGTGTGTCACCCCCTGAAACTGACAGTTCTCTGCAACTGTGAACGTTGGCTTAAAATACGTATAATTATTTATTTGACGGTTATGTAATGCAATATGAGCCAAAGTCGTGCCTCTCACACTTTAACATGCACACAGATCTCCTGCAGATCTTGTCAAAAAGCAGATTCTGATTCAACAGGTCTGGAATAGGGCCCACAAGGAGTCTTGCTAATAAGCTCCCACCGAAATGTACTAGGCTCTCTCTGGAACACACCAGCTATTCTATTGAAAAGTGAAACCTTTAGTCAACCGCTTACAGGTGGACCATCTTTTTCATGACTTCAAATTTCACTATCCCATTTATCTGGGCCTACAGAATTAATACCCATTTCTTCATTACTCTTTCATATTTCATCGCCTAAGAATTTGGAGCAGCAAGAAGTAATTATAATGATGCAATAGTAAGTGGAATAAAATCTCAGAAACAAATACTGTCTGAAGTACACAGACAACATTTTTAGAACACGTATGTACAAATAAAACGAAGGAAAATTCAGCTAAATGTGATAATGGCTGCATGTGGATGGTTGCATGGTGTGTGCACATGCTTTTGTGTGTCTATTCTTATTTTTTTTTCATTTTCTTCTAATTTCATTGTATTTTTGAAAAAAATTTTAGATAGGCCATTTTCCATATCACAAAAATCCTCCCTTTCTAGAAAGATAGATCAAACCAGGTTTATGACAGAGGGGCTGTGGTTCTGATAATGTTGCAGTAATGGATAAAGTTGTTTGGATATTGTTGCCTAAAAGGCTACAGACCCAAAAGCCAAAATAGAGAAAAAAATGTAAAAATAAACTTCCAAGAATTTAAAAAATTATTGGAGTCTTTGTTCCCTTAAATCCGGAAAGCTTTCCTTGAATGACTTGGGAAGAAACTGCAGGCGTAAAGGAAAATTAACTGAATTGGCTTGGTTTTTTTATTATTCTCTTTGGAGAAAAATCATCCGTCGCCATGACCTTCAACATCAATGCCAGAGCCCAGGCAGGTGGTGGGGGAGGGGCAGGGAGAGGGCAGCCTTTGGGGACTGCTGGCCTCAGTGTGTTCCCAGCTCTGCTACTTCCAAGCTTTTGACTATGTTCAAGACACTTTATCTCCTCTGAGGTACAGTTTCCTCACCTGTTAATAAGGCAGTTATAGCGTTTGCCTCTGAACCTTGTGAGAATTATCAATGTACATAAAGAACTTAGTGCGATTTCTGCTTCATAACTGTTACCGTTAAAACAAACATTTGAGTTTTAACAATGTTCATTGATAAATAGAATGCTGTTTGCAGAGAATAAATTGCAGGAGGGAAAAAAGACATGTGGTTGAGTAGCGTATTTCAGAGAGTTCTAGAACACATGCAACTTAAACCTTCCAAGGATAAACATAATAAATGTTTAATGCCATACCTAGCTTGTGAATTTCCTGGCAAATTTAAAATATTATAGAGTCATCTTTTTTATGGTCACTGTGAGCACTTCACAATGTTTTGAGGTCCCCTGGTAACAAACAATTTTATGTTTCTCTTGTTTTCCAGACAGATTTTAAAGATCTTACTGAGGCTCTGGTAAATATTTTACAACTGGCTCTTCAAGGCAAAATAAAGCCCTGATTTGAAGTGTTTGCCAGATTCTATGGAATAAATACTCCAATCACGGCCAATTTCAACTCGCCCAGGTGATGTCACGGAGCTGGGAGTTGGGAAGAAACGCACCATAGAACAGCATTTCTACAGTATTTCTATCACACAGACACAATAGACAGAATTCATCTCAATAGCACAGATTATGGTCAAATGTAGTAAGTGACAAACAAGAGAAGGTTTTTGAGAATTCATGACTTTAGTTTTTAATAAAAGTGATTAAAGTGTAAGTTTATATGGTTTGGTTTTTAATAATGGCTGTGTTTAACAACCAGCTCTCCTAAAATTCCAAAAAATTTAGCAATGGGCTCTCTTGAGCCACTATGGGCTGGCTATAGCTCACTGTCCTGTGCTAATTCTAGTACAGGATACGAGGATGAACAACTAGGTCAGAACTATCCAAGCATTTACTGAGTGTCCCTTCTCTGTACAAGTCTTGTTCACAAAATTTACTTCACTTGTATATATGTGTGAGGTTGAATCAGGTCATTATTCCATTTTACTGAAGACAAAACTGAGGCCCAGAGTTGTTAGCAAACCAACCAGAGTTAGAATGAGGAAGGGGTACAGCAGGAATCACAAACTGAGTTTCCAAAAGGGAGCAAGCAGGTAACTGAGCCAGGTTGGGTGTAAGAAAAATCTGAATCTGAGTATCAGGGGGTGGGTGGAGCCTATGACATGAAATATTAACATCTGGCATATTTAAACCACTTTCTAAGTTCCAAGTACTTGATACTGGATCTCTGCATATATTAACTCATTTAATCTTCAGAACAACCATGAGGTGGGTATCTTACTATCCCCACTGTCTAGAGGAGGAAATTGAGATGCAGAAGGTAGTCTAGACTCGCACAGCAGATGTGGGAGAGCTGGAATAGTTCCACCAACCCGCCCCCAGAGCCCCCACACTAGCCTTCTACAAAGGTCTCATTTAAAAGCAGCCACTGGTCAGCATGGGTGTATCGTTACGTAAATACATAAGCCAGGGGTGCCAGGTCTTCCAATTTATTGAGAAAAAGATGAAAATCTGGATTTTTACATGAAATAGGCCAATCTTTACTTAATTCTGGAAGTCTTGGTTGGCAGGTTTTTGCCTATTTTCCTCCACTATTTCTCCTTCCCCTTGGGATACTATTATACGGATGTTGAAACCCACTTCTCTCCACCATGGCTGTTAACATTTACATACATAATTCTACCTCCTTATTCATTCTTGTTATCTCCTGACAGAAATTTTCTACTTTCTCTTCTGGCTCAATTAATCATCCTTTGCCTCTCAATCCAGTCAATCAGTTTGATTCTCTAGAGCAGTGGTTCTCACACTTGAATGCCTCAGAATCACCTAGGGGTGTGTCTTAAAACAGAGATGCCTGGACGCTACAACCAGAGTTTCTGCTCCAGCAGATCTCAGGTGGATACAAGAGTGTGTATTTCTAACATGTGTCCAGGTGATATTGATGCTGTTGTTCTGGGGCTCACACGTGGGAACCACTGCTTTACTACAACTCTTCTGTCTCTCTCGTCTCCCATTTCCATTCCCATTTTCCTTATAACTGCTTGTTTCTCTTCCACGTTATCAAACCCTGACAAATTGCTTTGAACATATTCATTCTACTTATTTTATTTTATTTCTTCTAATTTTATTGAGCTACAACTGGCATATAGCACTGTATAAGTTTAAGGTGTACAGCACAATGATTTGACTTACATGCATCATAAAATGATTACAAGTTTAGTGAACATCTAACATCTCATGTAGATTAAAGTTTAGAAAATCAAAGAATAGAAGAAAATTCCTTTATGATAAGAACTCAATAACTTTCTCTTATTTACTCTCTTAATAACTTTCAGATATAACATACAGCACTGTTCATTTTATTTATCATGTTGTACATTACATCCCTCATACTTATTTATCTTGTAACTGGAAGTTTCTATCTTGTGACTGCCTTCATCCAGCTCCCCTCTTTCCCCATTCACTTCATTTTATTTATATTAAATTCTTTTTCTGTCTAATATGTTAATTCTATTTTGTCTGCTGTAAGCTATTCAGGAGTTTTGCTTTCCTGCTTTTCTTTTGTCATACGTATAGTCTCTGTATATTAATACATATTAAGTATGTATATTTCACTATGTTTCATATATTCATATATGCATATATGTATGTGTATATACATGTGTATATATAAATATGTGTGGGTGTGTGTGTATAAATACATATCCCGTCTTCTGTGACCATTTCCCTGGGCAATATTAATGGTGTGTGCCAAGGCAAGGGAATAAGGGCATGCCCTAGCTTGTACCCCTCCTAAGAATTTTGGAGAATGGTTTGGGTCATGCAGCTCAGAAAGGAGCCTGAAGCCATGGGATAGACCACTCTTCACTTGCCACCACACCACCAGGTGATCCTGACACTGGGATCTGTGCTCTCTTTTCCAAGGTGCTTATGAATACTTTTCACCCAGGTGTTGTGGTTGGGGGTGGAGTGGGGCAGGAGGAGAGAATGCTCAGTGTCTGTAGGTCAGACGGATCTGGTGTTAGTCACCTCCCATTTTAGCCCAGCTGAAGTCAATCTAGATTGTAATGATGAGTTGTCTGTCAATTTAAAAATATGTTTTTTTGGAAGTCAAGATTTTGGGTTTTTTGGTCAAGTGCTAATATCTTAGTAGGAAACTTGGAGAGTTCGCTTGGGGTGATGTAATCAGAAACTAGAAGTCTAGATACTTAGGATTTTCAAGCGCCTTTTAAAATTTTGAAATCTGTACAATACTTTTGCATATCTAAGTTAAGGTCAGATCTTAGACCCTAGGAAAGCACTGGCTGTTTGCTTCTTTTCCACTAGAAAAAAAATGTATTGGAGTTAAAACATTTTCGAGACCTGTCAATTATTGCTCATAAATATAAATTTCTTATACATGTCCAGAACAAGGAAATCCGTAAATGGGGAATTCCTGTTCATGGACGTGACAGGATGGAGTGGTGGTTATCAGAACAATCCAAGAATACAGATATGGTGGCATAATTCCCAGATCTATTCCACAATTATAGGGCTGGTCAGTTAACACCACTTTCTCTAACAGTGAAGCAAGACAGATGTAATTTGCCACCTTAAGGCTCAGGCTGTTGCAGTAGTTTTGATGACTTCTGGGAAGGCACTGGAAATTGCTCAACATTGTTAGTAAAAATCTGATGCACATTTGATTTCCACATATGCTTGGAACTTAGAAAGCACAGAAATCCAAGTAGCACAATCTTCTAATGGAGAACTGTGAAATGTCACCAAACACAAAGACCACAATCATCAACGCCAGGGTGAATTCTCTGGGACAATTGCTCATGGCACCATGTTCTCTCTGTTTAAACTGTTTCCTGATACAATGTTTTCTCTATCACATTAGGGCTGTGTATGGTGTGTTTGTGGTAGATTGCAAAGCCCTCTTTCACTTTGTGGTTAAGTTGCAAAAATAACCACAGATTCCTCCCTGCTCCATGCCCACATCTTTTGCAATGTGACTTTTGCCGCTCCAGTTATCAAAGAATAGGACTCATCGCTCAGTCTTGAAACTGGGGTGGCCACGTGACTTGTTCTGACCAGTGGAACAGTGGCAAACATGATACAGGTTGGGGCTTGAAAACCACTTGTGCATTGAAGGTCTCTCTCTAGGGTGTCTTGGAAACCCAGCTGCCATGGAAACAAGGCAGAGCTAGCCTGCTGGAGAACAAATGGGCACCTGGTGGAGAACTGAGGCACTCTAGCCCACAATCAACAAGGCAGTTAATGGATAAATGAGCCCAGTCAAGATCAGCCAATCTCATCCAGATCAACAGAACCACCCAGCTGAGCCCATCACAAAGTTAAGACCTGCAGAATCGGCTAAAAATTACTTAGAAGTCACTGAATCTGGAGTTACCTATTATGCAGCAAAAACTAACTAGGGACAAAGAAGCTAACGTGCAGACAGAAATGTGCCTGTTTGAGACTTTTATCCTTAGGCGACCCTGAGAGCTCTTAGGTCTCTGAGGATATTGTATGTAACATTCAAAAAACGCATGTCAACTAGAATGACATCTCTATGAGGGCAAGGACTAGGTGCTTCCTTAATATTTAGTGCAAGGCCTATGAGGGTCTTCTAAAGTATTTATTGAATGTGTATTCATGCACGAATCTGTGTAGGTATTGTGTCTTCCTCTAAACTGTGTAGAAGTTTCTTCGGTTAACCCTGCCCCCATATCTCCTTGTAATTTAGTAGTCTGGGCACACCAACCAAACTTGCAGCTGTCAACACTGGCAACTCTTTGCCTTAAGCTCCCTCTTGCCTCCAAAACCTGTTCTGCCCATGTTCAGAAAAGGCTAGAACTGCTGGGTAATCAGGGCCCCCCAAAAGCACCCCTCAGTGAATGATTAATGAGTGTTGGCAGGTAAATAGTCCATTTCCCTCAGAGGATGACTTTGAGTTTCACCTTCTACACTGGCTCCCAGAATTCCCCAGGGTTTTCATTTCCGGCTGCCCGATGTATATCTTGTTTGATAATGTTTCCTTTACTGTCTTTTTTTTCCCCTACCGGTGTTTCCAGAAATCACTTTCCAAATAAATTACTTTGCTTCTGGGAAAAACTAAACTAGAAACATGGAGACTCCTGGGTCTCCAGGTTTGTTCTTACCTATATTGAGGAGAACAGAAGGATAAAGAAGACTCTTACCTTTCGGAGATGGATGGTACCTTAGGCATTTGCTATATATGGAAATGACACATGTCACAAGCATAATAAAGACATGTAGAAATGCCCTTCTGTGACCACACAAAACCAACAATGTCAAGACTATTTTGTAATTGTCAAAAGTTGAAAAGGATCTTCAGGGAAAAAAAAAAAAGAAATGTTGATGCTACTTTTAAAAAATCTAGATTTTTGGAAAACATTGATATTTTCCAAAGAATATGGATCTCATGAGAAAATAAGAGGAAAGAATATAACTTTGCTGTGCACTAAGGCCAATGCAATAAAAGGCAACCAATTTTTTTCCTTTCAAAAAATGCTTGTAAGTTTCTTCATTTTAAAATACACCGAATTTCAGCACTTTTGTTTGGTGGTAGAAATTTCAGATTAGATCTTTGAGGACACACAGAGAGATGATAAGATACACCTACCATATGCAATAAGAACTAAAGCCAATTATAAATTTTAATTTTCTATAAACAAATTTGATGTAAGAGCTACTTTTTCCTTATCTCCCCATAAAATATGATCAACCTGCCTTCTAACAGCTCTAGTTTGTCCTATAAAACTAAAATCCTCATATCTTTTAATGAACCAGCTTCTGAGATTGATTCAATATTTAGATAAATTTTCAGTTATTAAAGGAAAAAAAAAGAATAAACAAATGGGACCTAATGAAACTTACAAGCTTCTGCACAGCAAAGGAAACCAGAAGTAAAACAAGAAGAAAACCTACGGAATGGGAGAAAATTTTTGCAAGTGAAACTGACAAAGGCTTGATCTCCAGAATATATAAGCAGCTCATACAACTCAATAAGAAAAAAATAAACAACCTAATCCAAAAATGGGCAGAAGACCTAAACAAGCAATTCTCCAAGGAAGACATACAAATGATCAAAAAGCACATGAAAAAATGTTCAATATCACTAATTATCAGAGAAATGCAAATCAAAACTACAATGAGGTATCACCTCACACCAGTCAGAATGGCCGTCATTCAAAAATCCACAAATGACAAATGCTGGAGAGGCTGTGGAGAAAGGGGAACCCTCCTACACTGCTGGTGGGAATGCAGTTTGGTGCAGCCACTGTGGAAAACAGTGTGGAGATTCCTCAAAAGACTAGGAATAGACTTACCATATGACCCAGGAATCCCACTCCTGAGCTTGTATCCAGAAGGAAATCTACTTCAGGATGACACCTGCACCCCAGTGTTCATAGTAGCACTATTTACAATAGCCAAAACATGGAAACAGCCTAAATGTCCATCAACAGGTGACTGGATAAAGAAGAGGTGGTATATTTATACAATGGAATACTACTCAGCCATAAAAACCGACAACATAATGCCATTTGCAGCAACATGGATGCTCCTGGAGAATGTCATTCTAAGTGAAGTAAGCCAGAAAGAGAAAGAAAAATACCATATGAGATCGCTCATATGTGGAATCTAAAAAAAAAAAACAAAAACAAACAAACAAACAAAAACAAAGCATAAATACAGGACAGAAATAGACTCATGGACAGAGAATACAGACTTGTGGTTACCAGGGGGGTAGAGGGTGGGAAGGGATAGACTGGGATTTCAAAATTGTAGAATAGATAAACAAGATTACACTGTATAACACAGGGAAATATACACAAAATGTTATGATAAATCACAGAGAAAAAAAAAAGAAAAAAAAAAACCCAGATTACTTTAACTTCAGTGCAATTACCAAATCTTATGTTCTCTAAACTTCATGCACAAATAGGGAAGCCAAGCTGAATTTCACCATGGATCTACCCATGTTGGTTATGATGTATGGGGCTGGAATCAATAGCCAAACTTTTGAAAGATCTTAATTCCCAGGTCTCTATTCTCGAATGGCTTATTTTTCACCTAATTGGCTATAATGAATGATTACGAAGATGTGGCATGAATACACTTTTCTTCCAAGCTATAATCTCTTTGAAAGTATAACTGATCTTTGTATTTTCCAGCCTTCCCATCCTCAGGCCCCAACAGAATTCATTTTTGACACACTCATCTGAGAACATAATCACTCATTATTTTAATTATTATATAACTATTGCAATGTCTAACCTTACCCAATGACATTTAAGGAACTTCATGGAACAATTATATTATATATGTTTTTAAAAGTATCCCTTAGTTGCACCATGAACGAGGTCAAATGTACTGTAGGAATTCAAACTTTTATCGACCGATTTAATGTTTTCCATAATTCCCTGGCCAAATGTGAAATATATATTAGGAGAAAATTTGCATTGATATTAAAATATTGACAGCATCCATTAGCCTCATCATAATTTATCCCAGTGGCATTTATTCTCATTAGTTTTGACACCTTGCTAGTTTTGACACAATTTCAACATAGCTCCATCAACTATTGCTCCTTTAAAGCATGCCAAAGTTTGTGCTGATCAAAAGAGAATGGCCCACGGTGACACAACAAAGCAGCATGAAAATTATATTGAGAAACTCAAGTCAGTTACCAAATATTAGAAATGTTGAGTGGAGGGAAAAAATGTTAATGATGATATATACATATATTATTTTATATATAGAATTTTGACTTGTCTATCAATTTCCTTTTCAAACTCCCCTGTAAAGCATTGAACATAGAATGGAAAAGGAATTCGAGAGGTGAGATGGAAGGACTAGATGGCAGCCTACTTCTGAAATCTTTTGGAATTTCAAACTGCAAAAAAAAATTAATAAATTGGCATCAGTATACATAAGCATTAAGTCTCCTTAAAAATATATATACAAACTTACCACCTTCATGAGAATGGTGGCACTCAGAATCAGAAGGTAATATTTCTCTTTTAAACAAAAAACAAAATTATTATCTAAACATTCAAACAAATAATAACCTGATACATACACATTCTTAAACAACTGATTATTTAAGTAATTATAAATCAATTTAGCCTTTCCAGGTGAAGAACTGTCCAATAGCAGTCCTTTTATTCCCTGTACTAATATTCTCTTTACTCAAACCATTAAATGTTTGTTTTATAGTATTCTAACAATATGAACAAATATTTATTGTACACTTATGAGGTACCAAGCTTTCTTGTAAGTATTCTATAATGTATTTTAAATGAACATATAGAGATGAAACACCCCAGGGAGGTAAATACTGTCATTTTTTTTTCATTTTATATATGAAGAAATTAAGGCACAGAGAGGTTGAGTGATAGGCTCAAAGTCACTCAGCTGGTAGATGATGGAGCCTTAGAGACAACAATGGTTGGAAATCTGATTCACACATCAGGTCTACAGTACTGCACAATTCAGAAACCAAGGTCTGAGATCTAGTTAAAGGCACTGACGAGGAAAAGTTAACAACCTCCATGAAATTCACTCAACCTGCATCTACAAATGGAGAGGGGGATGAGCTGAACTTCAGGGCCCGTCTAGCACTAACGTAAGCTAGATCTCCCTGTACATCATCTGTGCACACTGCAAGCATGACCAGCTTCACCAACTACAGCTGTCACTCAGCCTTGGCATCCCTGAACAGACCTGCACTGTCCGACGTGGTAGCCGTGAACCACCTATGCTGTTGAGCACTTGAAATGTGGCTAGTCTGCTTCAGATGTGCTGTCGCTGTAAACTATGCACCAGATTTCAAAGATATGCTACCAAAAAAGGTAAAACACCTCACTAATACTTTTATATTTATTTTAGGTCAAAATGATCATTTCTGGAAAAAGTGAGTTTAAATAAAATATATGACTAAAACTAGTATCTCCTGTTCCTTTTGACTTTATTTTTAATTACTAGCAAATTTTAAATTGTATATGGGCCCCACAATGCCCTTCTGTGGGCAACAGTGGCTTAGATGGTAAGTGATAAAGTGGAGGAGGGTATGATGTGTGTTACGGTCAAGTCCAGAGTTTACTTGTGCTAATTTAGTTCAAGGCAAAATAAAGAGAGTTCCTGAACTAAGGGATTCTGAATACTTTCTTTTTTTAAAATGGCTTTATTTGTAATAAACTGATCTTTAAAAGATTTGTGACAATATTAAGATGGTATAAAATATTGAGAAAGTATGACAGTCACCTGGACAGTATTTCTCTTTCATTCTTTTCTTCTTCCTTCCTTTCTCTCCCTTCCCCTCTCCCTCCCCTTTCTCTTCCTCCATCTTCTTTTCCTCCTCTTTCTCCCTCACTCTATCCCTCTCTCTCCAAGGCCCCCCATATCTTTCTCTGACCTCTCTCATTTTCTTTCTTCCATGTGGATGTGGTAATAAATACTTTAACACTTGGCTCCAGGAAAAACCTGATTTATAGAGTCTGCCAATTTCCATGGTGTAAATACTCCCACCATGACAGATTTCAAACAGCCAATGCAATGTTGCTAAATGCACAATTAGGAAGAGATATGCAGTATTGCATTAGACACCATTTCTACCATGCAGACACAATAGGTAGAAATAACCTCAAGACCATATATAAAATTTAAATGTGCTAAAATAATTATGAAGTGGTGACTTATATGTATTTCTTACCTTTTTTTTAATAGAACTTATTTAATTGTAAGTCAACCTGATTTAATTTTTAATAACAGCTGTGTTGAACATTGACTTGCTAAAAAAAACAAAATTCTAAGCATTCGACAATTGATTATCTTGGGAGGCAATGCCAGCTAACTCCAGCCCATCCCTGATGTGGCATTTATTTGAAAATCAGATGCAGAGGAACAACACTTTTTTCAAGACTCAAAAAAAAAAAAAACCACCAAAATTTTCTTACTCCCAATCACTCAACTACCCACAAAGGCACAACCTGGTTAATGCTTATCATTTAGAAAGATATGGTATAGAAAGAAACAAAAGTTAAGTTGTTTAGCTGAGACTAATTGTGTTAATCTGGGTCTCATATAATCCATCCCTGAGAGAAACAACAGGATACTCTTTAAAAGCCCTCCAGACCAAAGAGCCCCATCTCTCCTTGGGAACTCTCTGCGGAAGTTCCTTCTTACAACTAGCCCAAATCCCTTTTGCTGCAGCAGAGGTTCATTCCTGTCTGCTCCGTCTTTAGTGAAGGTGAAAACAGCTGGTTACCATCCCCTGTGTTATAACTCTTCATGTAAGGAAATGAAACACCCCAAACCGGCTTCCAAATCTGTTCAGCTGTAAAAACAGGCTCTTCTTGAGCAAAAACAAACAATAAATTAAATGGAATTGGGAGTTGAGAAGTGCTGCGTATTTCACTCCAGGGAAACACCTCGAGCCAGGTTATACCCTCGTCAGCACCTAGTGATCAAAGGCGCCTTTTCCCTGGAAACAAATTCAAGGAGTGAAACAGATGGGATTATTAATCACGTTGCTGTTAACCTTTTGGGCCATCTTAAAGAACATCCTTAAGCAGGAGGCGCCCTGGGCTTTATCTTGTAATAAGACTGTAAGATTCTAAGATCTTGGCAAGATGCACACTGCGTTCTATGCTGAGGCCTTGTTTGGTATGTCCAAGACATTTTTTTTTAACGAAGAGAATTCAATAAATCAGAGTAGCTGCAGGAGCTACATCTTAGGCGGGACAAGTAGGCCAGCAGAAGCTGAAATTCCAATTAATATTCAAAGCTGTGCCACCTACATTTTAATGCTAGGATTCTTATCTCTCTGGAAGGAAACAAGAAGGAGAGGCTGAAGAATTGATCCCACAGTGTAGAGCTGGCCTAAGCAAGGAGCAGGGAGCATTTGGAAAAGAAAGAAACAATAGCCCTCGTTCATGTTCGTTCATGGGAGAGTCATAGGATCAGGGAGAGAACAGAATCGTGAAGTCCTGAAACCAAGGACATTCAGGAGATGATTTCATTGCGTTGATTTGCACTCTACTCTCTTTTTGATTGCTGCTTTTGATTTTTTTGTTGTTTTTTGGGGTTTTTTTTTTTTTGAAGTATAGTCAGTTATAATGTGTCAATTTCTGGTGTACAGTAATTATGCATTTATATACATATAGTCGTTTTCATATTCTTTTTCATTAAAGGTTATTACAAGATATTGAATATAGTTTCCTGTGCTATACAAAATAATTTGTTTTTATCTATTTTTATATATGATGGTTAACATTTGCAAATCTCAAACTCCCAAACTTACTCCTTCCCATCCCCTTTCCCCTGGTAACCATAAGACTGTTTACTATCACTGTGAGTCTGTTTTGTAGATGAGTTCATTAGTGTCCTCTTTTTCTTTTTTTTTTTTTTTTAGATTCCACATATGAGTGATATCATAGCAATTTAAAGCCATGGTTACGATGTTAGTGCCTGATTGACTTGCGTGTTCTCAGGCAGACATGGACTTCTTTATTTATGTAGCTCAAAGGGAGCATTCCTTCTCCACCTCCACCTCTTACCCAGTGCATCATTCCTTTTCTGCTTTGAGTCCAGATTTCAAAGCCAAATTCAGTCCAGATCAGCCACATTTGTCCCTGGACTGTGTCAAATCCCCAGAAAGGAAGGACAGATTGAATTTCTTTTGGTTGGATTCCCAAACTAGACAGTGTGGGGAGTTGTTTCTTGCAACTGAAGTTCAGTCCTGCTACATTCCCACCAGCAGTGTGGGAGGGTTCCCTTTTCTCCACACCCTCTCCAGCATTTGTCGTTTGTGGACTTTTTGATGATGGCCATTCTGACTGATGTGAGGTGATACTTCATTGTAGTTTTGACATGCCTTTCTCAGATAATTAGCAGTACTGAGCATCTTTTTCATGTGCTTGTTGGCCATCTGTATGTCTTCTTTGGAGAAATGTCTATTTAGGTCTTCTGCCTATGTTTGGATTGGGTTGCTTGGTTTTGCTATTGAGTAGTATGAGCTGTTTGTATATTCTGGAAATTAAGCCCTTGTCAGTTGCATTGTTTGCAAATATTTTCTTCCAGTGCGTAGGTTGTTTTTTTCATTTTGTTTATGGTTTCCTTTGCTGTGCAAAAGCTTATAAGTTTGATTAGGTCCCATTTGTTTATTTTTTCTTTTATTTCCATTGCCTTGGAAGACCAACCTAGGAAAACATTGCAACGATTTATGTCAGACAATGCTTTGCCTATGTTCTCTTGTAGGAGGTTCATGGTGTCCTGTCTTACGTCTAAGTCTTTAAGCCCTTTTGAGTTTATTTTTGTGTATGGTGTGAGGGAGTGTTCTAACTTCACTGATTTACATGCAGCTGTCCAGTTTTCCCAACACCACTTGCCAAAGAGACTGTCTTTTCTCCATTGTATACTCTTGCCTTCTTTGTTGAAGGTGACACACCTATGGCCACAGTATCTTTTCTTTTTAATTTGAATTCATTGACCAACACTTTAAATCTGGGGAATTCAACTTATAAATCTCCACTTCTAGCTGCCCTAGAGGATCATGCCACAACATGCCACCTTTCCCACATAGCCGCAAGTGGTCACAGCTGAGTTGGATTGCCCCCTCTAGACAGGATGCACCTTTGGTCTGCTGCAGTCCCCACTGCTCCCTGGCAGCAAAGCTTCCATTGCTATTTATCATTGTGTTTGTTCTGCCAGGTCCCTGTTTCCAGGCTTTCTTTCGTCTCATTTCTTTCCTACATGCGACTGGCTTGAACTATTTTAAGAAATGAGAGGCAAAGCCACGACCCACATAAGGTGTTAATACAAATAAGAACTTGATTTTGTGACAAAAGAGATTTTATAAGAAAGACAAAGAAAGGGAATGTCCTGGAAATAGTGCTATTGCTTGGCCATTGACTTTCTTGTTACCTCTGGCACCTAGCTGGCAGCATCTACTGATTATGGAGGTTTGAGGACTATGCAAGGAAATGAACTAAGACACTTGTCAATAGTCTCCCAATGCCGGTCCAAAGATGGCCTTTAGCAGTTTTTTTCTTCTATTATTTCTTTTCCATCATTATTACAATATAAGTATGTTACAGAGTTTGAGAAAGAGACAAGAAAGAAGTCTCTCTCATTACAGTCCCACTACCCTCTCCCCTCGTCTTATTAAACACTGTTACCTGTTAATTATGAATCCTTCCGGAAAATGTCTGGTCATCTGTGCACATCCACTGTTTTACACAAATGGGGCTATACTGTGCTCATTTTTACTTAACAATATTAGCACATATATTTCTTCATCATTCTCCTTGAAAATTATCCTTATTGTTTTTGTAAAAAATGATACCCATCTGTAGGAATTCATTCAAGCAGTAAAAAAAGAACAAATGAAATTTAAAATTACTTGACATTATTTCACGCAGAAGCAGTGGTTACTAACATTTGAAGATCTTTATTATAGGCATTTTTCTATGTATGTATTCAGGCTGAAGGACGGATGGATGGATGGATGGATAGATAGATGGATGAACACAGGAGTGAGGGAAAAAAAAGAAGGGAGGGAGGGGGAGGAAGGAAGGGCATCAGATTGGCAAATCAGTCAATAGATAGGAAAATGGGATCATGTTATGATGGCATTTTGAAATAAAACCTTTAACTATGATTTTTCTTGAATTTTAAAATGAAGAAAGAGAAAGCCAAGGAGCTCTTTAACTTCAGAAAAGAATGTTTCTTCACAAAACAGATCAGTTCCTGAATTCTCTCTTTAAAAGAAACCATGTGAAAAACATTGTCTTTGATAGTATCTACTGACTTTATCTTGTGAAAAAATGTGGAAACCAACATTCCTAATGTTAACATGTATGTTCCCTTTTATATTTGAGTTGTATGAAACTTATCGTCTGTTCTGTAACAGTCATTTCAATAGTTGTTTAGTTTTATTTTTATGTTTACATAGCACCTGTGCTCATCACTGCCAACCTTTTATTGTGGCTTTCTCCATTTCTGATGTTTTGATTGATTCTTTGATTTATTGACTGGATTAAACAGTCTAATACTTGATCTTTTTTTTCCCCCAAGAAGGGCTCTTGGGTGTTCTATTACATGAATTATTGCATATTGGAAAATGCTTGTGTATTGACTTTATACTTGAAGGACAACTTGCTGGACCTGTAATTCTCAGCTCGCATTTTTTTCTCAGAATCTTGTAGACTTTATTCTGCTGTCTTCTGGCATTGAGGATTTCCTGTATAGATTTTTGAGAACAATCTGACATCTCCCCAATTAGTGATTGCTTTTTCTGTCTAGTTACTCATGAAAGCCTTTCCCTACATTTGTATTTTAATAACTTCCTAATGATTGATCTTGTCGATTATTATATCACTAATGTTTTGGACAACATGTCCCCATTACATCTGAAGATTTAAGCCTAGTGGGAAAATTTTAGGAAACTGAAGATACACGGGGGTTCAGTAACTTGCTCAAGATCACATAACCAATTAACAGTAGGGTCTAGATGTAAATCCTGCTGTCTGATTCCAGAACCCAGTCCCCCAGCTCCTACAGTACAGTTTATCCTGATGAAGAAGTATCCTGGATACCTCCCCTCTAAGCCAGTCAGCAATTTACTCCAAGGACGTTTGCACGGGCAGGTACTGGACAATGTAGTCAGTGCCCCACCATTTGGAAGTCACCGTCTAGAGAGAGGACGACACAGTAGTTTTCAGTCACAGTGGTACTGCTTCCTCCCCCTTCCCTCGTTTCTCCCACCCCCAGCTTGGGCAACGACCATACTGCTCTCTATTTCCATGAGTTTTTCTTTTTAAAAAAAGTGTTAATTTTTATACCAGTGACTCATTTACTTTGCAACTGGGAAGTCTGTACCTCTGAATTTCTCTCACCTATTTCTTCCCTCCCCCAACCCCCCTCCACTCTGGCAATCACCTGTTTGTCCTCTGCATCTATAATTCTGCTTCTATGTTGATATATTTGTTCATTTATTTTTTTCCTTCTGGATGAAGAGAAAAGAAGTAAAGGGAAGAGATGGAGGAACAAGGGTAACAGACCAAAAGCAGAGAGAAATAAGCAGAGGGGGCCGATGGAGACTGATGAAAGTGGATTGGTTCCTGCTACTACACACGCCCAGGGCAGCAGAACAAAACTGGGTCCTCTTCTGACATCCCCTCTCCTGATAACAACTTTCCCTAACGGTACTAGGTTTCCTTAATTTCTGGACTCAGTACGGCAGCACTAAGAAGAGAGCAGATGGAGCCCAGGTACCTGATGAGGTCTGCCCTCCAGACAATCAGCCTCGGTGGCAATGCACACAGTGTGGCAAGGTTCCTCACCCCGACTCTCCCCCAGCCTAACTGGTTGGATGCCCTGAGACCTCCAGCATGAGAATCACTCATTTGGGTTTACATTCTCTCTACAAAAGGCCTTTGTTATCAGGGAAGGATTAACTTTTGCCAGCCTTTGACATATTAAGAGAACACAGTAGCTTCACAAATTTGGAAGAGGCTTTCGAAAGCAGCAAGTCTCGTCTCTCGTTTCGGAGGCCGGGCAGTTGGTGCTTGAGTTTTAGATCAGTGAACTGTGAAACTGGAAAACAACGAATGTAGAGGCACGGAACACGGGGGCCTGAAAGATCTGTGCACAACTAGATGGGTAACTGGAGCAAGGTAGTGGGTGCTGTGGGTGCCTTGCCCGGATCCCTTATACTGGGCGGGTGCACTTACCTCCCAGCTGTGGGAGCCATTGGCAGATAATGGCTCACCCTCTACCCACCCCCCATTCGCCCTCTCTAGAGAACTGACATGGACCACAAGGAGCCTCCTTGCCTAGCACACTGCATCCCTTTCCTAGGGCAGCCCACAGCCAATGGCTGATGAGACAGGAGTACAAAAGAACAGCTTCCACACCTTGCGGTGGGAGTTTCTGCAGCGTGATTCATGATGCCGTGCTCCCCATGGGTCAGGCCGAGGATGGATCAAAGCCAGTTGATATCTGCCTGCCTCCTACTGAAGCCAGCCTGCTTCCCTTCCCTTCTTTCTCTTCAGAACACTCTCTCAGTAAGTCATACGTAGCTGAATCTTTGTCTTGGACTCTGCGCTTAGGGAAGCCAACCAAAGACAAACAGGACACCGACTGGGGAAAGGAGTGACTAAATCCTGACCTACTTAACAACTGGCCTGAAGGAGACTCTGTTCCCCTAGTAACCAAGGATTTCCCTCTTGTTTCCTCTGTCTAGCATTTCAGGTGGAAAAAGATGGACAGACTCTGAAATTCATCCTTTAATATACTAGGTGTGCACTTTGGTCCGAAGAAGGGTTTGCACCTCTCTTTGGTGACACAATGACTGTTCCCTGAGTCTCCAGGACAATAGGATTTAGTGATGTCTCTAGTGTGAGGCATCCCAGGACTAAACATACAGCCCAATGACCCACACTGCTCCTTCCAGTTTAGAGTAAAATGATTCATTCATCTTCTGCTTTATCAATTAATGCCCTGGATGGAAACTCTCCTCCAAGGTGAGATGAGACATAGGAATTGAAATACTTAAGAGACAATGAGTATTTTATTTGGAAGTAAAACAGTTAACAGGACCAGCCATGTTTGGGAGCTGCTGCCTGGAATTTCTCTCTGTAAGCAAGAGGTGTCATCTCAAAACTCTGCACTTGTCCTGCCAAGTGACTGAATTAGCTTAAAGCTTTTTTACTTTTTGCCTGGGGACATCGCACTAGGATTATCACCTTCCTCCTGCACCTCAGTCAGGCCTCTTCATCCAGGACACCTCCAGAATGGTGCTACATCCTTGTGAAATCAGCTCGGCGAGGTAAGGCAGGAAGGACTATCAGTTCTCAAAAACAGTGGCTGAAGGGAATCAGATGGTCGTACAAACATCGATTGGTGCCAGCCAAGAATATTACACAGAGTCTTTTAGCAAGTGTGCTTCATTTTCAGTTGCCTCCTTTGCTCGAAGGGGAAGCTGCCTGGAGCAGGTGGATTGACACTCTTCACTCACTACTATTAAAGATTCAATTAATGTTCAAATTGCAGATATTCTGACTCCAGATATTGTAACCCAAGATCACCACCGATCTAAGAGGAAAGTGTGATACTGATTTTCTTTCTATTTTACTTTTTATTTTTTTATGTCACCGAGAATAAACATTAGTAAAATATAGGGTTTACAAAGCTAGAGCCATGTCTTGAAAACCAGTCTGTAGTCAAAGAGACACACCCTTACAGTCAGCAGGAGCAAGTGGGCAGAATGTCTCGCTGCCGTGACAAAGAATCCCCAACCTCGGTGGCTGAGAACCATGAAGGATTATTTGTTGCTCAGGCTACTTGTCTACTGTAGGTCAGCTGGGAACCCAAGCTAACAGGAGAGTCTCTATATGGAAGATAATGAATTGCTTTGATAGGTCACCCTGGAAATTCATTGCTAAGCTCAGACATGACACATGACACTTACTCTCAACTCATTGTCCAGAAATGGTCTCAAGCACAGCTAGACGTACTCAGTCAGGAGATTTAGTGGCTATACCAAACCTGCATTCTGACCCTTAGAATAGCCCCAAAGGAAACCTGTCCGTCCAGAAGATGCCCTGCCATTGAGTTGCACTCCACTAACAAGCATTGGTTGAATCCCCATCATGTGCCTAGTACTGGGCTCGCTGTTATGTGAGTCACAGAAATGCTTAAAACATTTTATTTGTCTTCTAGCTGTCCCGGTATAACTGTAAGATGAATCCAGAAATGAGAAAATATATATGTATATAATAATACAAAATCGGGCAAAACCATATGCCAAATCAAGTGATAACCCAAATAAAACCTCTCACATTGGCCTTTTTCTCTACCTGTATGTGGAAAACTTGATCTGCCACACCAGCTCTGGCCAACAGAAATACAATGTGAGCCACATTTGTCATTTTAAATTCTCAAATAACTAATTCATAGAAATCAGAAAGAACAAATAAAACTGAATTTAACTGTATCTTTTGTTAAACACAATGTATTAAAAATAATTATTATTTCAACATATAATGAACGTAAAAATCACTAAGGAGATATCATTTTCTTCTCATTAAACCTTCCAAATCTGGTGTGTATTTTACCCTTTCATATTCATATTCATATTTTACCCAGCATATCTCAGTTCAGACTCTCAGTCACTCATGTAACTAATGGCTAATGTGTTGGACAGAGAAGTTCTAGACAATAACCAAAATTAAAATAAGGACTGCTCACCTGCTTGGCCAAGATTTTTTTTTTTTTTAACTGCTGGTACATGCTTGAAGATTTTCTGGATGGTTAAAATGATGCTCTTTCTTTATGGCCCATATTTAGCTTACTTTTACTCTACAAAGCGATACAGTTGTATGAACTTAAAGCAGCTAAGACTGAGGAGAGTGTGGTGCAAAGGGAGCACGAATCCACCCAAAGTTAAGGAATTCAAGCAACAAACCAAAAGCATGTCCTACCACGGCTGCAGGTGGGGGAAGGGGTGAAGAAGAGGGGCAGGCACGTTGAGGGCGTGTTAATAAAAGCCTGCTTGTTGAGACTGGTGGGAGGGGAGCCCTTTTCTTAAAAGGTTAACCAGAAAGCAGAGCCACTGTATTTCAGCAGGCTAATTACCAAGGGTGACTTTGACCTTTTCCGTTTCTGGAGATTTACGATAGAACATTTTCCTTTGACATGGCGCAGGCTCTTTGAATCCAGGTTGAGTGTGATCAGGTGTGCTTCTAGTGGAACCCTTCCTGTGCATAAAGGCATGTCTGTGTTCCCAGGCGCGCTCCGAGCGTCCGCTCGGGAAGACCTGACACCAGGGAGCTGTCGGTCCGTTCCTTCGCGACAAACCTCACCCATCTTGAGACCACGTTTGCCTTTGCAGTTGAAGAAACACAGAAATAGACCATTTTCACAACGGAAACTTTTGTTGACAGTCAGGGCTGTGGAAGCTGAGCCTTGAAAATTCAGTTAATCTAATAAAGCTCTTGACATTCATGGGCTTAGCTAGTGGGAGAGTTTGAAATTCCTTCTCAGGGCCAACAGGGTCCCTTGGTGAGCTGGAGTCTTTCAGGTGGTTTTTGCTTTGGGCCCCAACATGCCAATTTCACACCGAGGTTCCAATGCTTCAGGACAGACTTTTACATTTGAGTTTGGGTTCATTCTGATCAGGTCACTCTTCTAAGCCAGGTGTCCAAACTCACTGACCTTCGCTGTTGACTGGCTTGGTTTCTTACTGCTAATGAAGTAAAAGGTATCTTTATAACCCAGTCACCCTATAAAGCTTGTGAAACTAGCAAAGGAGGAGAATCTGGTAAAGAGGTCAATTGACCCAAATGGTTTTCTGCTCCCAAAAATAAAACCTGAATGGTAAATACTATTTTGTGAATGAGCTATGGGTACATCTTTATAACCAAAAGGTAGCACTATTAAATGTAAAGTCTTGCTTGCATCTGACGCTACAGATGCCAGATTTTCTTTTCTCTGAAAATCGCCCCTTTCAGATCTTATTTCACCCTCATGTACCCACAAGCCACTGATCAGTCTGGTCCCTTCTAGCCACATTCTGAAACCTGGCCTCAGGTGAGTTGGTTTGTATTAATAACCCTGCTGAACCATAATGAGAAAGATGAAAAATGCTTATTTGGAAAATCAGCTGGTGTTGGAGGTCACCAATGGTTGAGGTGACGGAGGCATCAGTGATTTTTGGATTCTTTTGATCCTCCTGACTTTTATTTTACTGAAATTGTGGGGGAAACATAGAACATGAAATAGAGCTGACTTCTTTGTTAATTACTCATTGATAAAGGGCAATCAACCCTGGTGATAGGAAAGAAAAAGGAGCTTCTTTCTCTGATTTTGACTTTCAACATGCCCGAGCTTTCGGAAAGATAAATAGAAGTAATGTTACTTTGCTACTAGTTCCATTTTTCAGACCCACTTTTCAAAAGCTATTGAAAAGAAACTCAATCCAAACAAGAAGTGCGCAATGACGCTTACATCCCCCCCGGGGGAAGCAGGGCATACGGCTATTTATAATAATGACAACTGACAGCAAGGGCTTTAAAAAAAAATGCCTTTCCTTCTGTTGTCAGTTTTGGAATGGCGTTGGAGGCAAACAAAGTCCTGATAACATTGGTGTATTGTTCCTGTAGGTCCTAACCTCAGCAGGCTGCATCAGTATCTTCTGTCTGAAGAAGTCACTTTCTTTTCATCAAACACATTCCAGAAGTCAGTGGTAAAAGCACTGCCGGGGGAGAGCAGATTGATCCATTAACTCTCACCCAGTTCCTTGGCTGAACCCTCACTCTGCATTCCAGTTATAAAGACTTGGTAAGTTATCAAACAGGAAACAAACTCTGAAAGGAATTGCGTCTTTGGAGCTTCTCGCCAAAGCTCCTGCTTGTTGCCTGTGCATCCCGGAGAGGGCGAGAGCCCCACTTCCCCAGCAGGTCTCTGGACTTCTCAAATGTCGTGTGCCTCAATGACGTGGGGACCTGGTTCAAATGCATGGCTGCCTGTGGAGTGGTGGCATCTGAGAGTCTGCATTTCTGTGCTTCTAATAAACTCCCAGGTGATGCTCATGCTCCCAGTACATGGACCACGTTTTGAGTAGCAAGGAGCTAAAAATCACTTTGGGCATCTCAAGTGTCAGAAGTCAGGATACCATGTTTCCACTCATTTGAGCTCTGGCTTCAAAAGTTATCCAATAAGGCATTGTATGTGCTTTGCCCAGTGACAGCGGGGGGGGGGGGGTGCAGTAGGAATAAATATACAATAAACTACAAAGAGGGTGGTTTATTGAGACACCGACCACTCAAATGCTGTGATGAAAAACACACTATAGCTCTACACCCACAGGTCTAATGAGAAGGTCGAATCCAGGCAAGGAAAGTGCGTGTCTCCCAGGTGAGAAAAGAGACAGAACATAACTGTCACATTAGCTGTACTCAAAGTCAAAGCTTAAGGAGGAACACTGGTTATCTCCTCTTTGCTAAGCTCAGCTTCTGGGTGACGGAACAGCTCACGAGGCACGACCGGTCCATCTAAGGGGACACCTCCACCTGGAGTGTGACCTTTTAGGTGCTACTCCGTGCGACTGAAATGAAGATCAAGGGTGAGATTTAAAGTCCAACAAGATTCTGCCTTAACTGGTCTGGATTTGTGGCAAGTCGTAGCTCCTCACAGCAGCCTGGGTTTCACTTCTCTCTCCTTTGAGGGGCCTGGGGTGACTGCTGAGTTTAGTTTTAGTTTTCTCCAAGTGGGCCTCCTTACCTTAAACTCCAAACTCGCTGAGGAGGTTTGACGTCAGACCTCCCTGGCCCCAGTACCCTGTGCACCAGCCGTGTCATCTTGGGACATTACACTTACCTTCCACAGAGGTTATTTTCTCTTTCTGCAAAATTGGAATGATGAAAACCTACCCCATAACACTGCTGCGAATCCTAAATAAACTAATGTACAGAGCAAGTATGTCTAGTATAAATAAATGTGAATAAACCAACAAATGCACCTGTCCTGGCAATTGTTAAAAAAAAAAAAGTGAACAATCTTTGTCTCCAGAAGGGGTTGAAATTCTATTTGTAGTCCATTGCTACTCAGAGTAGAGCAAACAGTAGAAACGCTGAAGGATTTCCTTCAGTGGCTAATTTGACGGCTGGGAAATATTTTTGGAGCGGGAAGACCATAATTTAAAGTAAACTGACATCAATAAATATTTCCTTAGCATTTAGCTGTAAGAGCTCTGAATCCTCCATCTGTTCAGAAATTTCTAATTTCAAAATAATATGGTGCTTTGGGAGTTCGTGAGTCCACACAAACGTCAGAAGGACCAGGTGCCACCGTAGTTTTCCACACTTAGGGAGGAGTGTACACGGATCTTATTTCTTTGTGAAATGAGAACACTGATCTCCATTACCCCTTCATTCCTGTGTCCCCTCTGATGATATTTGGAAGAGGCTCTGATGGGACATTAGTTCTGACTATGGGGTGAGACTGGCATTAGGATGGCCCACTGCCCAGCGACCCAGATGACACCTTCCCTATTCACGTGGCTGCATTTCTAAGCAGCTGCAACATGCATCCATCTCAACCAATTGTTTTCAAGCTCAGATGATTCTGAGATTACAGCATTGGATGAAGAGTTTCTTGCCAAATATTTGTTGAAGTGGCTAATAATGCCTCCAAATAGGTTCCAGGCAAGTGCTTGATTTAAAGTCAATCTTCTCTTTTCTGTTCACATCTAGAATGGTCCAAATACAAATACTGTAGAAAGATCCACAGTCCTCGCCCTGCTGTCCTACATCCGCTGTAGATGGCACCCACCGAGATGACCAGGAGGACACCTGACTGTCTAGCACGAAGCCCACTGAGATGATTTGCAAATAAACATCTTAAAATGACAGTAGCCTTGCTTCTCTTCCACCTGAGAATCCTCCTTACCTCTCCATCTCATTCCATCCTCCACCCTGTGGCCCGAATAATATTTTCAAGAAGCAATGCTGACTGTGCCACTTTCCTGCTTAAAACCCTTCCTCGGCCGGCCCCTGGGAATGACGTCTGAACGGCGCATGAAGTTCTTCATGATCTGACTCCTGCTTCTCTTTCCAGTCGAGTCCCTCAGACACTGCCCATCCTTCCCTCCCCGCCTTCCCAGTGCCTGATTCTGCACCTCTAAGCCCAGATGCACTCTGGACTGCCCTCCACACACACCTGGTCTTCTGCCTGACATACTCTCTCCCGTCCTGCCCCTCGCCCCCGACAAGGACCTAACCCGCGGTTAATTCTGACTCCTCCTTAAGCTGAACATCATTTCCTGGGACCGGTGCCTCAACTCTGTATTTTTGAACGTGTCCAAGTCCTACCTGCTTACTAGCCGTGCATGCCCTTTCCAAGCTACTAAGGATCCCATCTTATTCATGGCTATATAGTCCCAAAGTCTAGAATGGGAACTCACTGCCAATTCCCAGCATCTGGAATGCGGTGTGCCACACAGAAAGGGCTCTGCCAATATGCGCCCAATTACTAAACGAATGTGTCAATGAGCGACATCCTTTTTCTGTACCAGCGCACACATACTAGAGCGGCGATGCTCCAAGTATGAGTCACAGACCAGCAGCATCAGTGTCCCTCGGGTCCTTGTTAGAAACGCAAACTCTCAGGCCTCTCTGCAGATCTGGTGAATCAGAGATGTGGGGGATGGCGTTCAGCCGTCTTTATTTTAACAAGCCCTCTGGCTGATGCTGAAGTGCGCTAACACGAGAGAACCGCTGTTGTAGAGCAGTTGTACTGCACGGTCTGGCTGCACATTAAATTACCTGGGATGTTTTTAAAAATGCTTCCACTGTCCTCCCAAAGTTTTTTACTCACTGAGGTTGATGTGGATTCTGGAATAGCTTTTCAAAGCTCATCAAGTGATTCTGACATGCAGCTGGCATTGAGATGATCACTGTCCTAGATTTTCCATTGCCTCTTCTTTACATGAACGTTAAAATTACCTATAAAAATGGGGCATCAGTTGAGTACCACTCTGCCACTGTCTCTGGCCTCCACCGAAACAATGCAGTTGGATTCTGCATCAGATCCAGCCCAGCAGCCCAAATCTCGGGATTCAAAGTGTAGTGCGTGGAACAATGATTGCATCCCCAGTAGCTTGTTAGAAATACAGAATCTGAACCTCCACCCAGACCTGCTGCGTCAGAATCTGCATTTTAACGGGCTCCCAGGTGATTTGTGTCTACATTAAAATCTGAGAGGCACCAGCCCGAGAGACAAGAGTATTGGGCATGGATGCTAGAGCACAGAGGGAAAATCTCTTTCTGCAAGTCTTTATAATGAGGGTATATAGCACATAGTTAAAGGTACTTTGTCACAGACTTCCAATAAATCTTCTGATCAGGGCCAGCCATGGAACTCTCAAGGTCAGATGGCTTCACCACTTAATAGCACGGAATGGACTTCATGAGTCACGGCTTTTGTTGACAATTGTTGGGTAGAGAAGGTCATTTCCGCGTGAGTGTTTGAAAAACTGGGCCATTCAGGAAGACCCACACATACACAGTTCAAAATAATGAATTATGGGTGCTCCCAAACCAGTCATATTTACTGAGTGCGTACCATGTACCAGGCATCATACTAAGTACTCAAAACATATCAATTTATTTACTCTTTCCCAAAGCCCCATGAAGTAGGTGCTGGTAATTATCCCCATCACAGAAATGAAAGAAGCAGAGGCATGGAGAACTCAGGCACAGCTTACGAGTGTAACCGAGAACTGAAATCCAAACCCATCTTTCTCTGGAATCTGCATTATTAACCACAACACTATGTTCAACAATTACTCTAAAGGAGACAGAACAATGACCCCAAACAACTGGTTTTTTAAAACATTAGTTGAAAGGCTCCTGACTGTTCCTCCAACAATTAGAAGAGCCAGAATTAAATAGGATGGCTGCTGTGCCAACCCACAGAAGTCAAATATAACCAGGCAGCAAATTAGAGTAAACATTTAGGAATCCCTTGCATGTGGCACACGACTCCACCCACCCTTCTTGGCACCAGCAGGACGTTGATTATACGGATCCTGCTGGCATTTCTTGTCCTCATGCGAGTCATGCAGTGTCCTCCTTACTGCTGAATGCGAACATGACCAGACTTATTTGGGTAATTTGGCACATACGGTGATGACTCAGTAGTAGAGACCAAGGCACAGGCTCCAGCTTATGCATTCATTCCTTCATCCCTCCCTCCCCTTACCCTTTTCATCCAATCACCTGCTGTAAATGGATAGGGACAAGATGTTTGTCATGAGAGAGCTGAAGGTAATTTTCCAAAAACTGGGATTTCTTGAGGAAGTAACCAACTGGCCTGGAGCCATTAACTGCAACCAGTTAATAAGCTCTGGGAAATACATCTCATCTAAACAGTTTTTGCCATGGAAGATAAGGCAGGGAAGGGCGGAGCAGGCACCTAGGTGCCTATATTTGGAGCAGAATGTATACCCTACAGATGCCAGCCAATCAGTTTGGCTCATCTCTCCTGGCATTCCATTCTACTGACTCTCCCCTACTAACACAGTGGAGTTTTCACACGTTAACTCAATTTGTAAGCATGGGAGTTTTCATGGGAAACTCCCTGAGCTCAGGTCAGAGGTGAGATCCCTGAACATGTGCATAGATTTTCTTTGTCTTGGGTCACAAACACTGAGGTTACCAGAGAGCCTCTGATGAGTCTATGGTCACAGAACCTCGACTGATGGACATGGACAGAGTAACTCAGACCTTTCATGCCAGAGTTTGTGGCCCTGGCAGCATACTCTTAACTGAAAACATTTCCCGTGTCTCTAATTCATGTCACAACTTTCTTTGGAATAACTGAAAAGATCACTTATAAAATCACAAACATTACTACTGAAAGAAACTTAGAATCTTGTCTAAGCCCTTTGTTTTGTAGATGGGGAAGCAGAGGTCCAAATTACTTGGCCATTTTCCAATATCATGTCATAAATGGCAGACCCCAGGGTAGAATTTGGAGTTGCTGATTTCCATGCCAAGTGCCAGCTCTGCTACTGAGTTAGAGTTAGACCGAATCTGGCTGTTCAGAATCATCTAGGGATCACTGAAGGGTACAGATCTCCTGGCTCCACTTTCAGATTTGTTGATTTAGTAGACATTTAGAAAGGGGTCCAGGAATCTGTACTTTAGCATCCTGAATATTTTGGTGCACAATCAGGAATGAGCTAGACTGTGCAAAATAAATCTCAAAATCAGACTTTTCCTAAATATATGAACAAAAATGATGAAGTATTCTTAGACCTTCAGGTTGTCCGCAGCCCTTTGGATTGGGTTTCCAAGCAAAGCTTCACAGAAGTTGACTTTCCCAAAAGTGATTTTTTCTCTTTTTATCAGAACATCAAAATAGGGCCATTATTGTGCCCACAATCTCAGAAAAGGAAAACATAATCTAAAATCCCATAGTTAATCAACAATAAACCTAAATTTGAACCAAAATCTTCTGTGCATGTTTTTACCCTGGCCCAAGCTAATTTACAGACACGATCTTGGAGATTATGATGCAAACACAAAACTGATGATAGAAGAAATCTCTCAAAGCCCCAGTGAATGAATGCCCTCCAGTATTAGGGACTTTCTTCCATCCCCTCTTTCTCTTTCCTCTCCCCTTCCCTCACAGGATGATGAGAACTGCAGAAAACATTCATGATATTTATTTACCGGGAGGCCATCGCTGAGCCTTTAAATGACCCCACTGGTCAACAAGTAGGTGGGTTAGAAAGGAGACCATCACCACTCCTGGCAAAAAAGATGTAATCTCAGTCAGTTTTCAAGGTCTGGATATAATACTCCTTTAAGAAATATAAGATCTTTAGTCATTTATATTTGTTTTATGTGATAAAATAAGCAGAGCTGGATTTTTAATAATGAAAGCATCATACTTAAAACCAGGAGATTACACAATTAGTTTAGTAGTGTTTGCTGTAGGAAAATATCTTAGAAAAGACTGTGGGATGTATAAAGCCTGTCTTTGAGAGGACGGGGTCCAAATTCCCATTTCTGTACAGGGAACTACCTGTGCTCCATCTCCTTGGTCTTTAAGAGCTTTTTCAACAACAAGGAGTTAGTGACTGACAGCAGATTGGAAGGTAGAAGCGCTTAAAGGAGGTTTGAGTTGTGGATTATGAATATTCCATGACCCTTTCTTTTCGGATTTCGTTATTTTTTTGTCCACTTTAGACCCTACCACTATTTACTAGCATCTTACTAAGAAGTTAAAACCCAATCTAGCTCATTTTTCCCCTCTTTTTTTCTGGTTTGGGGATCCAGGCGGTTCTGCAGACCCGAACTATTCATGCAGAGCTCTCAGATCAGAGTACATGCATGAAGCTCACCCAATTAGTTCGTTCCCTTCCCTGGTCACGGTGATTGGTTCAGAGGTAGCCAGGTGACTAGGACTGGCCAATCACAGTGAACCACAGGACTTTTCTTCTGGAGGGGAGAGAAATGTGGAATTCTGGAGCAAAACGCTCTCTCTTTTGTGCTGGACGTGAACAAGGAAGCATGTAGGGCTGAGAGAATCCATGTTGGAAGATGCAGAGGAGAGGAATACACTGGAATACAGATTGGTTTAGGAATTTTAACTTTAAAAAACTCTTTCAGCCCATTTGTATTATTATTTTTACTCTCAGCCTGCCTTTCCCTGTCTCTCTCCATCTCTCTTTCTCTTGTCATCAATCATGTATCTATCTATCTATCTAAACTATTTGAAAGTAACTTATAGTCATGATGCTTCTTTTACCTTAAAAATACTTCAGCAGGTATCACCTAAGAAAAAGGGCATGGTCGTATCCCCTTATATAACAGCCGTGCAATTAATAAAATCAGGAAGTTTAACATTAATACAATACTAATATCTAAATTCACAGTTAATAATCAAATTTTGCCAGTTGTCCCAATAATATCTTTCATAGATATTTTTATTTTTCCTGCTTTAGGACCCAATCCAAGGTCATTGCACTTAATTGTCATTTGCTTTTACACTCTAATTTGAAATCGTTTCTTCTTGTTGTTGTTGGCTTTTATGACATTGACATTCTTAAAGATTCTAGGTCAGTTTTTATTAGAATATTCCTCCACTGGCATTTGAGGTAGGGATTATTTTAAACACGCTTATGTTTAAGGGACCTCAGTGCATTTGTGTATACTGCATGCAAGTTACAGATACCGGCGTATTCTTCACGCATACTTTGATTATCGGCAGGGTATAATACAGTTTGAATAAGTAGGCGTACATTTGTAACGTATCAGGTGAAGAAGAGGCAGAAGAACAATTTTGCGATTTTGAAAACCATGCAATTTGACAGCCTAGTCCCTACATTTTCTCCTAAGTACCAACAATCTGAGGAAGATCGGGAATTACTCAACTCCTATATTAAGTGTGACACATATTTACATGCAAGTAACTAAGCAGCAGCCCTATTTCGCTGTACTCTCCAATGAAAGGGACAGGATTAAAATGTTAGAAAAAGGGGCTTTTAGAAAAAGGGGCTTTTACAACCAAGAGGAGAGATCAGCGAGAAATATGAAACACAAGCGACAACATAACATCTGGGTGGTGAAGTGGGAAGAGCTGTAGACTAGGCATCAAGAAGCCAGGACACTAGTCCTAGCTTGGCCATTCACTCTGAGTGATCTCTGGCGAGATGCCGTCGCCCTGCAGTACAGCTTCTTTATCTATAAAACAAGGGGGCTAGACTGGATGCTCTGTTATGCCCCTTCCACCTCTGTGGGTCTCTGAAAGGTTCATATCTGCATTACTCAAAAGTCTGATCCAATGCCAGACTGGGCAGCAGTTCAGAGAAAGGAACTATCAATGTGAGGGGCAGTGATGGGAGGTTCCTGGGAGGGGTAGAGGCAGGAGCGGGGGCGGGGGTGCAGAGGCTCCTGGAGCATGGGAAGGCATTTGATGAGCGGAGGGAGAAAGAAGACATGCTAAAATGGAGAGCAATCCAAGTGAATGCACAGTCCAAGAAATGAGCACGGAATGTTCTTGAAACAGACTTGCCTGATTCAGGTGTGAACTGGGGACCTGAATGGACAGACAACTCCCATGCAGCAGGCAGCCTCTCTACTGTGGCCACTTTTAGGACCACAGAACGTTCACTGGTGCACTTTGTAATGATGCCTATGGATGTGGAAGAGTCAGTGGAGTCTACGTAACTATTAGCTTGCAGTGGCTTCATGAGACATACTTTCACTCCATTTTGTGCCTATGTCTATGCAGCAAGTTCTCTTATGTGCAGATGGCAACGTTTACCCCCACCCCCACCTGAATTATCTGTCGTTTCACGGATAAGAAATACAGCACCGCCCAGACAATTTTGTCTCCTGCGCTGTCATTGCTGCTGGCGGTTGGTTAACTCAGCAGTGGAGATGGTGCCCTTTGTTGAAAACTAATCATAGGTGCATTAGCTCCTAGAGTCGTCATTAATTCTTGGGGAGGGGCTATTATTTCCCCAATTTCACACATGCTACAGTTAGGCTCAAAAAGAGTTTATGAACTTGCTAAGAGCTGAGATATGAATCTAAAATTATGCTTTTAATCTCTGTGTTGATTTACATACAGTCTTTCCCTTGATCCTTGTAAAGATGCTTTTCTTTGCTGAAACCTTGATTGGGCTTGGGAGCTGAGGAAAGGATCAGCTGATCTTGGAGATGCCCCATTCCCCTCAAGCAGATCTGTCCAGCATTCACCCGATTGTTGGTGGCAACTTCAGCCAAATACTTAGGAGGGTGATTTATACAGGCAAGAGTGTGATCGTTAGAAAATGTCAATGGACTGGTTACAAATGTTGCCATCTAAACAATATTACTAAAACCATTATTGAAAACTATTGCAGGTAGTTTGAGATGCCTTGACATGTATTTGGGATCAGAAAGGTTATTTTAACATATCTTGGTTAGGAAAAAAAAAAGTTAATTCTATTTTACATGGAGATCATGAACCAAGGTTATGGACAGGCAGCAGAAAAAAATGAAGAAAAGGAAATTACTTAAAAGGGATACGTGATAAATCCCCCATGCCCCCTGGGGTGGTTTTTGAATGAGTATTATTTAATGGTAGCAGTGGCTATGGGCATGTGCGTACTTGGATGTGCATGCATGTGCATACACTCAGAGGGCTTTTTTTAATTTAATGTTTCATATCCTTTGTAGTGTTTTAACCTTCTATAGACTTAATGGAAGAAGATTATAAGTCTCCATATATTTCAGGGCAGAGTTGTAAATTGTTGGTGATGGTTGTAAAGTTTGTTCTTACTTGTAAACTGAGTTCCTGTTCTTTCTCTTTCTTTCTTTTCTTTCTCTCATTCTAACTCTCTTCCCTTTTTTCCTTCTTTTTCTTTCTTCCTTCCTTCCTCCTTCCCTCCCTCCCTCTCTCCCTTCCTTCCTTCTTTCCTTTCTTCTGGTTTCACAGTTTCAATTCTCAAGGTGGTGAATTCTACTCAGCGGAAGATAAAAATGATCAGAAAGTATTCTGCAGTAATGCACAAAAGTGAAGTGCCATTCAGAAGCATCATATCAAATCCTGTGATGAAAAAAGGATTCAAAGATTTGATTTCATTTTTAACTAAATTAATAATCTTCCCAATGGAATATTCTATTGTACTCAGAAGACGTGGGAATCCTATACTTATGTCTTCAATATTAAAAAGTCAACTTCAAAATACACATTTCAGGGTTTTTCAAATAGTGATTTCTATTCACCAGAAACAGGATTTTTTTTAAAAAAAATGTATTTCAAACTGAATTTTTGTAAGTGGAGTTGTATCTTTCTCCTGGTTTTTATGGTAATATTGGAGATCTGTTCTTCCAGAATAATTTTGCCTGTTATCAGATGAACTTCACCAAAATCTGTATCTGTTTTCTATAGCTGCCATAACAAGTTCTACAAATTTAGTGACTTAAAACAACATACATTTATTTTCTTACAGTCCTGGCGGCCAGGATACCAGAAAGTCTCCCCAGGCTGAAGCTAAGGTATCAGCAGGGTGGCTTCCTTTTGAGGCTCCAGGGAGGGTCTGTTTCCTTTCCTTTCTTGCTATAACCTGCACATATCCCAACCCATCTAATGCTCCCAACACCTCGGAGAGGTTGGTCCATTGATTTCCAGTTTTACAGATGAGGAAAATGCAGCACAAATGGCAAAGTGACTTGTCCACAGACATGCAGAGGTGGGGCAGAGGTGGAATTTGAATCCATGCAGTCAAGGTCTCAGAGTCTGTGCTGTGATGCCAGTACTTCCTTTTCATCACAAAATATCATCAAATTTAAGACCATAGGAAACATTAAGCTCATACGACTTAATAATAATAAAACAAAAAACAAGCTATCCAATCCCAAAATGAGCAAAGACCTAAACAAGCAATTCTCCAATGAAAACATGCAAATGGACAATAAGCACATGAAAAAATGCTTAAAATTGCTAATTATTAGAGAAATGCAAATCAACACTACAATGAGGTATCACCTCACACCAGTCAGAATGGCCATCATTCAAAAGTCCACAAATGACAAATGCTGGAGAGGCTGTGGAGAAAAGGGAACCCTCCTTACACAGTTGGTGGGAATGCAGTTTGGTGCAGCCATTGAGGAAAACAGTATGGAGATTCCTCAAAAGACTAAAAATAGACTTACCATGTGACCCAGCAATCCCAGTCCTGGGCATAGATCCAGAGAGAACCTTGATTCCAAAAGACACCTGCACCCCCATAGTAGCACTATTTACAATAGACAAGACATGGAAGCAACCAAAATGTCCATCAACAGATGACTGGATAAAGAAGATGTGGTATATTTATACAATGGAATACTACTCAACCATAAAAAGATAAAATAATGCCATTTGCAGGAACATGGATGGACCTGGAGAATATCATTCTAAGTGAAGTAAGCCAGAAAGAGAAAGAAAAATGCCATATGATATCACTCATACATGGAATCTTAAAAAAAAAAAAAAGACAGACAAATGAACATATATATAAAACAGAAACAGACTCACAGAATGGAATACAGACTTGTGGTTGCCAGGAGGGAGAGAGGTGGGAAGGGATAAACTGGGAGTTCAAGATCTGCAGATACTGACGGTTACATACTGTATAGCACAGGGAAATATATTCAATATCTTGTAGTAGCTTACAGTGAAAAAGAATATGAAAATGAATATATGTATATCCATGTATGACATTGTGCTGTACACCAGAAATTGACACATTGTAAACTGACTATACCTCAATTAAAAAAAAGAAAAAAAATTCTGGTTGAATTATCATGTATGCTAAATTCATGGGTTGTAATATTCTTGGTTACACCAAGGCCCTATTTGCTCACTGGGTGTGAAAGGAACTCTGACAAGGTCATTACAAGCAACTACAAAACCATGTCATCTCTTTGTTATTAAGCAGGTGACATTCAGTGTTTTGGTTAACTATATCTGTGTATAGTTCTTTGTGAGGCAACAGTGGTGTATTTGACCAAGTCTTCTGAAATAAATTTCTAAATCATCCCTTAGCTTCTCTGTGTATGGGACTGTCTGATCTCCGAAAAGTACAGCTCAGCACCAGATACCTCCCGCTGTTCACTGACTCGGCACAGTGAGACCTGCTCTTGGATCAGACACTCTGTTTGATGCCAAGGCTGACGAGACACACTCTCTGTTCTCAAGCAAGTCACTAACAAGGGAGGAAGGCGGTAAGAAGATGGGCACTGTGATATGGACGGTCACAGCATTACGTCCAAAATGCTACGGATGTTTTCCAGGAGTATCGCTTAAAGAAGCCATACTTTCCAGAATGAGTAGGGATGTTGAGGGGCATGGCATCTTCAAGGATATGCCAGGAGCACAATGTGTCTTCCAGGGTTTGAGGGGTCCCAAGGGGACAGATTGAGAAGCTCTTTTATCTATGCTCACAAGTCAAAAATTTCCTCTGCACCTCCATTATACTCTCCCTGAAAAATCTTCCCAGGGCAGTTGAAGAAAATCAGGTATTAGGGATCCCAGAATTCCTCCATTAACATAGGTGAGAGAGGAACATTTGCAGCTTCAAAGGCCCTTTGACAGGGCTGTTGCTTCCTCTATCTTGGGGGTTTTATCTGCTCTTGCCAGTCTTGGGGGATGAGAGGGCACAAGACTCTACCCTCCTTCAACCAGGGCAACTTGCTTTGATCTGTTAAACATATTGTTTTTCCACCACAGGATTTCTTCTGGGAAGAAAAGAAACTTACATGCTGAAACAGACTTTCTCGCGGCATCCCCAGTCAGTGGCAAGTGGAGGCACCTGCCAGACACCTGGCTTCTAGTCCTCACCCCACCAACAACTAACAGTGTGTCCCTTGTCACTGGGTTTGAAAGCTGCAATGGTAGATCTTTTTTTTTTTTTTACATGAATTCATAGAATCCTGGAGTGTGGAGGACCTCAGACGCCCTGAGAAACAGAATCTTGCCAGAGGTCAGTGCATAGCAGTGTGGGAGGAGAGACTTAGAGTGTGTCGACCTCTCCCCATCCCCACACCACGTCCTCCCACCCCCACTCCCTCCCCCACCCCACTGTCACCACCACCATCTCTCACCTAGACCCCTGCAAGCAGCCTCCTAACCGGTCTTTCTGTTTCCAACCCTGAATCTTCTCAACAATGGTGGCCAGAGTCATCTGACAACTTCTGAGATCAAGCCCTGGGATAAGTGAGATCTGTTCTATCAACCTCACAGAGTCAAAGGATCAAACAAGTTGTAACAATTCTTTGAAATACGGAAGATAGTTGCTGTTTTATCTCTAACATCGAAGTTAAATGTAATAAAATAAACCTGCATGAGGAGCAAGGTGAAGCAAGTAGCCTCCCCAAATGTTTCAGAGGGGGCCCTCTCATCACTCATTGCTTTCTTCCTTGATTTCCTCTTCCATAATCACTTCCAGGGAAACAAGGACACAGCTTTGCAGGAAGGGCAGCAGGCTGAGTTCCTCCAAGCAGGGGAGACAAGTACCACAGGGAAACAAAACTGAACACTGCCATCTGCTGGGAGAAAAAGGCACACGGTGGAGAAAGCGCATGAAGCAAGAGAGAATGAGAAGAAACCAGAACAGACCAAAGGTATTGCTTCAGCTGGGCTACTGCAGGGGGACAGGCTAGAGAGATGAGAGAAAGTAACAAAGGCAGAGATGGAAGCAGAAAGCACAAGGGAGAAACTCAAATGGTCCTTAGGGCGCACCCTTATATCATTTCACAGGGGACAAAGGAGAAACCTAAGAGATTTGAGTGACTTCCTTGCAGTGACCTAACTACTCAGTAACACCACCAAGACTGGACCCTTTGCTCAGCCCCTGGTGCACACTGTTTTAATCTTACACCCGCAAGCCAGCAGGCACACAAGCAAAGACAGGAACTGCTGTTGTTACATTTTTGGTTACTTGGGAAATATGCATCTCTCTCTCCGTCTGGGAATGTATGTAATTAATTACTCACATTCCAATTTGTTGCAGAAGGCATTCACAGAGGATAAATCAGGAGGCGGTGATGGGTACCAAACTCATTTATGGATGAGATGAATGGACAGGAACTGGGCGTCTACAGAGAGCATGAGTCCTGAGAGGGAAGGGCCACCTCAGGCTGGGAGGAGGAGGAGGAGATAAGGAGCTGGTCCTCTCACTAACCTCCTAGAAAAGAGCATTGCCTGGAGGAAGCAGTTTCCACCAGTTACTCTTTTTCCTTTGATGAGTTCTAGTGACAAAGCTAAACTATCCAAGAAATTATTTTATCAAGCCCTTTTATTTTGTAGCGAAGAAAACAGAGGCTCGGGAGGACGAAATGATTTGGTGACATGTCTTCTGACCCAACCCCAGTTGTTCTCCCAACCATTTTCCTTGTCTCACCAATGATGTTATCAACTTATGAGAGCAAAGATCACATATTTTGCCTTTGGTCCTCCGTGGTATACCAAATTCAATCACCTGGTCACTAACAAGCTTTGGTTGGCAGACACTCAGAAAAGTTTAAACTGTCTGCTTTATGTAATACTCCCAGAGTCCAAAGGAAATACACCAGCGAAGTTCTCAGTATTGATCCCCCAGACACTTGTCTCCCCCCTCAGAGGAAGTGCTTCCTTCTTCAAACCAAAATTATTTAAATTCCAACCCAAACTCACAGGGTTGCTCTAGCCCCAGATGTGGTCCTCCCCATCTCAGGTCATCTGGGGTGCACTGCAATCTTCAGCAGGACATTCCTCAGGGTCTGAGTTACTCAATCAGGGGCCAGGTGGAGGAGGTGGTGAGGCTGGAGATGCAAGGTCGAGGGTGCACTGGGTTTCCACCTCTGGTCACTTTCAAGATCTCTCCAGCAGTCGGAGAAGCAAATAAGAATCCCTTCCGATCATTCAGGGATAAAATGAAACATCTTCCAAACCAAGAGCTCAGAGATACTAAAGTTAGCTCTACATTAAGGAAGAAATATATTTCCCGAAATATAATATCGTTGGTCCAAATGCTGCCCACAGTGGAAAGAAGCCTCCACCTGAGATAAGTGGATTCCATTTGTGCAGCCGCAGGCTTCTGAGCTGTGGTCTGCAGCCTAGAATAGTTTTAAAAGTGATCTCTCCAGAGTCAGACTGCCTGGGGTTCAGCCCTGTCCTTCAATCTTATATCTAAGTGACCTTGGGCAGCGTATTTAATTCCTCTGTGTTTCAGCACTTCATTCTTATGTGAGAGCAATGGTGGCAGCCACCGCAGAGTTGTTGGGTAGATGAAATGAATTAATGCCTGTCAAGTTCTTATGAAAGCAACTGGCCACTACTGAGTTCTCAGTAAATGTCTCCATCGTTACAACTTGCACTGAGAAATGGCAGCCCATTTCAGCACTGCTCCTCCGATCCTTTGGCTGAGCCTTCTAAATGACTGGTTTTCTGCATTGTAGGCATAATCGTATTCTAAGTGAAGCCTTTCCCTCATTAGTCTTTGTCAGAAGTGAGCCCATATGAGGATTCATGATTCTGTCTCATGAAAGGCAATTTTCTCTTTCTCTTCCATTAATAATCATTTGAATAACAAAGAAGACAATAATGCATCCAGCATGCTTTGAACACTTACCATGTATCAGGCCCTTGGCTAAAGGCATTACATTATCTCGTGGCCTGCGATACGGAGCTTTATTATCCCCATTCCACAGAAAGGAAGACCGAGGCCCACAAAGGTGATTCGCCTGGCTGCTGAGCAGTGGGGCTGTCACTCCTGGAGCCTGAGGGCCTCAGCTTCACGGGTACACTTTAGTGACGAAGCTTCAGAAACACTCTTCTAGCTCTCACCCCTTCTCCTAGGTCAGATGGAGGAGACTTCACTCTAATCCTAATGATCGTCAGCATTTTGATATATGTCTAGAACTGATAAGAGGCCATTAATGCACGTGTACTTGGAATTCCGCTAATACCCCAACAATCAGCGATGGTTTTAGAGAGAAGCCAGGAGCTGGTGTTCCCCGGGAAAGCAAGAGAAAGGAGAGGGAAGACCTTAAGGCAAAGATCTTTATTGAAGAAGCAAACTAAGGCCAGTGCTGCTGAAACCTGGGTGAGAACTCGGGGGACTGACAGAGAGCAGGGTTCTGAGGGGTTCCCCGAGGGCTATCTCTGCCTGTGGGGAACAAGAGGACAACAGAACTTTCTGGTCCCTGCTGACTGCATGGGGAGAGAGGACTGTGGCCCGGAAAAGTCAGTTCCTCCCCTAGACATGGTGACAGCTGAGATGTATGAAGACAGCTCAGGGGGGGGTTCATGTTGGTCAAAGAGATGAGTTTCAGCCTCAGGCAAGCAACAAACTCAGGCTCTCAGTTGAGAAATGGATGGGTGAGTAAAAGGAAAAAGGGTAAGACTTTCACCATCCTGGGCTGTTTTTTTCGGTGTGTAAAGTTCTATGAAGGACTGAGTGTGTGCCATTAGTGGAGGGGGCTGTTCCCTGGGTGGACTGAGCGTGGTTAGGGAGCAGTGATCGATCTGTCAAGGAGGCTACGAGCAGCAACAACACCCTCCTCCAAGGCATGGAGGGACCGGGAGCTACTGAAATTATCTAGGAGAGCGAGGCAGGGCAGCTGCTCCGGCTGGGGAAATTTTATGGGCGTTGGCCCATTGTCCTGGGGGAACTAACTCAGCCTTACCTGTGGCCAAAGCCTTCAGAGCCAGGGGGCCACAGGTCTTGCAGCAAAAATGTCAGCAAGGAGGGAACAAATCCCTGTAGGCTTGGAGGTCTGCACCTCCAAGACGGCTAATGTGCCCCGGGCACGGAGGCAGAGATCAGATAAACGCCATGACTGTCAGGAAAGACAGCCATGTCTCCAGCAAGACAGATAAGACAAAGTGGCTTCGACTTGCCACACAGTCTCCTCCATCCAAATTCCACGCACAACCTGGAGCGAAACCAGGAAAGTTGAAGACTAGGAAGGATGGCAGGTGACCGCCCCGTTCTCAGAAGATGCAGCACCCACTGTATGCAAGCCCCTTTGTTTCCTGAGTCTTCTCTTTCAAGGTCCCACTTGCTGGTCCCAGAATGCTTGGGAATGAGAAGGAAAGGATTTCGGAAAGCAGGTTGGGTTCAGATGGCAGATGGCCTGGAGGAGAAGCTGTGTTTATGTCAGAGGACAGTGGGAGCCATGAACACTTGCGGCTGAGTCCAGTACAGACGACTTCAGAGGACACGGAAGCCAGGGGCCCCTTAGTGAGCTGGTGGCCGTACCAAGCCTTGAGCAGGTGGTGGGTGCCTCTCCCCGCCGCCCCACTTAAAGAGTTCAACTCTGGCCTTTCCCTGGCTGCACCCCTCCCCACGGGGCAAACAACCTGCAGGGCCAAGTGGATGTACCCTCCGGGGGCCCACACCCCTCCTTCTAGACCACACCCTGAGAGAAGTCATGGGACCGGAGAATTCCTGCCCGGATAGCTGGGAGCCTGGCTTCAGGACCTGCAGGGGTCTCTTTCCTGCTTCTGTCCCCCTGAGGGGTGACTGGTGTGCACAGATCAGGCCTGAGGGCTGGCACAGGGCTGCTGTTGGTAGGCCGATGGAAAAGTGGGTGGGGTGTGTATACACGTCTGTGGGCCCTCGTGTGATGACAGAGCCAGGGAAGACAGGAAACCAGACCCCAGACTGGAGGCTCCATTTTATTACCCTTGCTCTGGGCCCAAAAGTGTGAGGGACAAGCCTGGCTGGCTCCGCCCCCTGGTGGGAGGTAGTGAGTGACCGATGGAGGACGGCCAATGGGAAGAACTGTTATAGAAAGAAACCCTTCCAGCTTAGCTGTCTGCTGGGGGCTGCCCTGCCCCTCTGTGGTATCTCTGAGGCTGCTCTTCAGGTCCCGTAATTACAGGTCTGGCCAAGGGATGGGATGGGGTGGGGCGGAGGTAAAGTGGGTGAGGTACTTTCGGAAAAGGTGGTTAAGTGTCTGAGGCTGCAAAACCCGGGCACTGGCCAGGTACAAGGAACAATGTTTGGCAGAGAACAAGGGGTGGGGCCTCTCCTGGCTGCCAGGCCTGGCCAGGCGCTGGGTCTGCTGCAGACATGTGGGCATGGGTTCCCGCACTTTCCATTCTTCGGTTCTCGGTGGGTGAGGGCTGAGGTAAGAGCACATCTGGGGATGCAGCTGACCTTCAGGGAGATGACCTCATCTCTGCCTTCTGTTACTTGTGTTCAGAGTGGCTTTGGGAATCGCGGCCTTTTGCTCAGTAGCTATTTTAATAATATGATTCTTAGAAACATCCCTGGAGGTTTGCAACCCACACCACCACAGGCAAAGATTCCCCTGCCTTTTAGGAGACAAAATGCTTTACAGCAGGGAGTGAATGTTGAACGATACACGATATGCCCCTGAGGTCCCTTCTAAGGCTAAGATGCCAGGACATCGCTCTCCTGGCCTTTCGTGCCCCGCTGGTCAACATCTGTATCAGTGTCTCTGTGCTGGTTGGGCATGCCTGGAGAGAGGAAGTCAGACTCTAGCAGGCATTGTGTTGCTACTGAATAAGCACCCTGATCAATTCTGTGATCGGTGATGAGTGTTGATAAAGTAAGGCTTGAGGCATGTTGTGATGTCCAATTAGGCTAATTAGTACCTTTAGCTCATTCTTTTTATTCATAACGGTGGATAATTATAAGCCGTCTTCTTTCTAATTTGTGTTAGGATGCTTCACAAGGAGAAAACAGTTAAATCCTGAAAAAATCACAAAGCAGGAGATTCTCTCTTCTGGAGAGATTATTATAGATCTGGCATAAAGCCAGGTACTGAAGCATCCCACTGTCGGCATGAGTGAATTCCTTGGGAACCCTCTGGTTCGACAGGTGGCCCAGGATCCAAAAGCAAACGGGCTAACTCTGTTGACCAAGAAAGACACCCTGATGAAGAGGGAGCAGTAAGAGTATGCAGGTCCAGCGTGGAGAAGTCCAACTTTAGGGGCAAGTCGAGGGGGAACAAAACAGCTCAGAAGAGGTGAGTAGGGACAGGAGCTAACAACAAGTGGATGCGAGGCGTTTCGGCCAAGCGCAGAGTTGCAGGGAGAAACAGCAGGAGGCCTTAATCCCAGGAAGACGGCAAGATTGTTTCTTTCTGGCTCCACTAGATCCTCACGGTACAAACAAAAGGAGTAAAGAGGTGGGGCCACCATCTAGGTAGCAAAGGAACGGCTGTCCCACTCCTGACACCTGGCACAGGGAAGGGGAAGGGGCTGCACTGTGGACCTGGGAAGTGGCCAACAGAAGTCTTTTTCGGAGCAGCGGGGCCCAGTGCAGCCTCCCTAGCAGCGCGGTGGGAATTACAGCGGCCACAGTGTGCTGGCTGACAAAGCTCCCAGAAGAAACAGCTGTGAGTTGTGCAAGGGCAGAGACTGGGTTTAGATTCCCTCAGAGGCTGGTTTTGAGAAAAGGTTTTGAGTACGAGTCATTTATTTGGAAGGTGATCTCAGACAACACTGGTTTAAAGAAGAGGAAAAGGGTGCAGGAAGGGAGGTTCGTCCATTTGCATGTGCTGTCAAGTGGATTACCCTGCAGGCAACTGGGGCCCAGTTCCACCGGGTATCTCTGGGAGACAGTGTAGATAACCAGTTTCATGGTTATCTTGCTCAAGGGGCAAGGAGTATCCACCAACTGCTGTCGGTTTCTGGCTGAAGGACTCTCCAGAGAGGTTTAATTTCTCAGCACTTTGGCCTGCCTCACACGGGTGATATTTTTGTCAAGGTCCTAGGACCCTAGGCCATCCATCAGACAGAGTTCCTAGTCTTGGTGGCATGCCCTCTTTTTCACCCAACTCTCTCTCTCTAGCTCCCTCTCTCTATCCATCCAAGAAACATTGAATTTGATTTCTTGGGGATATCCACTCTGCCAAATGAGAAACCACAAAATTTCTCTTACTCAAAAGAGGTGCAGACACAGAGACAGGGGTCTTAGAAAGGCCATTTTCAATTTATCTTAGATACACACCTTTATTCTTGGCCAGCAGGCCACCCTGCCTCCACCAGAACTCACAGTTATGGGCTAAGTACTTCGGATGGAGTCCGTCCTTTAATTCTCACTCAGTTCTACAAGTTAGCTGCTGCTGTAATGATCACCCTCACTTCAGAGATGGGGGAAAAAGCCACACAGCAATTCACCTTCAGGCCTGTCTACTCCCTGATCTGAGATTCTTAATGACCACATCCATCCTCCTGCCTCCAGCTACTCCAAGATAACTCATGGTGCCTTCGTGGCACACACACAACTGAGGGACTCACTCCCAAAAAAGATGACAGAGAAACCATACAAGAAATATTCTTCTGAATATATCTTTTAAATTAAGAGTGTTTTTTATAAAACTGTAAAATACATAAAGAAAACTGCCCGAATCACGAGTATCCAGCAAGCTGAATCCAGCAAGCTACAAAGCAAACACAGGGGTCAGGCTTCAGCAGTGAAGACATGATCGGAACCCAGTAGGGCCCCTCCGTCCCCCTCCCATTTTCCATCGCCCTCAGAGGTAACCACTCTCTCGACTTCTGACATCGAAAATTATCTTTGCATGATTTTGAACTTTACACAGATGGGATCTATCACACTCTATGTGTGAGGTTCATCGGTATTGCTGTGCGCAGCTATAACTCATTCATTCTCATTGCCTCATATGTGAATATGCCACAAATGTACTCATCCACTCCATGGCTTGTGGACAAGTGGGTAGTTCTCAGTTTGGGACTCCTGCAGATAGTAAATGTATGAAATTCCTTGTACACATCTTGGTGCACCTATGTCTGCACTGCTATTGGGTATGCGAAGAGTGAAGTTGGTGGGTCACGGGTAGGTTCACTTTCAAGGGAAACTTGGTTGTGAAAATTAGGCTTCCTTCAAAAAGCTCCCTTCTTTCCAGGATCAGACTGCTGAGGCAGTCCTTGGAGGCCTTCAAACACTTTTTTTGGTTTTTTTTGCATTTTATACAGCTTTTCTGGTTTTTCCCAGCAGGGCATTTGTCCACTACAAGTTGCTCTTATTCAGGGAGCAAAAGTGTACTCTTAATATATTTTAATAATCTATTTATATGCATTTATTTAGATTCATCTCCTGTCTATTAATGTGAAAATAACTGTATAGACTAAGACTTACAAGAAAAAAAATGTGAATACAAGTGACATTATCATTATTGTCACTCTCACATCTTCCCTAACTCTGGCTTGTTTTATTTGGCTCGTATTTTCCACTGTCCTTAGAAGCTGTTTATAGTCTGTCCTTAACTTTTAGATGTAGCAACAGATGCATGTTGGAGCATTAGGTGCTAAACACCTGATTAGCACCTTTCATGGTCGCTTTTGATTACTAACTGTCCCCGGATCACGCCTCTCTGGCCTCTGGCTTTTCAAGGTGCCCTCTGTCTTGCTGCTCTTTCTCATTGCATAGGTCTCGTGTCTAGCCCCTTCCTGTGGGTCAGAATCCTTGGGAGGGGGCTGTCAAAAACACAGATTGCTTGGGCCCTACCCCGGGAATTTCTGATTCAGTAGGTCAAGTGAGGCCCAAGAATTTGCATTTCGAACACGTGCCCAGGCAATGCCGATGCCGCTGGTCCAGAAACCACTTTTTGAGATAGGCTGTTCTCGTGCCGTCTCTATTTTTCCTCAAGTAATTGTGAACTGTCTTTTCAAAAGAAGTTATTGTATCTGCCCCAGCTGTTTCTAATTTCCTCCTGCTGGATCGCACCCATCGACTGGAGAGTGATAAAACACAGGATTTTAAAGGAACTGGACCCATGATCCTCCGGCATCCATTTTAAGAAAACAAAGCAATGGTATAAATAGTTAAACAGGTCTTTCGCCCCAATAACTAGGAATCAAAAGCTCCTTTTCAACTGAGCGTTACATTTGGAGGAGCTTTCTTAAAATTTTGGACATATTTGGGAGGAGGGGAGTTAAACGGAAGGTTCCTGTCCGACTCAAATCTCCCCCCTTCCATCATTTAAAAAAATGTCATTTATGACTGCAGGCCTGTGAAGCCAAATTTATTTATAATTCTCAGTAGCCCTCAGGCTCTGGGGCAATCTAAAGACACAGACCTTTCTTTGTCTTTCAGTGAAATATCTGTTGAATATATATTTTATGCATATTTGTCCAGCTTGAGGCAAAACAACAGCAACTCTCAGCTATCAGGAAGTGTGCTGTGATGTTCAGTAGGTAAAACAAACATGAGGTTGACTTCACACAACGGCATTCATGGCATTTTGTCCACTTTAAACCTCTCTCGGACGGGGTGGACAACAGCAGCCCGAGGTTTTCACATGCTGCTCTGTAATCAAAGCGCCATCTACCCGCAGTGGAAGGGGAGGGTGGAGGGACTGGTCCCTTGTGTCTGAGATGAACCAGGCAAGACTGTTCCTCCGTCTCACTGTGCACACTCAGGGCACGGCAGTTTCCATGTAAGGGAAAACGACTGCTTTTAACAGAAGATAAATTAAGCCCTAGGGTTAGACTGGGACCTTTAAGGTCAGGATTCAGATGATAAAAGAAAACGGAGGTTTGCCCAGTTGTGGCAGAGGGCTGAGTAAGAGGTGAGGTTTATCGGCTTTCCTGCAGCGGTGCTAATGAGTGCTAAGGGGTCTCAGTGAAGATACCCCGTGGCTGTTAAAGTGTGTATGCAATGCAGACAGTTCATCAGCAGAGCAGGCATCTTCCCCTCACACAAACGGAAAAGCCATTTTGGTGTCTTTGGATTTCTGATGAAAGCCTGAGGGGGAAAAGAACAGGAAGGGGAAACAAAATTTTAGAACACCTACTATACACCAGGCGATACTCTAGTTCTTTATCAAGGGTCATTCATCTGGTATAATCCCCATGATAACTTTCAAAACACGGTGCCACGTTTTCCGGTGAGGAAACTGAGTCACAGAGTAGTTGGATGACGCAAAGTCTGTGCCTTGGTTTCCTTTTCTGTAAACAAGGCTGATCAGTGAAGAAACAGATGTTCAAGTCCATGGTTGCCTGACCCTAAGCCCCATTCTTCCTCGACTAGCATTGGTAGCTTTTCTCAGGGAGTGCATTTCAGAATTTCTACGCCAAGCATACGTAGATTCAAAAAAACTCCACGTTATTCTGAACCAATCCCTAATCCAGAGCATGTCCTATTGTTTTCTTCTCCTTTGGACAAATCTTTTAAAAACCACCAAAATGACGAAAGTGCTTTTTAGTCTAGTGAAAAAACACTGGAGTGGGAATTTGGAAATGTGGGTCATTTCTGCCACTGGTAACTGTCATTTTTAGGCAAATGACTGAACATATGTCCTTCATTTAATCAACATTCATTTATTAAGCAAAAATTTCGTAATATTTCCAATGGCGTGGGCGCCGTACAGATGAAGTGTGTGTAAGCCATGCCCTCCACTTGCAAGTTGCCCTAGGTCTAGTGAGGAATCCAGGCATGGAAACATGTTCGACATCCATAATGAGATCCGATGGCATAAGTTCCACTCAGTGGTTGTGAGACTATGGCTCCCAAACTCTCACATGTGCCTGGATGGTCAGAGGGGTCAGGAAAGCTTCAGAAAGAAAGGAGACGATTGAAGGGGTTTGTCAGGTTGATATACAGAAGCAGAGAGGGGAGATTTCAGGGTAAAGGAACAATATGTGCAAACATATGAGGGTCACGTTCATAGACCTGAATATCTAGAGAGAGCTGAATCACAGAGGACGTGACATGCTGTGCGTAAGAGTAAACTTTCTCTTGTAAGTGATGGTGAGACATGGAAGGTTTTGTGGGGCCATCAGGTGGTTAAATTTGTGTTTCAGGGAAAAGGCTAGTACTGTGACAAATGAATTCAAGCGAGTGAGATGAAACTAGAGGCGAGGAAACCAACTAGCTGTCACAAAAGTTCGGGGAAGAGATAACGCAGGCTTGATCTAGAGAAGAGGTGAGAGAAAGAGAGAGGGCGAGGTAGGTGCTGGTTCAAGAGACATTCTTAACGGACAAATCTTGGCAGTCAACATAATTAGAGTTGTGAGAAAGATGATAGAATCAACTCCATGAAGACATGGATTATGTGTGTTTTGTTCACCATCATGTATGCTGTGATACAGTGAGGAGTCGCTCTACAAATAAATGAAAGCACAAGTAAATTAATGATGACTTACAAGTCTTGGGCTTGGTTGGTTTTGGTGAATGCTGGGACCATTATAACCAAAATAAGTGGGCAATAATAGAGAAATTTGGAACGTAAAAGAAACAGAGTTTAGTTTTGGGATATTTGAGGTACATTTGTGAAATACACTTGGAAATTAGAATCTTGAGTTCCAGGGATGAAAATTCAAGACTGGAGATCATGGTTTGGAAGTCAGAAATATAGATATGGTATTTTCAATCCACCAGAAAGAAGTACAATTACTCAGGCAAAACTACAATTACTCATTCATTTGCTGATCCACTCATTTATTCTATGTATATTTATTGAGAGCCTACCTAGCATCAGGCTTTGGGCAAGGCTCAGGAAATAAATAGGTCTCAGTTGGTCTCTGCCTTCAGAAGCATATTATAGCTGGGGAGACACATACAAAGTAAGAAAACAGACAAATCAGAAAATGTCTGTTTGTCATAAGTACTATGAAAGAAAACAAGTGGTTGAGACAGAGAATAAAGACAGAAAGGCTTCTTAGAGGAGTGGCATTTAAATTGAGCCTGTGTTATTCTGGGTTCTCCAGAAACAAACAAACAACAGAACCAATAGGAAGATAGGAAGATAGATAGATAGATAGATAGATAGATAGATAGATAGATAGATAGATAGATAGATAGATTATAAGGAATTGACTCTCACATGGGTATATAGATGCTGAGAGATCCTAAGATCTGCAGCTGGCAAGCTGGAGACCCAGGAGAGCAGATGGTGTATTTCCAGTCCAAGTATGAGATCAAAGGCAGGGAAAAGACCAATGTCCCAGTTTGAAGGCCCTCAGGCAGAAAGTGCAAATTCCTGGTTCCTCAGCCTTATCATTTGATTTATGCCATCAACAGATTAGAGGCAGCCCACCCACGCTGGGAAGGGCAATCTGCTTCCCTCAGTCTACTGATTCAAAGGTCAGTCTCATCCAGGAACACTTTCACAGCTATACTCAGCAATGATGTTTAACCAAGTATCTGGGCATCCCTGGCCCAGCGAAGATGACACATAAAATTAACCATCTCCAGCCTAAAGAAAGAGAACAGTTCAACCATGAAAATTCTGCAGGAAAGAGTGTTTTAGGCAGATGAGAGTGGGTGTAAAGGCCTTGGGTGAAGAAGCATTTGCTGTGAAAAGCATTGCCCAAAAACTGAAAGGCAATGCACATGGCCTGACATTAGAGAGTGAGGTGGAAAACAAAGTGTAGAGAAATTGATCAGACAGGGCGCAGATTATCCACAAACCTTAAGGCATGGGAAGAATTTGGGGCATTATTTTAAAAGCAATGGAAAACCAATGAAGGGTTTTAAGTAGAGATAATTAGATTTTGTCCTAAGGTTACATTTTTACAACATTAATAGATTGTATGAGTCAGGAATAAGAAGAGATAAGACTGAAGATCTTGCTACCTTCTAGGAAGCTTTGGAGAGTTAAGATAATCTGGAAGGTGTGACTATATTCTGAAAAACAAAGCAAAACATGACAAGTGTGTACAAGTTAAAAAGTTAAACACATAGAGAATATTATTTTAAGAAGTTACAGTCATTCCATAGAATTCAGTTCAAGTGAGTTCAGGGAGTAAAGAAATAAAGCTAATCTTATAAATATTGAATTACTTTATATTTTAGGATTTTTAAAATGATTATCTATCTTGTTAATATCTAACCCCTAGATTTGTCAGCTTTTCCAAGTTGTATTCTGAGTGTGTCTTTTAAGTAGCTTGCATTTTACAAATACTACCTGTAAATCACAGCCTTTTAAGAAGTAGATTTAATCTGCTTATATTTATGTCAATTACTGATGTATTTTGGTCTTATTCAACCTCTTACATTGTTTTATATTTACTAAGATTTGTCTGCCTGTTTGCTCTCTTTTCATGCTTTCTGTTTGAACATATTTGCTTTCAGTTTCTCCTATATAGTTTGGAAGCTACACTTATATAGCTTACCTGTTCACTAACATACACACTTAGCTTTGTATTTTCTTAACAAATTCTATAGCTAATCAATATCCTTGTGCTTCTCCTAACAAGATAAGAAATGAATACATCCATGTCATAGTCTACATTGATATCAACTATAAAGCACTGCTGAATAATGGAACATTCTGACCAAACTCTAAGTAGAGACCACTGACATCTCTCCTTTGTCTTTCATGTTGATACTGTATAGTATTTTAGTTCCACTTGATGCTAAGCACAAACCAAATCAGTTACTACTGTTATCACTAATATTACTAATTGCTCATGGATTTACCAAAACATTCCATAATTTCTATGTTTATAACTATGTCTTGCATTCAACTTCTTCGGAATGGAATTTTTGTTTTTCACCAAAACGTATCCTTTCAAGTTTGTTCCACAAGGGCCGTGGATCTTTATGAATGTTAGTCTCTGTTTCATCCCCATCTTGAGTGAGACTTGTGGTCCAAGCAGAACCAAGGTTAACAGTTAACGTTCTTGAATATTTTGACTTATATTACCCCATTATCCTCTAGCGTCATTTGTTGCTGATAAGAAATGCCCCTTATTTCCCTTTTACTTTCAAAACTAAACATGAAAGTAAATACCTGTTTTTGAAGAAGCTGTGTCTTCTCTGAGTAAGGGAAGAGTGATAATGAGTTTCAAAACTTATGGACTGCTTGGTTCAATCCACCTGCTCAGGGAAGCCCCGTGATGGTCTTAGATGCCTCTCCACTCCACTTGAAAGTCATGGCAGGTGGCGGAATATGGACCTGGAGGTTCCCTCTGTATCACCTTCTGAATTGGCAGCAAAGGATACAGTGTTCTCCCATGTTAGTGAAAACAGCCAGTCTCTATAGTTTTCCAGATTCCAATAGAACCAGGGAAAGAAAATCAGCAAGTCACCAAAAGGTAGAATTGTAAGGAATTCTGCAGTTATTTTGTAGACATTCAGTGATGCTTTTAGTTGATGATAGAGCCAGCAATACGGCCCAGTCTCTTGGCCTCCAATTATGTATTTTTTTCTAAGACCCCACAGAGCTCCTCAAGATGGAGAAAGAATGGCTAAAGGAGGCACCCCTCCTGCTATGAATAGAGCTTTGCTCTTCTGGAATCGCCAGGTTCCTACACTCTTCCTCTGTCTCCCTGCTTTAGCAGCAGTATTCGGAGTGGGTACATTATATCTGCTTTCCCAATTATAAGAATTCAGTAAAAGTGTCTGATTTTTTAATTAAAATTGATCTTTACAATAGGTGAATCTTCACTGCTAATGCCAATAGTTACCACAGTTTAATCCAACGCAAGTGATCTGGCACAGACCAAGCACTGGACTTCAAGCACCCTCAAAGGCTCTCATTTCCACCTTCTTTACATTTGAGATGTTGTCAACAAGTCACCACAATAGCCAGGTAGAAGGCGAAAAAGCTCAAGAGTAGGCATGTATAGGGGCAAAGGGTGTGCTGGAAATCTCTATACCTTTCTCTCAGTTTTGCTGTGAATATAAAACTACTCTTAAAAAAAATAAAGGCTTTAAATTAAAATTTTTTTAAAGGTTCAAGGATGCAGACCAATTTTTGAGATACATTAGAAAAGATAAAAATATCTTGCCAAAGCATTTAAGGCTATTTGGTGTCCCATATGCAGAACATTCATATCCGTGGCATTTCCTGTGGAATTTCCAGCACGAAAGAGGCAGTTTACACAGTACTATCAAAAATCATTGATATAATACCAAAACTACTACTATATCAAGTAGATATTGTTATTTATTATCAAAAATAAAATTATGATTTACATATCTTGTATTTTTGTCAAACCCTAATTAATTACTTCTTATCCAGAATCTAACCACCTGTCACAAACTTCATCGGCACCTCCCCAGTTTTAGCCATGGTCCTCTCCCGTATTATTGCACTAGCTTGCAAATTGGGTTCTTTCCTCGTTTCACCCTATTTTCAACCAACAGCCAGAGTGATGCTGTAACATGTTGATCGACTGCACAAAAGATTCCAGTGATGTCCCATCTCATCAGAGTAAAAGCTACTTTAATGGCCCACAGGACTCTACTTGATCAAGCCCCCATCAGCTGGCTCTTCTACTCTCTTCTCCTCCCTGCTAAGCCCTCTGCAATCATCCTGAGCTTCAGAGTGTTTACTAAACTCATTAAATATGCTCCAACGATAGGGCCTTTGCATTTGCTATTTACTCTCCTTCCTCATCTTTACACATAGCTAATTCCCTTGCCCCCTTAGGTTTTTTTTTTTAATCACATTTACTATCAGTGAGGTCTGCACAAAAAAAATCCCATTCCAGAATTTCCCATCCCCTCCCCAGCTTTAGTCTTCACCACAGAACACGAAAAACACAAACTCCAAATACATACAATGACACAAATTCATACTAATCACCTTAGAATTATACCACTTATAGTGTGTGTTATGCATGCACTTTATAGTTACTTCCTTAGAAAATAACCACAAGACTTAGCCATAAAAAAGAATGAAATGCCATTTGCAACAACATGGCAGGACCTAGAGATGATCATAACAAGTGAAGTGAGACAGAGGAAGACAAGTATCATATGACAGCACTTAGATGTGGAATCTTAAAAAACGATACAAATAAACATATTTACAAGATCTATTTACCAGAAGCAGATTCACAGAGACAGAAAACAAAGGGTTTTGTTACCAAAGGGATGGGTGGGAGGGATAAATTAGGAGTTTAGAATTAACATATATACACTACTGTATATAAAACAGATAAACAACAAGGACCCACTACATTCAATTTCTTGTAATAAGCTAGGATGAAAAAGAATCTGAAAAATATTTATATGTATAATGGAGTCACTTTACCGTACCCTGGAAACTAACACAACATTGTAAATCAACTAGACTTCAATAAAAGAAGAAACTAACCACGAGAGAAACCTATCAAGTATACACATGACCCGTCTGGAACAGCATGCAGCCCTGTCTGTGGGTATCTTCTTCCAGACACTATCTGTTTTGCAATTGGCACTTAATGGGGTCTTGCTCCTTTTTGAGGGAAAGATATCACAGACCTCTTCTAAGGTAGGAATGACCTTCCCATCTGACCTGATTATAGACATTCTCTTGCCAACAATGTCTAAAGCCAGCTGTAGGCAGGATGTGTTGGGAGAAGGGGGCAAGGGAGAGAATTCCTTTCCGCACTCGGCTGTACAACACCTTTGGGTCATATTGGGTCAAGGAAGTGAGCGGAGGGAGCGTATGGCATTCCTGACCCCCTTTCATCTCAGAGACCCAGGAATGATGGCATCGAGGAATATGAGATGTGTGTGTTTGTTCACATGTTCAACCATATATCGAGTACCTTTGCATGCTCTGCTGTGTACTAGACACAGGGAGGGTCACATGATCTATAAGCTCACGCAGTATGCTGTCAGAGAGAGGGTATAAGCCAGACAAGTTTGTCAACCTGTAACAGACAGAAATGAAGTGATAACTTGAATCTAATCCAATAAGAGACTGCACAACCAAGATACACTTCAAAGGAAATAACACATTTGCAGAGACTTTGGAAAAGTCTTCATGGTGAAAGTTTGGCTGGAAGGACAGAAAAGCATGTGGATTGGCAAAATGGAGGAGTCAAGTTATTTCAAGAGAAGAAATAGTTTAAATTAGATAGGCAAAAATTAGAATAATTTGATTCAGAGAGAGAAATCCATTAGCCTGCTGATGGAGAGATTATAGGGATGTGTGAACATCTGCATGAGAAGCTGAGCTCCCACATTTACACGTTAATCTAGAAAATTCTCAGACTTTGATTGGCAGTGGAGGCAAAAGACTCATTATCCTTTGCCATCAGGTAGTTCTAAAATGTGTTTCTAAGTGTTTCACCGCAAGAAATATTTCCATGCAGATGACAGCCGCAGGAATCAATCAGAACACACCAATGATGTCATGTCTGATTCTTATTAAATACATTGATGAAGCATCAATTCATTCCAGAACCTAAAGTGTTCTCACTGTCATAAGCCAAGCATGAACATCATTAAAAAACAAAAGTTCCTTGCTGACAGCACCCTAGAGTGATCCCTGTAGCAAATCTGGGGGACATTTAAACCAAATTGATGGCATCCCAAATTGCTGTGGTGGGGAGTCACAATTTGAAGTTGACTCTGATGTTTTAAATCTTACTTCTGAGAAATGGGGCCAACCATGTGCTCTCCTTCCCTGTCTCAGGGGTTTAAGAAAACAAAAAAGTCATGGTGGAAATACTTCAGAATGAAAGTCAGGAGAACAAGAACAAATTGTTATGACCTCTTTGCTATGACCTGGACACTGCTAACCTGCTGCACCAATTCAGGATCTATCTGATCCTCAGTTCACCTTGCGCTAACTGCTCATGGCTGGGATGCTATGGCTCATTCATATTTTTCACTTAAGGAGGCTCCCCTGATGGTTAAAATGTGAAAATATTTGCCCACCTCCTTCCTGCTTAGTATATGGAAGAAGAAAACCTTCCTCTGACAATGGAGGAGCACGAAAGGGTCGATGGTTATTCTCAGTGTAAAGTCCTGAAATGTGGATGTTGAATAAATTAAGAAGAATATTCAATGATGTGGGGACAACTCTGGAATTTGATTTTTTGAAATTGCAGTTAGGGCCCTATTTTCTAAAGGCATGCCTCATTCCTGAAAAAGTGCAATGCAGCAGAAGGGAATGCATGAAGGTTACTGACAGCCTCTCAATGCTAGAAAGCAAGATGCTCTTACTTTACTGACTTCTAGAAAGCGCTTTCTCACTTTTACTTACTTTCTAGAAAGCCCATGCTCTTAGATCTGATTCTCAAGAAGCAGAACCTACTGCAGGGATCCCAGTGCACAGGGTTTCTTGCAGGGCTGGGGAGGAAACCAGGAGAACCAGGATGGGGCAAGGCAAGAGTCGAGGTGGAGTTGAATCCCAGCCTAAGCCCAAGGGGAGCTCCGGACTGTGGACCACAGACTTGAGCCCACCTTGGGAATGGCCTCTTTTAGTTACATGTATGTCAGTCATTGGCTTTCAGCTGTCCCCAGGGTCTGGGGAACGTCATGTAACTTCCAAGGCAAGGCATCTCCATTTGGCCGAGGGCAGTTCCAGAGAAGGGAGTAGCAATCAGCCTTTCACTGCCGGCATTCACAGTGGCCGGGGGATGGGTGCAGCCTGGTGGGGTGATCTGAGGGGGGAACCCACAGCATCCACAGCTTCACTGTTCCCTAACAGGCAGGATGGGACATACTTGATGGGGGCGAGGGAAGGCTCCGTGGAAATAGGAACACTTAAAACTGAGTCGTGAAGGATAAATAAAACTTCAAGGGGCAGAGATCTACTTGGAAAGTCTCTTCCTTGGTCTTCTGATAATAGATGGTAAACCCCACAGACACCATGCAAGATATTCTGGTATTTGCAGTCCCTCCTGCGGCCCTGGCTAGGTGCCCACTGCCATCTTTTCTCCTTTCCCATAGAACACAGTTGTAACCCAGAGGAGGCTGCCCAGCTGCAGGCCACATCCCTTACCCTTCTTGCCGCTGGGCGGGGCTATGTGACGAACTCTGGTCACTGAGGAATAAGTGGAAGTGGTGAGGGACACTTCCAGGCTAAGTCATTTAGGAAAAAATGTGCTTCCTCCACCCTCTCTTTGCCATTTCCATCAACTGCTCTATGGGATGGCAGTCCCAGGGGAGCCTGGTTCCCCGTTCTCTGTGTTGAGAACCATCTGCTAATTAGAACCTTCTACATGAGCCATTATACCTTTTATTGAATTCAAGCCTCTATTCATCACACCAATATCTTAACTAATATTCCTCATTCTTAAGAAATTAATAAAAACCCTTCAGCCAGATGAAACTAGAAAACAATTTCTCTTCTGATGCAAGAGGCATTTCTTTTCCAGTCAGATCTTGGGTTCTGCTATCTTTCTTCTGTGCATTTCATAGAGTTTTGTCATGGACTGGTCACTTCCTTGTATCAGGACATATTTTAAGTTGCAGAAAATTCTGTTCCCTCTGTATGGTTGTTCAAGTTTTGTGATAAAAAGAGTGGTTACATCTATGGCGTGTTAAAAAAGGCTCCACTTGCTCTGATGCTCTGCATCCTGTTGCCAGCACTGGAGTTAGCCAGGCATGCATCACTGTGCTGGTGTAGACCGGTAGTGCTTTGGGATATCGAGATAGCAGCTTCTACATTCTGACTCCAAGTTCTCTTGAATAAGGAGACGATACTGGGAGACTGTCAAGGGGGAGGGAGAGTGTTATCCTCTAGCATTTTGGCAAGAAGTGTTACTTCCTATTTGTGGATCCTACTAAAAATGCATGCCCACTTAGAGAGATGCATTAGGTCCGTGATACTTGTGGAGGAAGAAGGAGCTCAGGGATTTGACAGTTTATCAATTTCACACTCAATGTTGAATTGACCACGTTGACAGGCAGCGAATACTATCATTCCCTCAGACTTGATACAGAGCTTTAAAATTCCTTTTAAATTCACAGCAATTCATCACTATTGTCAGAGAAAGGAATGTGACAGATGAGGTTGCCTGCAAGCTCAGGTACAAGCTAAGTACACTGCATGTGTGAAAAATAATTAGAAACAGCTTTTCTATTGACAAATCGTTCGCATTTATAAAGCTTGGGAGTAATTAAATGATAATATCAACATATCCATAAATATTAATTTTAAAAAGCAGTCTATACCTGTAACACATACTCACTCTAATAAAACAGCATTTGATAGAGGCAGCATCTGTTTCCAGATTTAGCTCAGATAGAAATGCAGTCAGCACATACTACATGACACTTAGTTTCTTTGGAGATATAATTTCATATTTTATATTCAATCCTTATGTGAATTTAATATTTCATCCAGAAAGAAGCAGGCACAGAGAAAGGACATAAATCAGAAACCAGGTCAAAAATCCATATAGCTGGAGTATGAAATATGACATGAAAAATTGGAGAGCCTCAGCCCAGTGGATCTCCAATATCTACATTATTTTTTAATATTTCTATTGGATTCTAATATTTATCAATAAAATAAGTTACTACAGTTTTAACCTTTGAACAATGCAAGGGTTGGGACGCACATCTGCCATGCAGTCCAAAATCCACATAAAACTCTACAGTGGGACCTCCCTCCATACGCATGGTTCCTCATCCTCATATTCAACCAACCAAGGATTGCGGAGTCCTGTAATATCTACTATTGAAAAAAAAAATCTGCCAATAAGGGGATCTTTGCCATTCAAACCTATGTTGTTCAAGGATCAACTGGATCACCAAATATGAGTGAGGGGGAAAAAAATCCCAAATCTTTTAGTCTCCCAGGTTAGAAATTCTCTGCAAAACTAACTAAATTAGAGTGACTTCTTTTGAAGCTCTGAAAAAGAATTCTTTGATTGGAAGCAGGTACTATATTTTCTGCATCCCATGAAGGATGTTTTTATAATAACAGTTTGCATTTCATAAGACACTAGAGTCTGGTCATGGTTTAACTTATCCATGAATCACTGAAAACAAGTTAACGATCTTCCCCCTCAGCTTCCACCCCTGCTTGTCACACAAACTATTCCTTCAGACCTGTTTTAACTGTGAAAAGCATGTTTCCTGACACAGAGCTTGTCTTTACGAAAGTCTATCTGAGTAATCCGCAGCGTCTGAGAAACGTCCTATGACCGCTTTTTGACCCATTGACACAGCTGTTGGTTTTCCCATTTTCCTTACTACAATGCCCTGGATAGCATTTCAGATGCACACAGTCACGACCTTTATTGTTGGCCAGATGGGCTGTGAAATGTATGCTAATGTTCATAATAGGATTACACAAGGTTGTTTATTCTCTGAAAAATAATATGAGCATTATCCTCTATTTTTTTTCCCCCAGTGGGTTTGCCCTTTGATAGGAATTAGGAAGTCTAATTTTGATTAAGTAAATATCGGCTTTCAGCTTTGCCAACGATGGTTCATTTAGGCAAATACTTTAATGGTATTAAGGGTGGAAAACAGGAAGAATTAGCCAGGTAAACTGAAGTACAAAGAACACATTATAATACAGGACCATGCATGGCAACTTGCAACATATATGTATTTTATGCTAGAATTATGTATAGTGATTCACCTTAATTCAAATATGGGACAAAGGACTGTATGTGGGCTGTGAAAGTGACACTTAAAAATACAGAATGCAGGGCGTAACTACAGTGCCACTGTCCTTCAAACCTTTTGCTTTGTATATTCTTGCCCAGGTATGACTCTGGGTCTCCACCAAATACAGATGCTCAGTTTAGAATTTTGGTTCAGGCAGTTTGTTTGGGAGAGCATCCCGGGTCGCACAGTGAAGGCGGGGAGGCAGATGGATAGGAAGGAATGCCAGCAAAGGTGTGTGATAGAGTGGACACAGCTGTGGGCACCTGGGGTACAAGTTCACTGTGGATCATGGGAGAGGCTCTGTGCCTCCAACGCCTCCAAAGAGGGGCAAGGGAAGGCAGGTATTTGGTTGTCCATCACCTTCCTCATTGGTTGAGGGCCACATGCCATCCAAACATGGCCAAGCTGCCAGAGAGGCACAGGGCCAAGAAATTCAGGAAGACACAGGCCTGCCTAGAAACTCATTGAAGAGAACTCTCTTATGGGTTGAGGGGATGTGGGCAGGGAATCCACAGATTCCACTACGTATGCAAAAGCCAGTGTGTCCCTGTGAATGAGGGGGGCTACATCTGAGCTCAGATGCTGGAAGGAGGGTTTGGGGTCTTGTTCTACCATTCATTTGTGGTGAGTAGTTTTTGCGTGCTTGGAGGTTTGGGCCACAGTTTAACAGTTTGACCTCTTGGGGGCTACACCCTGGAAATCCATTTCCTCTTCAGAAAGAGAGATAAGAGAGATTTATTGCAAAGATTAAATCATAATAATAATGGTTGCATGAAAAGCATCTAGAAAAGTGCCTGGCTTATAATAAATGCACCGCAGATTCTAGGCCCCAGCCTCATTCTCCCGCTCCTATTTCTGTGCCCCTCCTTCATCCGTAGCATTGCTGTTGCATAATAGACAGCAAATCCCTTTGGGAATTAGGAATGTGTGTCAGGGGTCCCCGGTCACTCTCAAGTTTGATAAATTCACTCTAAGGATCTACAGAACTCAGGAAAGCTGCTATACTCATGGTAGGGCTTATTATGGTGAAATAATATAGATTATAATAAGAACAGAAGAAGGCACGTAGGGCAGAGGCCAGAAGAAGCCAGGCACAAGCTCCTTGTTGTCCTCTCTCCAGCGGAGGCATGTGGACAGCATCTAATTCTCCCAGTAGTGATGTGTGGCAACACGTGAGAAAGCTGTCACCAGAAAACAAACATGTTAGCAAGACCCAGATGCACTGCGCTGTTTGTACTCTACCTGGTGCCACTGTTTCGCTAGTAAAATTAGATTGTTGCCATCCTGGCTGCAGTCGCCTGAATCCCACCCAGACACAGAACCAATCCCTCTCCCTCCATCCAATAAATTGCAGATAGTATGTCAAATGATCCAGGGAACAATCAAGCATCTTTAAAAAGTGACCAGTGAAAGAAGAAAAAAAAATGGAGACGACTCTGCCTTGTAAAATCTGGCAATTATATGGTTCACCATAAAGAGGAGTTTCATTTTGTGAAAGACCCATGATGGGCTTTACTCAAGGATGTTTAATTTCTAAAAGCCCCAAATCAACACAATTACAAGACGGAAGAAGTCCAAGAGCAGGATCTCACATCCTGGTGTCATAAGGGCAAACGTACGCAAAAAGCAGAAGACAGTGGTTTCCAGATAAACGTAATCATTAGGAAGTTTGATTTTTCCTATTAAATTGTATTTGTTCAAGGTGGAGGTCTAGAACAGCGCTGTCAAACTACAACCCGAGGCCCGAAAGTGAGATACGTACGTGATTGTAAGTTTCCTATTGGCCACACTTTGTTTAAAAAAATAAAAAGAAATGTTAAATTTGTTTTAACAATATATTCCATTTGATCCTGTAGGTCCAAAATAAATCATGTAATCAATATAAAATTATTAATGAGCTAGTGAAATCCACACTCCTTGAAATCCAGTGTGTATCCACCTACAGTACATATCATTCAGCCTAGTCCCTTTTGTGGAGTGTGACTTCCACATTGCACAGAACCGGAAAACAAGCACCTCTGTATCCTCCAGTCAGTGGGTCTGGTAACGACCTCCTATTTGTGCATATTTTACTAAACACTATCAACCTTTAGTTGAACAGAGAATTAGAAAAACTTTAGTTATCCTACTTAGCATCATGATTCTCTTTCCCTTAATTGTGTTGGCTGAATATTTTATCAATTATTTTATACATAACTTCTTGAGTATATGGCACCTTACTGAACATTTTAATGCTAGATCATCCTTATATTAAACATGAGGAAATGTGTTCAGAAAAATATGGCAATTTGCTTGGAGTCTCAGAACTAAGAACAGGCGTGGGGGTCAAAATCTTAGTCTGTTTCTCCACTGAGCTTTCCTGCGCGTCATCCTCCATAGTACAGGGGCGGGAAGAGTAATGGCTTGTAGCCAAGGTGAATTGTGGGACCTCAAGTGACTCAGAAAGGCCTGGAAATAAAGGAGCAGAGCTATATACGCCTTTCAGAGCTCGCTCCTCCAGAGGGAAAAGAATGAAAGCCTTTGGAAAGATTTGCAATTGCATCTGTGTCTTAGATCTTATGATAAGATGTAAGGCCACCACCTTATACCAGCGAAGAATGAAACTATTATTTCACAGTCATTTACAAACACATTTCAATTCACGAAGTCACATTTCATGTTAATTTCTAGGAACTTCAACCAAGTCTGGAGTCATTTGGGGGAAACTGCAGTGCTGGAATCCAGAACATCTCCTGAATCAGCCTAGTGTTTCCAGATATTTAAGGCCATCAACCCCAGGGAATTTTTTTCACCCTTCATCAACCTAGAGTTGTGAGGCAAACTACTGAGGAAAGTAACTTGGCCACAGGCTTTGATCTCTGAAAGATCTGAGCAATTAATTGACTCCTTTGTCAACCTAGAAATAATAATTAAATCCTCCTCTAATTTACCACACAGCATATCGGTGTTAATCACTCCTGGGCCTCCTTTGCTGACTTCAGTTATTTAATCAATTTCCATACCACTAGCATTTTACATAGTTACTGGTATATTATTTGATGGCAACTCAGTACGTTATCAAAAATTCCACTGAGAGAAAAAATGATATTTAAAAAGGGCAGACTAATGAACACAGGAACTACTCGGTCCTTTGTATCAGCAGTTTTCAACCTTGACTTCACATTGGAATCACCCAGGGAGCTTTAAGAAAATGCCTGGTGTCCCAGCAGAAATCCTGATTTAATTGGTCCAGGATGTGGTGTGGGTACCAGGAATTTTAAAGCTCCCCGGTGATGCTAACATACAGCAGGGTTGAGAATCACTGCTCTACACTCCCTAAACATTATCCCTCAGTTATGTTAGCAGTGTAAGCTTAAGCTACGCAAATGGACCGTATTTCCTAAGATTCACATAAAAATGCCTTTAGAGAATAAATAGGCAACAGTGTGTCCTCAGGTTTAATGGAGAGTAAATAAAAACATCCAGTCAAACAATATTTCTGCTGTAGATTTTTTGTAACACCTTAAAGATATGAAATAACACACAGGATAAATTTTTCCTTGGATTAAATTTCCTCCTCCAAATAAACTTCTTTCCAGAAAATGGTATACTTTATTAATGAGATGAGATAAAGTGAGTTTTAATTTCAGGTACTGGAAATATCTATACTTTTGCTTCTTGAAAAAATTTTTTTTCTTTAGAAAGAATTGTTTTTGCCATGAATTGTGCTCAAATTCATAAGCCACATCCACTTAGTTTTGGAAGTGGCTGGAGTACCATAAAGAATGATAATACATGTTTCTCTCCATTGAATAAATCATCGACGAACTTTTTGCATTCATTTTCTTCCCACAGCTTTTCCTGTGACCATATCTTTACAACATCTTCTCCATTGTGCTCAAAGGTCACATGGCTCAGTCCTTCTTAGATAGAAGGCCATGCTCTGAATCCTTTTCTCTTTATCTCCCCCACCACCCATTAGAGTTTTCCTCTCCTAGATACCAATTTCCTCCCTAGTAACACGCTACACACTAAACTTCATGCCAGTCTGCTTCCTGTGCTGCTCCATCCAGGGCACACCCCAGAGGTCGCTGCACACACCATCCCCATTTTACAGACGAGTAAACTAACATCGAGTGAGATTAAGTTACCTCCCAAACTCCTATAGTGAATAGATGAGAGAGAACCGGGATCTGAAGCTGAGAAGTTTGACACCTGAGCCTACAGCCGCAAAAGCGTGGCTACCAAACCAAGGCTACTAGATAGGGTGTTGTTAGAACACTTTACAAAGAAGCATTGTTGTTTTGTTTCCATCTTTAGGAAACCTTTGGATGGCTCTTGGGATCCACACCTGGAGGAGGAGGAAAAGGAAGCAGGAATGGACAGAAGGAGAAACTGAGCTGCAATGAAGCTTTAACAGAGGCCTCAGCCTTTGGGGATCTCAGGAGCTAAGGTGACCCCTTAGTTGGGGATAGGGGTCTGGGCTCTTATTCCCCTCACAGTGATCCGTCATTGATCACTTGGAAGTGCATCAGACCTTGGGAGAGATACCTAAGGCCCCTTTCTGGCTATATCCCAGCAGCCAATGAATATGGTCCCCATTCCTGAAGGGGGATCTTTGGGGAGCATCACAGCATTCACTCCAGGGTTGTTCTAAGGTGACCACATCCAAGTGGTTAACCTAGAGATGTTTTTCCCAAAGACAACTGGCCAGCCTCAACATGTTCAAGCCAAGTAAATAGATTTATAAAAAAAATAGATCAATTCTTTTTCATAGGAGTGAGCTTGGTAGCAGTGATTCAAAGTGCCTGGGCATGCTGAAGAGATCTCAGAGAACATGCTCTGCCCTGCCACCTGACTGCCCAAGGGCTGCTCAGCCCTCGGGAGACACCTGCTACCAAAGTACAGCCTAACAATTTGTGATCTAGCCTCTCCCTAAATAACACCCAATTATTCAAATAAGCAAAATATTCAAATGAAAAGTAATGTTAAAAATAGATACAACTTTTTTTTTTTTTTTTTTACCACTGGCTCTCAGTTAGTCTCACTAATGAGCTATAAATTGATTCACTGTATACTTCGGAGGTTCAGCCTCAGGACACATCTCTCAGGCTCCCCGATTCCCTTTTATAAATAAAGAAGTCGCCGTATCCACATATATCCTGATATCTGAAATAGTGGTTGAAATATGAAATAAATTTTTACTTAAATATTTAGTTTTCTTATTTTCCAGGAATCTTTTCAACATCCGGCTCTCGTTGCTACTGGGAATTAAGAGTTCCGGCTAACAGAGGAGCATTCTGTGGACAGACACTTCATTTTTTGTGAAGGCATCCTTGGGGTTCCTGGAAGATCGTATCCGAGTGGGCAACTTCTCCATTTTACCACCCGATATTTGGACCACTGTGACAGAGACGGAATGCTCCCTGACAAGTTGAAAGTGATACCCCTGACACTTTCAGCCCTCATGACCTGTTCTTCCTCTTGCCGTAATAAAGAACAAGTTGGATTTTGCTTCCAAGCAACACTTCCTCACACTTCCTGTGTAGGACTTTCAATCTAAATGTCTCCATATCTTTTAACTTTTTCTCAGAGGTCAAGCTTTGAAAATCTTTTTTTTGTAATTGATTTATTTTATTTTGTTTTATTGAGTTATAGTCAGTTTACCATGTTGTGTCAATTTCCAGCGTAGAGCAAAATTTTTCAGTTATTCATAAATAAACATATATTCATTGTCACATTCTTTTTCACCATTAGCTACCACAAGATCCTGAATATATTTCCCTGTGCTATACAGTATAATCTTGTTTATCTATTCTATATATACCTGTCAGTATCTACAAATTTTGAACTCCCCATTTGTCCCTTCTCAATCATCTACCCCTGGCAACCATAAGTTTTTATTCTATGTCTATGAGTCTGTTTCTGTTTTGTATTTATGTTCATTTGTCTTTTTCTTTTTAGATTCCACATATGAGCGATCTCACATGGTATTTTTCTTTCTCTTTCTGACTTACTTCACTTAGAATGACATTCTCCAGGGACATCCATGTTGCTGCAAATGGCATTATGTTGTCGGTTTTTATGGCTGAATAGTATTCCATTGTATAAATATACCACCTCTTCTTTATCCAGTCATCTATTGATGGACATTTAGGCTGTTTCCATGTCTTGACTATTGCAGATAGTGCTGCTATGAACATTGGGGTGCGGGTGTCATTTTGAAGTAGGATTCCTTCTGGATATATGCCCAGGAATGGCATTCCTGGGTCATACAGTAAGTCTATTCCTAGTCTTTTGAGGAATCTCCATACTGTTTTCCACAGTGGCTGCACCAAACTGCATTCCCACCGGCAGTGTAGGAGGGTTCCCTTTTCTCCACAGCCTCTCCAGCATTTGTCATTTGTGGATTTTTGAATGATGGCCATTCTGACTGGTGTGAGGTGATACCTCATTGTAGTTTTGATTTGCATTTCTCTGATAATTAGTGATACTGAGCATTTTTTCATATGCCTATTGATCATTCGTATGTCTTCATTGGAGAATGCCTGTTTAGGTCTTCTGCCCATTTTAAGCTCAGAAAATCTTTTAACATCCTGATATTCTTTCCTGAACACACTCTGGTCATTCAAACCTTTCACACGACATACTGCTCAACACAGAGATTAATTTCTCTCTGGAAGGTCAGAGCATCACAGAGAGGAGTGGGCCTGTCACTCACTCTGTAATAATTCTCTTAAGTGTGGATGCTTTGAACAGCATTAGCTATTTTAGCAACCACATCAAAATATTTACTCATCTTGGCTCATGAAATTTTAAGAGTAAAGGAAAAATTAATAAATGAGACTACACTAAAATTTAAAACATCTGCTTGTCAAAAGGCTATGAAGAAAATGAAAAAGCAAATTACAGAATGGGGCAAAACACAAATTATATATATACATATATCATATGTATATATAAATTATATATATATATACAGACACACCTATGTAAACATGTAAATTTCATATACTGCTGGCATGGTTCATGGTACACTCTCTCAGGAAAGCCGAACGTACATATGTCTGTATCTAGCAATGCTACCACAGGTATATATTCAACAGAAATGCACACACAGTTTCATCAAAAGACACATGTAAGAATATTTATACAAGTACCATTCACAGTAGCCAGAACAGGAAATAGAATAAATAAATAACTGTATAATCATACCACAGAATACATGACAGTAATGAAAATGAGCAAACAATTGCTACCTAGGACCACATGGATGAATCTTATAAGCATAAGACTGAAGGAGAGAAGCCATATTTTTGAGTACATACTGCATGAGTCCGATTACATAAAATTCAAAAACAGACAAAACTAATTTATAGTGTGAGAAGGCAGGGTGCCCCTTGGGAGGCAGTAGTTCTTAGAAGAAAGTGCAAGAGGAATTTCTGGGATATTAATTACAGTCTGTCTCTTGACCTGGGTGCTAGTTACACAAGTGTGCTCTCTTGATGAAAATTCAGTGAGATGCATTTATTATTATTTGTGCACTGTTTTGTAATACTTTGACAGAAAGGGTTACTTCGAAATGAACTTGTAAGGTAAATAATTGATGTTTCACTGCAGTGAATCTAGGTTCATCTTAGAAAGTGATTGCTACTTCATAGCAATGGCTTCACCAGGCTGTTTGTTTCATCTAAAGAGCTGGTTTCCACAACAGTCAGATGCTATGCCAAAAAGAGTAAATAAAATAGAGGGCCACTAGTCATAAAGAAATTCTGACACTTTTAGCTACGGAGTTACCATTTCTGGTGCTCGTTATTGCTTCGTGTAGATTCAGATATCTATCTGTATCATTTTCCTTCTCATTGAAAGACTTCCACCATTTCTCTCAGGGATGGGTCTGTTGTGTTGAATAATTTTCAGCTTTTACATGTCTGAAAAAGTCTCCAATTCACCTTCATCTTTGGAAATAATCTCCTTTCTCTTCCATACCATTTTACCCCAAGTTTCTGAATAAAACAGAAACACTGGGTAATGTTTAAAATGCCTTCTTTAAATGAGAGAGAATTATACAATGAGTGACCGAGCATCTCCCCAGGGGTTCATACTTGCTTACTGACTAGGAAGGAATTGCACGACACATTTATAACTCGGGAAGATGCAGCGGCTGTGCCTCCAGACCCAGGTCTAGCTCATCTTAACCCCCAGCCGCTGGATCGTGGAAGCAGCATGCGTGCAGCTCCGAGAAAATGAGACAGCTTCAGCTAAGAGTGTATGCAGCTGTCCATCCTCGGCTGTGGGCAGGAATGACTCGACATTATTCCAGGCAGAAAGGATGCAAAATATAATGAAGGAGATGCTGGGCTCTGACTGTAGCCTGGGAAAGAGTACGATCATCTAGGAGACCAAGTCCGAACCTCATGCCCAAACTGCAGGTGACCACCAGCAGAAGTTTTCATCAGGAAAACAGGGTGTAAGGGCAAATTACAGAGTGGGATTCACAGGATATTTTTATACAAATGAAATACAGTTAAAATCAACAGCGATGACAGTCTTTATAGGAAAAAAGGCATAATGCAAAACAAGCCTGAGAGATGTCTTTTATCTGATTTCAGGGAAAGCAGTGTGTCTGTTCCTAACCAAGAATAAACCCTCTGTCCTTTGGATCGCAGCCCATCCTTTACATTTCTCCTCTAGTCTCTCTAGTCTATATTTTTCCTTTTAACAGCTTTGAAATATAATTCACATACCATAAATGTCATCCATTCCAAGTATGCAATTAAATGTTTTCCGTATATTCGCGGACTTGTGCAAATAGCGGTACAATCTGATCTTAGAACACTTCATCACTCCAAAAAAGAAACCCCATATCCATTGGCCATCACTCCCCAAACCCCCTTCCCAAGCCTCTGGCAGCTGAACTAATCAGCTTTCTGTCTCTCTTGATTTGCCTATTGTGGGATTTCAGAGAAATAGAATCATACAATATGTGGTGTTTGGTGACTGGCTTCTTTCCTTTAACCTGATGTTTTCAAGATTCATCCATGTTGTATATATGAATTCATTTATCCCACTCTTTATGGATGCATGTATATGCATACTTTATAATGATGCATATGTGATTTTTATATGTACTTCATACGTGTGATGACATATGCTACATAGATGACACCTATAACAATGAATTTACATACATCACATGTATACATGAAGGGTGTACATGTAACTATTAGATATAGATGTAGATGTATACATCTCATGCTTAGCTGATAGGATGTATTCTATGTGTACGTATGTAAATACAGTTTGCCCTTGAACAAGTTGGCGGTTAGAGGTGCTGACCCTCCATGCAGTAAAAAAATCCATGTATGACTTTACAGTAGGCTTTCTCTATCCAAGGGTCTGCATCAACAAAGTCAGTCAGGTGCAGATCATGTAGGACTGTAATACCTATTTAGTGGGGGAAAAAAAATCCATGCATATAAGTGGATCCACACATCTCAAACCCATGTGTTCAAGAGTCAACTATATAGATATTTACCCTGCCATACCATATTCTGATAGGATGACAGGCTGGGTATATATATTTACCTCTCATCACTCCCAAGTCTTCAGAGAAATAACAATGTAGACATGTAATGTAGAATAAATCTAAAAGAATAAGGAGAAAGGAAGAAAATGTGAGTGGAGCAGTCATTGAAAGATAGATTTCAATCAATTTGTGGAAGGAAAGCACAGGAAAACAAGCTTAAGACAAATTAGAAAGGGCACATCTTAATCCAGGAAGTAAAAAACTTACACACTGAAAACTACGAAACATTGCTGAAAGAAATTAAAAAAGACACAAATAAATGTAAAGGCACCTGTGTTCATGAAGTTGGAAGGCTTAATATTGTTAAGATGTCAATACTATTCAAAGTGAACTACAGATTTAATACAATTTCTTTCAAAATCCCAATGGCAGAAACAGAAAGTCCATTGCAAAATGTGTGTGGAATCTCAAGAGACACCAAATAGCAAAAATAGTCTTGAAAAAGAGGGACAAAATGGAGCTCTCACATTTCTTGATTTCAAAATTTATTAAGAAGTTACAGTAATCAAAACAGTGTGGTCCTGGCCCAGAGACACATACAGACAATGGAATAAAGTAGAGAGCCCAGAAATAAACCTTCATATATATGACAAATGATTTTTGGCAAGGATTCCAAGATCATTCAATGGAGAAAGAACAGACTCTTCAACAAATGGTGTTGGGAAAACTGGATATACAGATGCAAAAGAATGAAGTTGGATCCTTATCTTATGCCATGTACAAAAATTAACTCAAATTAGATTAAGAACCTACATGTAAAACCTAAAGCTATCAAATTCTCAGAAGAAAACACAGGGTAAAAGCTTTATGACACTGGATTTGGTAATGATTTCTTGCATATGAGACCAAAAGCACAAGCAACAAAAGAAAAAAATAGATACACTGAATCACATCAAAATTTAAAACTTCTGGTTATCAAATGGCAAGAGGGAAAAGGTAGCCTAGAGAATGGGAGAAAATATTTGAAAATCATATATCTGGTAAGGGAGTAATAGCCAGAATATATAAAGAGCTCTACAACTGAACAACAACAACAACAAAAATAACTCTATTTAAAAATGGGCAAAAACTTCTTTAATAGACATTTCTTGGAAGATGATATACAAATGGCAAAAAAACACACGAAAAGATGCTCAGCATCACTAATCATCAGTAAAATGCAAATCAAAACCACAATGAGATATCACTTTATACTCATTAGGGTAAGAGAAGAGAAAGAAAGAGAGAGAAGGCAGTGGGTGGGGAAAGAGAGAGAGAAAGTAGAGGGTAAGGGTGGGGAGAAGAAAAGTATTGGCAAGGATGTGGAAAAATTAGAAGCCTTGTGTACCATTGGTTGGAATATAAAATGGTACAACAGCTATAGAAAAAAGTATGGCAGTTCCTCAAAAAAGAAAAAAATGGAATTAACATGATTCAGTAATTCCACCTCTGCATATATATTCAAAAGAATTAAAAGCAAAGTCTCAAAGAGATATTTGCACAACCCACATTTATAGCAGCATTATTCACAGCAGCCAAAAGCTGAAAGCAACCTAAGTCTCCATCAACAGATGAATGAATATACAAATTGTGGTACATAAATACAAGGGAATATTATTAAGCCTTGAAAAAGGAGGAGATCCTGACATATGCTACAATATTGATGAATCTTGAGGACATTATGCTAAGTGAAATAAGCCAGTCACAAAAAGACAACTACTGTATGATTCCACAGATATGAGATATCTAAAGTAATCAATTTCCTAGAAACAGAAAGTAGAATGGTGGTTTCCAGAGGTTGAGGGGAGGGGAGAGTGAGGAGTTGTTTTATGGGTATAGAGTTTTAGTTTTGCAAGATGGAAAAGTTCTGGAAACTGGTTACACAACAATGTGAAAGCACTTGATACCACTGAGTTGTATACTTAAAAATGGTTTAGATGATAAATTTTATATCATGTGTATTTTACCATAATTTTTAAAAATTAGGATGGGAACAAATGGCACAGAACAGGCTTATGAAGGGGCTGCATGGGAGTGGAAACTAATCCGTCAAGGGATCCCAGAGAAACATCAAAGGTAGAATCAGTACATGGGTCAAGAAGTCAACTGAAAACAAAGAAATTAACATAATTGATATCAATGTGTATGCCTAAAGCCACCCATATTGTCAGCCTATTATAAGCAGGAGTCTAAGTATTTAGTCCCACTCAAATTTAAGGGGAAGGTTTCTCTGTAGAAAGAAACTGAATGGAACCCCTGAGAAGAACTTGGCCTTCTCTTGTGGATGCTCTTGCCCAAGGGGAAAAAAAATCTCCCATGCACATTTATTCCGGCATTTTGGTTGCTGAGAGCTTGAGAGCTGCCTGACTCCCTCACAGCTAACATACTCTTATAGATATAAAATGCTACTATTCAGTCTCACCACTCAAGAAAGAGGCCTATTGGAAACAAAGATATCTATACAACAGCAGAGGAAACTTATATTCACAGGCCAGTATCATAAATCCAGGCTTTCACTTTTCAAAGTAAAAACCAACATCACGAATAACAAAGTCCATGACAACATACAGAAAACCCAACCGTGGAGAGCAGATGTTACTCTAAGAACAAAGGAGAATTTATCAACAACATTTGAATTGATATGGACAGACAGATAATTCAGCCATAAGATAAGAACAAAATATTATGAAGGAGAAACAATAAACAAGAATGTTTAGGGATAAAATTGTGACTTTAAAAAATAAAATCAGCAGAAGAAGTTGAACATAAGGTTGAGAAGATTTCAAAGAATGAAGAGCAAAATAAAAGTGGAAGTTATGAGTGAAAAAAAAATGAGATATAGAGGTTGAATAGCCAATGAGTCCCATAGAAATAGGATAGAGAAAATGGGAAAAGGAAATTTTCAAATAACAATGGGAAAATCCCTGAGGTTGAAAAAAATATTAAAATATTCCAATGAGTCCCGAGAAAAGCAAATGAGCAAAAACTCACACAACAAGCCCTGACTCAGATATAGCTTCAAGAAATTTCAGCATATCAATGAAAAAGAGATGATCCTAGAAGCTTCCAAGTAGGAAGAAATACCCAGGTCACCCATAATAGAAATAAACATCCTGAGCAATAAAAAATAGGGGGGCAATGCCTTCCAGCCACAAGGCAAAATGACTATTGAGCTGTCATTCTACAGCTCAACTTACTATCCATTGAGTGTGAGATCAGGACAAGGACATTTTAAACATGCAAAGACTCAAGAAGCAAGTAGTTTCTATAATTCCTTTCTTAGGGAGTTACTTAAGGACTGCAAAACCTAGCAAGAGAAACTATGGGATCCAAAAAACTGTGGGACAATCCTGGAGAGAAGAGAGGTAACATGATGAATTCTCTGAGCAGACCCAGAAAGAAAATCAAAAAAAAAAAAAAAAAGAGAGAGAGAGAGAAAGGAAAAGGGAATGAAAAAAATAAAAAGGGAGACAAGAAAGACAAAAGAAAGAAGAGAGATAATATTCAGATACCCTCTCTGATTAAAAGCTTACATTAACTTGAAGATATAAAGACACATTCTTCTCATCTCAAAAAATTATAAAGGAATTTAGAAACCACAAGGAAAACAAAACACCCACTAAAACAATTATCATAGTATTGAAAAATTTTAAGTGGGTGATTTTAATTAATTAAATAAAATATATTTGATCTTTCTGTTCAAAATATTCTCCTTAAAGTGGCCCAATAGTAACACAATTTCTGAGATCTTGAATACAATGGAATTGTACTTGCTGTCACACCTGAATTATAGTTTAGTTATATAGTCTATATCCAAAAAGCAGTTTTTCTTAAATGTTTGAGGACACTTAAAATTTTTCTCTTAAGTTCTCATCTATTTCATGTTTTATTTTTGCTTCATCCAGAGTCAGTTGTCTTATTCAACTATTTTTTTCAGAATCCCCACCACCAGCTACCATTTTGTATTTTGTTTGTCACCTTTATCTGCAGCTGAGGTGGTAAAACATAGCACTTTCTGGGTACATTGCCACCCTCAATAATATAAGGATTCTATTAGTAAAAAGGAAAGGGGAAACTAACATTGTTTGGGCAGCTGGAAGCCCTCCCATTTATACACAACCAAATTAACTACAGATGTAGAAATAAAACTTATTGTGTTACTTCATAGTTTTTGAAAATTCTGTATGCCAATATATATCTTCTCTGCTAGGATCAGGATCAATTAACATTCAGTGACTTGTCTTTATTCAGTGGCTTTTACATACCTTATCTCACATAATCTTTAAAATAATTCTGTGAGCTTGATATTGTTACTTTCAATTTACAGATCAAAACACAGAGGTTTGGGGTGATAAAAGAGCTTATCCAAGGCCGTAAGGCCAGGAAATAATAGATTTAGAACCCAAGCAAGTCACCTGATTCTGCTTTGAGGGCTATTTCCATGATACCACCCCCTCCAAGTAATTTAACTGGGTTAAATTTCCTTCTTAGGGTCAGTCTTGCAATGGGGATTATACACATTTATGTCCAACAGCCATCTCGTCCACCTGCCTTAGTTAGTTCAAGCCCATTAGCTAAAAAAGAAAGGGTTCATCAATTTTATCCAATATTAAGACAAGCAACCAAAAGGTCCATGTACCAAAATGGCGAACAATATCCAAACATAAGTAGGAACTTGAAGTTATGGCCTATGGTGCTGAGAAATGCAGGAAGTGAGCACTTAACTTTTATTGACTTAAACAGCCTATGCAATTCATTTACCATTTTTCATTCATTTATTCAACACGTACTACTGGTAAGGTGAATTCCTATGAAGAAGCAGCCAGATATAAAGCCACATGTCTCAAAAGTTTCTAGATACATCCTGAATGAATAGAGATTGAACTCCTTGTTCTTTAGTATCCAGAAGCATCTGAGGACTCAGATTTCATGAGCATAACTTTCTTTGAAGCATTCCAATTTCTAACTAAAAAAGTCAAAAAAGTCATGAGTAGTTAGCCTGGTGCAGTTGGTGGGGGTCACTAATTTTAAAAGCATATTAGATGCAGTAGAATCCAATCTCAGAACAGCTGTCTGTGAGGTTTGCTCCAAGACAAATCTAGATCTTAACTAAAAGATGATTGTAACAAAATATGGAAGGCAGGGTAAGACCTTAAGAGGGGAAAATAATAATGGAAGATTGCTAGAGGACTTGTCTCTTCAGAGAGGTAATTAATACTGACTAACAGTAAGATCAACAGAGAAGTATTAAGCAATTTAAGAGTAATGTCTAAGACAAAAGAAACAGATAGATAAATCTCAAACACTAAATACTGCATCAGTTCTCTTAAAGAAAGTATATAAAAAGGAACAAGGAAATATCAGGAAATAAGAACAAATTTTAAAACTATAAACAAAATGTTAGAAAAGTAATCAAATATTTGTTATCAAAATAGATGTGATATCTGTTGATAATCTGATTAAATATGGAGGATAAAAGGCATTTTTATTTCTTGACATATGCTAAAAAGAACAACAAAAATTTTTCAAAAAAACCTTATCTTTAATATAATAAGAAAAAGACACTACCAGAACAAAAGCTACAGATCAGATATACCCTCAAACATTGATATTCAGGTTTTAAGGCAGAATATTAGGGAGGCGGCCACAGAATCCCTCAGACACTGAGCAAGAAACACGTTTCTTGCTTAATAAGGCAAATATTGAAAGGCCTGTCTAGTGATTCTTGGTTAGCAACGAAATCAAAGTCTGTGGACTGGGCATGGGAAAAGGCAGAGAATATCCCTCAAGAGACCCAACCTGACACCAAAGTACAGCAGGAGAAGCAAAGTTGAAGGAGAAACGAACATGCCACTTCTAATTGTGTATAATCTATCCTGGGAGTCTAGAGAGACTTTTGGAGGTGAGGCACAATCAAGAAAGAGAAGAGAAAGTTATCCCCAGGTTACAGGACAGGGAATGTGACTAGATGGACACTGCTCTGAGCTACACAGAAAATGAGAGAGATATGCTCCCCAGAAAAAGATTTAAAAAAAAAAAAGATTCAGCAAAGAGATGTTCAAGAAAATAAATCCAAATATAAATCAAAGGCTCTTCTACCTTCCTGCCTATCCTCAAAACATACTTGAAAATAGTTTCACTCTTTGAAAGAGAAGTAACAAGGAGAAAAGAACCAGGTATGGTCTTGTAAATTAAAAATGCAATGCAAAAAAAAAAAAAAAAGTAAAGGAGTATATGTAAAAGATTCAGCACACACAGCCTAAGAGGAACTATTTAATCAAGCAGATCCCCATACTGAAGCAGATTATAAACATAATTTCAAAAAATTAAGAAAGGCACATATTACAGATACAGGTATTCAAATAATACAAGGAAGTAAAAAGTGAACTTTCTAAATAGAAGATAAAAAGAAAAGAAACAGAAGAAAATAAAATGGAGCTGCTCCCCAGCTCTATATAACTAAAACTATGAAAAAATGTTTAATTAAATTCTTTGGACATTATCCTACAGGCATACAGCCAATGGCAAAACATTTATTCAAGCAAATCTAAATATTGGTAAGAACAGTGAGAATTTGTGACACCTGAGCCATGACCTGCTACCTCCCTGCCCACCCACAGTTCAATGTGACTGAAGCTCCACTCCAGCTCACAATCAAGGGCTATAGTATGTCCCCACTAGGGCTAGGCCATCAATATTTATTATCCCCTCCCAATTTCACATTTCAGAGACTAAACTGCAGATAAGTTCAGCCAAGGAGTTAGTGGATCCTCTTCTCTAACAAAGCCACCAATCACAGGAGAGAGCCTCTAAGCCAGGCACAGCACACTGAGTACCGGGGCCTGGATCACTCTCTCCCAAATCATTCACAGAGCAGAGGTTCCAGATCAGGAGAAGCAACCTAAGAAGACTAGCGACTTCCACCTAGTGTCCAGCTAATAAATCAGGAATGTCACTGTAAGAAAATAAAGACACTGTTTCCACCACCTGCTCTGGAGCAGTGGCCCAGAGATTTTGCCCAGGGGACAGGCAGGCCCTCAGAATAGAGAGGTTCTAAGCTCAAAGAATCTGACCTTATTTGAAACAGAGTACAGGGAAGTTCAAGCCCAACAGCACTCTCAAAAACAGTGGAGATTTTAGTGTAGAAAATTCAGAGGAGGATGATAGCTTCTTGGGAGCAACAAGCCAAACTGTAGGTCAGGTAGATCACCAGAGAAAACCAAGGAAACAGACAACTAAGAAAAGCCCTCCTGCAGTCAGAACAGACTTCAAAGACTGACTAAAAACTACTCCTGAAAGGAAGTCCAAAATTAATTGGATGAGACTGTGTGCAATTTACACCTCAGGGCATTACTGAAAGCAATATAGCAATCCATCAGCAATTAGAGGATCCTAACAGCTTTCTGTGCATGACAGCAATAGAGGCAGGTGGTTTAAACAGATCAGATTTCAAAAGTTATTATAAATGTGTTTAAAATGTACATATATAAGCATTAGCATATTAAATATATTTAAATATATGTTGCATAATATATAAATATAATGTTGAAAGCCACATTTGAGACCAAAAAATATCAACAAATCATAATTTTTAAAATACTTTGGACATACAGGACAACTCGATGAAATTATATTACATGGAGACAAAAAGAACAAAGATTAAAAATTAATAGAAGACAGGTTAGAGGTCTATCACACATACATAATTGAATTCTCTGAAGAAGATAATAGAAAGAAATCAAATAAAAAATGAGCAGAGATATAATAGAAGAAAACTTGACTGAAAGAAAGCAGATTTGAATTTGCTGCTTAAAAAAGACATGTCATGTTCCAGAAAAAACTGATACAAGCAACAACAGTCAGACCTGGAACAGTTAATGAACTTCAAGGAAAACAAAATGTGTGGACATCCACATTCTCCAAACTCAGTGAAAGAAAAATATAGTTACCAATACAGGCATTATTCATAAAACGCTTCAATTTAAATTTTTCAAAATAATTTCTAAAAAACCTAGGATAAGAAGGAACTCATAACTGAATTTCTAGGTACTAGCATAAGGATAGAAAATGATCAATGGCATGGAATTGAGATTCCAGAAATAAACACACACATCTGTGATGAACTGATTTTCTACAAGGGTGCCAAGACCATTCACTGAGGGGAAAGAATATTCTTTTCAACAAATAGTGCTGGGACAAATGCAGAAGAACAAAGTCCTTACTTCAAAGTATGTACAAAAATTAACTCAAAATGGATCAAAGACCTATACATTAAAGCTAAAATTATAAAATTCTTAGAAGAAAATATAGAGTCAAATCTTCAAGACTTTGGATTTGGCAATGGCTTCTTAGATATGACACCAAAAGCACAGGCAAAAAAAAAAAAAAAAAGAAACTTCATCAAAATTAAAAATTTTTGTGCATCAAAAGACATTATCAAGAAAGTAAAAAGACACAGAATTAGGGAAAATATTTTACATTAATATATGTGGTAAGAGTCTAGTATTCAGAGAGTATAAAGAACTCTTACAACTCAAGGATAACAAAAAAAGTCAAAGAACCTAATTTTAAAATGGGCAAAGGACTTGAGTAGACATTTCTTCAGAGAAATATACAAATGGCCAATAACACATGAAAAGATGTTCAACATTATTAGCCATGAGGAAAATGCAAATCAAACTCACAATAAGATATGATCTCCTATACATCAGAATGGCTAGAATAAAAAAAAAGACAGACAATAACAAGTGTTGGTGAGAATATGGGGAATCTGCAACCCTCAAACATTTGCTCTTGAGAATGTAAAATGGTGTGTCTACAGTGAAAACAGTTTGGTGGTTCATCAATAAGTTAAACATACAATTATCATATGATCCAGCGATTCGACTTCAAAAGAATTGAAAATAGATGTTCAAACAAAATCTTGTATATGAATATTAACAGCACTATCCACAATAGCCAAAAGGTGGAAACAACCCAAATGTCCATCAACCAATGGATGGATAAACAAAATGTAATATTCATACAATGGAATATCATTCAGCCATAAACTGAAATGAGGTTCAAATACCTGCTACAACGGGGATGACCCCTGAAAACATTATGCTAAGTGAAAGAAGCCAGTCACAAAAGGCCAACTGTATGATTCTGTTTCTATGAAATGGCCAGAATTAAGGGATAACCACTGAGGTCAGAAGGAAAGTGACAGAAGCCTAGGCAACTTTCCTTGTTCATTTCATTTGTCTACAAAATCAGACCCTTGGAGTAGTATGTACAAAAGGTCCCTTCCAGGTCTTGTATTTGTCATCATTGTATAAGTTACACCATTGCCATTAACAACAGTCTTTTTTATCTTTCTTTCAAGAAAGTAAGATTGCTTCATACAGGAATTCCACTTCATGTTCTCAACCTCTAAGAAACACTGGAGGTGTAGGCAGATTGGAAAGACTAATCTCTTCCATTATTAAGTAAATCACTAGGCAGAGCAGTTAGTAATTTTTCTCATGTAGTTTCCTCTTTTTCTCTTATGCAAGTGCTTCAAAAATCCCTCTAAAATAGATAGATAGATAGATAGATAGATAGATAGATAGATAGATAGCTAGCTAGCTAGCTAGCTAGCTATGTATGTATATATATATATATCTACATGCTCTAAGCACTAAGTCAACACCATATAATACCTAAATTAAGAACCTTAGATTATATATAAGAAATTTGCTTTTTTTCTCTTCTTAATATTACTCCTTACTCTCTGAATTGCTTGAATGTAAAGAGAACACAAGCTCTGGCTTGAACGGTGAAGAAAAAAAATGACTACTGTCTGGTTTATACAATAACAGCATAGAAGGGCAAAAGGGGAGACTGATAAGGTAACGCATTTTCGCTAAATCAGAAAGTCCATTTTCACCAATTCCACTTTCACAAAGTTTCTCCCCAAGGGCTGCAGATCTTTTAATCCAACAAATACCTACCCCAGGACAAAGACAGCTCTAGATTGAAGCAAAGGAGACTGTGTGCCTCTATTTCATCCCCAAATTATCAGAATCTCAACCAAAAAAGTTGGCTTTGGTCAAACACAGAATGTTCACTTTTGCTGCTTCCTGGGAAGATGATCTGGTTTGTATTTGTGATGAAGCCGTGGAAAGAGCCTGTGGCTTGCCCACTTTCAGTTTTCAAAGGCTCTCTGATATTCACCAAGCTCCACAATAGCTCTCAGTTCCAACCCATTAGTTCTGAGACAACTCTACAAAGCCGCATGCGGAAGACAGAAAACGGTCCAACTTCCCCCTTCGCTCTGCAGACAAAATAGAATCATCTCAGAGGGTAGAAAAACCACATGGACTCAGACTGCTCAACTGATCCAGTGCATCCCAGACAACCTGAAACCAACAAGCATCATGCAACACTGGTTATTTACAAGACGTCAGGAAACAAGCAACCCAGAGCTCTTGAAGAAAGCCGGCATGCCCCCACTGCTCCCAGCCCCATGCCTCGCTCCACAATGTTCTCCCTCTATTGTTTGGTGCTGAATACACCCAGCTCGCCCAGCTTTTCATCAGCTCTTAAATCCACTGCTGCTCAAGCATGAAATATCTTTGGGTTCCATTAAAAAAAAAATAAATGTGCTAACAAGCTGTTAAACCACATTTTACAACAAACGCATCAAGCTGATGACTTAGCTTCAAAAATATGAACTAACCGGAATAATAAAGGCTTTTGTAGAACTTGGATAAATGAAGTGATTACCTCACAGGGAGGGAAATCTGTGAGGCACATCCATGTAATCAAAAAAATCAGTTCCTGGTCCTCAGAGGAGAATTCCAAATGCTCTGCCTTGCCTCCCAACAGTCCTGAGCCCAAAGGGTTTGGACAGGAGGAAAAACAACACAGGTACAAAAAAAAGCAGCGGGCGGGAGTGGGAGAGAGAAAGAAATTCAGTCAGTTCTTTGATTAACAAGACTTCTTGCTGGACTTAAGTACAAACAGCTGCCTGGACTCCAACAGCCAAGCCTAAATCTAAACACTCCACTGTTTACATAACCTAAACTTAATCAAGCGACCATATAATCCACCAATTTAAAGTATCCCTAAGAGTTTCAATGTAATGTTGGTTTTCTAATAAGCCAGCCCGTCAACAAGCTGTTTAAAAATGCCAGCTATTCCAGCTCAATCTCCAGTCTTGCAGCATCTCCTGCCTGGTCACCCTGCAAGGCTCTTCAGGGAAGAATGCTTAGATGATTTGGCCTTGTAAACCATTTCCTGTTATTCTTCTGTTGGTATAGTACACCATATCCATTTAATAAATCCAGAATCCAGATTGTGTTTTTTTTAAGTTTGGTTTGATAGGGTTTAATACTACAGCAATATTATTACTAATAAGGAAATTTATTTCTTTATTCTTCTATGGGATTATGTACTGTAGAAGAAGTGTTCTGAGATGGACAGGTAAAGGTAATTTTCATGAGAAACAGAATGAGAGAAGGGAACTTCTCATGAGAAGGATACTAGAAAAAGGAAAATGCTCATGAGGTTAAACGGAGGCTGAAAAGTCAGATGTCAACAGAGGCCAATGATGTAACCTAAATGCGAGAAGCTGGCTGGGCCCTAGGGTGGTGGAAGCAACACAAAGTGCTGGGGACTGTGTGCAAACTGGAGTTCATACTCCCCATTTAAAGAAGGCCTGTGCTATCCAGCTCCAACCCATCTTGAAAACTAACATGTGTATTAAGATAGTCACGCACTATGTAATTCACATACTATGTAATTCACATATTTGAAGTGGACAATTGGATGGTTTTTCAATACCATCACAGATTATGCAGCCATTACTATAATAGCTTTTAGAACATTTTCATCCCCCCAAAGAAACCCTGTACCCTTTAAAATCACTCCCCATTTCCTTCCAGCTCCCCTAGCCCTGGACAACCACTAGCCTACTGTCTATCTATAAATTTGCCCATTCTGGATTTTCCATATAAATGGGATCATATAATACGTGGTCTTCTGTGACTGGTTTCTTTCATTTAGCATAATGTTTTCAAGGACTCCAATCCATTTTTTGCCACCAATATGGGCCCAATGTGGCCAGATCTTCCAAATATTAAGAGAAGTTGGAAATCTGGATTCTAAACATGAATATTCCCAATGTTTCCTAGTAATCCACTACAAACACAAGCTGTAAAATGTTTTCCTCATAGTGCAGACCAAATAAATACGTCTGCAGGCTGAATTCACAAATGGGATACCGTTTTGGTTTAGGGGGAGGGGGTTCTTGGGACAGAGGGAGGGAAAAATTAAGAGTGAGCCAAGATTAAAGAAAGCAAGAAAGGGTCAGACTCACCTAGGCAAGGAGTGAAGACAGAAAGGTCTGGAGAGGAGAAATCTGAGACTTCCCACAGGGCAGAGATTGTGGTTCTGAATCTGGTCAGCATCCCAGGAAAAGCTCAAGAGATTCCTCAACCTTCCACAACCTCAGCCAGACTTCTCCGGCTCTGCCTGGAGACAGGGCTGACCAGGCTTCAGACAGTGAGCTCCCTGTGTCCGTAGCACTCATGGGCCCTGAAAGAACTAATTCAGATTGTTTCTTGAGCGAATCTATCATCTCTAACAGGATAATTCATTAAGATACTCATTTGAGTTTCCCATCCTCTCTCTCTTTCTCAATGCGTGCATGCGCATGTGCGTGCACACACACACACACATACACACAACCCCCTCTAGTTGGCTAAGCCCTTTTCTGCTCTCCTGCCTTCAGGGATGTTTGGGTTTATATGGCAACTGAAAGGGAAGTTCTTCGAGATCATCTTTCTAATTGTCCTTATAAGACCTAAACTCTTGAGGTAATAATGCTAGATGTTCAGTACACAGGGAACAAGAGAGAAGAGAGAATTCCTAAATAAAGGAGAAGCCAAAGGAGTGGAGGAGGAAAGCCTTCCCCAGACCGGGAAAGGTGGGCGGTTGGTGGGTCACAGGAGCATCCATCTCACCCACATACTGGGAGCATCCTGGGAGAATGTCAGGGGAGAATGGTTGCTCATTTAGAAGAGCTGAAGCTGGATACTGGGGGTTACTCATGTGGGCAAAGAATTCTATGCTTAAATTATTACAGAAGGAGCAGAAGTGTGTCTTTCAAGTTCCGTGAGGGCTTGGGCAGATGAGGACATCAGCAGTGATCATTATGGCCAGGAGCTGAGAGGGCTCTTGGCTCTACTTCTAGGTTAATGCACTGTTTCCTCAGAAGGTTATTTCAATTAAAAGTACTAGCATTGATCTGACAAACATCTATTTTTCTAGGAACAGAAATCTCATACCAATGCCCACAAAATTCAACCCATTGTCAAGGTTTAGTTATTCATAGACAACCTTAGGAGAGTAGACAGAATATCTGTGTGTGGGGAGAGAAACAGTGACCAGAACCATCTCTGAAGGCCTGTCTCTTTCTACTCAATGACCATATGTCTGGCATTGAGGACACAGTCATTTTCTTAACTATTCCTGGGTTTTACTCTCATTAGGGATTCCCTCTTGCAGGTCTGCACTGAGTTTAACTTGGGTAAAATTCAACTGCATTTTAAAAGTGTTTATTGTCTACAAATAATGTACTAGGATAAGGTCAAGGAAAGCATGTATTTTGCCCCCAGAAACGTCACAGCGAGGCAAGAATTGTACACATCTCACTTCAATTCGATTAGTGGAGACCATTAACACTAGCCAAGTGCTAATAAGGTACATTGCACTAGAAGGAACCTGGGATCCTATCCCCAGACAAAAATCTTACCAAGTAATTTTTTAAAGTTTATGAAACTTAACCATCAAAATTCCTTTAGTAGGGAAGGATTGGAATTATTATTACAGATGAGTTAAACAATAAAATAAATAGAATTGAATGAATAGTTGTGTATGTTTATAAGTCTGTAAGACTTACGTCCCAATATTTTCTCAATTACCAATAATTTCATCTTTTTCTCACCTGTTTGAGCAGTGCTAGGTTCAGTTGTGATGATTTCTGTTGTGCCTTTAAGGCCCACATTCTCCCAATTAGTAGTGAGAGCCCAGGAATTCTATTAGAAATTTCCGTTCCCGTGGTTTATTAACTACTTCAGTGATGTTAATTTACCTCTGCTTGCACTTGACTTGTAGTTTGCCAAACTGGATCTAAATATTCCCCTTAGTCAACCTTAGGTGATCTACACCTGTTAGGTCAATTTCTCCTCCAAGCAGGTCCTTCTTAGTTGAATATAATACAAGTTAATCAAGCAAGAATAGTTCTTTGTACATGAATGTCTCCTGAGGGACAATTCTTAGCTTGTCTATAAGAGATTTCCACTTATGCATAAGTTTCAAAGTAAATTTAAAGAGATGCTGACCAATATTTACAGCTTTTGAAAAATGAAATGGTATGGAATAGAACAGAACAGAAAACATCAGTTGTATCCAAGGAGTAAGATGAACATTTAATTCAAGAAACTTGTTTACACACACACACACACACACAGAGGTATATATACAGACATATACATACACACATATATATAAAGTGCATTACATAATATAAATAAATAATGCATTTTAAAATTATACATCACAATTGCAGAAATTTTGAAAATCATCGATCTATAATACTTTTTTATTTTCTCCTACACTATATCACAATACTATGACATCTGATACATTTCCCCACATTTTCGGCTAAAAACAGCTTCATCCAATAAACATGCACCCCATCCTTGATGTTCTCCAGAATATGGTCTGCACATACTGTATATGCTCAATAAATATTAAAGAATTCGCAGTTGGGTAGAAGTTGCAAATCTAGTCAAGTACAGATTTGGGGGAAATTCTTGACTTTCAAAGGTTAGTATTTTACTGACATGGAACATTTTCTGGATATTCCTAGTCTTGGATGAAAAGAGAATAAACTAATAATAGTAAAACCTAGGTTAACTAGTACCCAGTTGATTCTGGTCCCTCTACCAGAATTCTAGTTTATTACGTGCTTTCTTCAGAAGCAGGCAACACATAAGAATAAAAAGCCCTATTGAAATTTTAGTTTAGAAATATTTCACGGTTTTGGAATATAAGAGTCGTTAGAGATTTGTGCCCAATAATCCACATCTACAGCATTATAAGGATTATCATCTGCTTCTCAAAGTAATCACGCTGGGGCACAGCAAGATACCCTAACTCATCAAAGAGATTTTTGTTAGTGTTCACCATGCTCAACTGTAAGGCAAGAAGGCGGACCAACAAACTCTATGAAGGTTTCCAACAAAAAATGTCAAAACACAAAGGGTTGTTCATTTAACATTAAGTTAAGAAGAAGATGTCATTCCTCCAGTGGCAAGGATTAGATGCCCGTGTAGATAATATGTTCACGGAAGACCTCTCCTGGGAACAGGCAGGAGCTTTTTTAGGAGCTCTCCATATTTCATTTTAATTTAATCTTCCAATAAACTATAAAACATAGGTATTTGCATACTCACAGTAAAGAATGGGATAATGACTTTCAGTGAATTTAGGTAATAGCCTAGGGTCACCCACTCAATTATTGATACCCTGAATTTAAACTTTCTCTCAAGCTCATTTTCTTTAAACCATACCATGACACCCACAGATATAAGAAAACTGGCTGGTCCAAGCATTACTGTCAGAGAGTTAGAAGCTATGGCCATGCTCTCCAAACACCTTTTCATTCATTTGTACCTTGGCTTTGCTATTCCCTCTGCCTTAGAAGACTGCCTGTTTCTGAATTTCCTCTATTCCACCTCCTCCTGTGACATTAAAATCAACCCATACAGAACCTTCCTTAATTGGCCATGTAAAATTAATTATTGTACATGCCAAGACTTCCTTGATTGCAAGCAATCAAAAACTCAACTCATGCTAATGTAAGCATAAAGACGTTAATAGCTGGAAATTTCAGTGTCATCAGGACCTGGTCTCTCCGTCTATTTGTTCCATAGTCTTCTGTATTATTTCCATTGACAAACAAGGTCTTTCCTCCTCATGGCAATATGGCAGCCAATAGTGCCAGACTCCCACCCTCACAATTCCAAGCCCAGGAAAGAATAAAAGGAATCTCTCCAAGAAGCTTAAACCAAGTTTTGCACCTGGTTTTCACATCATGTGCCCTTCTCTGAAACAGTTACTGTGGTGACCAGGACACAATGCTCTGATCGGCCAGGCCAGGTTAGGTATCCAGCTATGTAGTCAAGGTTGAAGTCAAGATCCTCAGTGGAACATATGGGCACTATACCCCAAAACAAGTCTCAAAAATGATAGATACACACGGTAATCACAGGGCACCCCAGCCATTTGTTCATATCCCTGAGATACTCCTTATCCATTAAACTGTAATGTTTAATGTGTTTGTCTCTCCTCCATTGGCTATAATTATCTTTATATATAAAATAGTAACTGAAAACCATTTTTCCTTGGGTTAATTTATAAGCATTTGAACTTTAATTCAATTACCTTCTATCATAGTGAATAAATTTCAATAATTAGTTCTATTGAATAACCCTGCGCTCCTTTATCAACAATAGTATTAGCTATTATAATAATTATTATTATTATTATTGTTATTATTACAGGTAGTATATTTAGCAGTTATTATATGCCAGATATTACACTAGGTGTTTTGCATGTAGTCTTTTTTTCTAATCTTAATGACAATCTATGAGATAACTATTACCATTACCTCCAAGATACGGATCGGATAACAGACTTTAAAACTTCAACATACCCAAGGTCACTGAGCCAATTTGTGGTGAAGTCAGATTCTAACTTAAGTCTGAGTCCAGGGAGACCCTTTGCTAACTAGCATGTGGCACTGCCTTAACTAGCATGTGAACTTCATTTGACCCATTCCTTTGATACTGTTGTCAGTTAAAACCTAAATAGTTCTTTCTTCTCAAAGATACCACCACAGGCATCATGCTTTTAATTTCACAACGTCAGTAAAGAGCTACCTTCTTTGACTTTAAATGGTGATAATGAGGCTTCCAGAGAAAGAACTTTATAATGCCCTGATTAGACTTTATCTGAACCAAATCTCATGTTTTCTGCCTCTCATTTCTGTCCTCTTCTTTGGAACATTAAACATACAGTGTTTATTTATTTGTATGTTTAATGGAAATATTATAAATATTATGTTATAGAGAATAAAATACTACTGAGGTAAAAGTGCATTTAATATATTAACTTTAAAAAAGTTTTGACTTCCAGGCCTCTATAAAGCATTTCCCACAGTGAAACCTCACTCCTTTAGAAGACCAAATGCTAGTAATGGAAAAAATGATTCTATTAAAATAAGAACATTGTACAGGAGAAAATAAATCTGTGATCAGTAGGTTGAGGTTTTTCGACAGTATTTCAGAGATCCCTGGTAATTCCCAAGTGTTTCAGTAGCAACAGAAGTTAAGTAAACAAAGGATAGAAGTATACATCACTCTCAAAATAATCTGAACAATTATGACTCAGGAAAGAGTCATACTGCAGACTTTCAGAAATCAGCACAATGTGCTCTTGTGGCCGAGAAGGCTACAGAATCCTGAGCATCATCAGAAAGAGTATTGGAAACAGAGCAGAAAATTTTATCTGTCTCATCTATGGAAACGTGGTTTACCCACACCTGGCATCATAAGTATTGTTTGGTCATTGTAGCTCAAGAAAACTGAGAATTGGCATAGAGACAACGAGAGAAGAGCTATTAAATTGGAGAAGGAGCTTCTTTATGAGAACAGACTAAGAAATAGTATTCTTCAGTTTGGAAAGACAAAACTCTGAAAGAACATAGCAAAGAGCCTAAAAGCATAATGTGTTTGGCTCGCAAGAAAACAGTTTAACCTCAACATCAGGGGAAAAACAGTCAAATTTAAGAGTAATAGAGAAAAATTCTCTGTGATTAATAAGCCTATCAAGTTTATTATCCCAAGAGATGCCGCAGGTAACAAAAATAAGGAATTTCACAAGATCACTTCATTGATAACACCATGAATTTAGTCAGAAGGACAAAAAGCAGTTAATTTGTGGATAGTAAATTTACAATAGTTTACTAGGTGGACAAGAGATTATGGCCCAGGTTTTTAGTTCTTATATTAACATGAAAAGGAATCATGAAAATGCTTTCAAGAAACATTCTTTCTTACTACTGATAAAAACAGAAACTACACTCTTGGATTATAAAATTAAGTCAATTAAATTAACAAGCCCTAAGACTCTGTCAGGATCCCTCTAAGGACTTAAGTCCCTCCACCATACCAGTAAGACCTCTCTGTAACTAGACTCAGTTAGCTCTGGATGCTCCCTTTCCAACTGTTACTCAGAATTATATGAATGGAGCCTGGACCTCCTTCACTGTAGTGTGAAGCTTGATGGACAGTCATACAGAAGGCTCAGTGAAAAGCCATATGACTAGTTGACTGGGTTGGAAGGACTCATGGTTCCCAACGATGTCTCCTCACTTCTGCTCATGTTGTCCTCATTCCACTGCTCATCTCTCAGTGGAAGTATGAGAACCATAACAAGTATATTCAAAGTATAATGCTTTTTTGCCCCAATGTTCACAGCAGCACTATATACAATGGCCAAGACATGGAAACAAACTAAATGTCCATCAACAGATGACTGGATGAAGAAGTTATGGTATATTTACACAATGGAATACTACTCAGTGATAAAGAAAAGAATAAAATAATGCCATTTGCAGCAACATGGAAGGATCTGGAGATCATCATTCTAAGTGAAGTAAGCCAGAAAGAGAAAGAAAAATATCATATAGTATCACTCATAATGTGGAATCTAAAAAAAGAAAAAAATGAAAAAAAGAGGATACTAATGAACTCATCAACAAAACAGAAACAGCCTTGCAGACATAGTAAACAATTTTATGATTACCTGGGGGAAAGGGGGTAGGAAGGGATAAATTTGGGAGTTTGAGATTTGCAAAGGTTAACCACTATATATAAAAATAGATTTAAAATTTTTTCTTCTGTATAGCACAGAGAGCAAGCAATATGCAATATCTTGTAATAACTGCTGAGAAAAATAATATGAAAACAAATATATGTATATATATACATGACTGGGATGTGATGCTGTACACCAGAAACTGACACATTGTAACTTACTATACTTCAATTTTTTTAAAGTATAATGCTTTGACTGCATTGTAAAAGTTATCTCCAAAGAAAACTTATTAAAGAGGGTCTTGGGTTATGGGTTAATACTTCTTTTCACAGCCCAGAGAGAGGAGTGAGAATCTTGAAAGGCAGATCCAATGATCAATTTATATTTGGCTTCCTCTATAGCCTGAAATGCT